>NW_025316734.1:0-367759 GCF_910594005.1 Cervus elaphus | reverse complement strand
CCTCAGCTGGAGAGACGTCCCAATTGCCTTGCCAAGCCTCGAGGAGAATCCCGAGTTGTGTCTCGCAACTAGGCAAGAGTCCTGACGTGGCTGAACAAACACGTGTGTGGAAGGGCCATCCCCGTCGTAACTCGAGAATATACCCCAGGTACCCGCCGCAACTCGAGAAAAACCATGAGACTTCCCCCTCGCCGCGAGATGAGGCCCGATTCCCCTGCACTGCGTGCAGAGCAATTCTGTGTTGCACATCACACATGAAAGGAGCCTTGATTTCCTTCATGGCACTCCAGAGAAACCCAAAGAACACTGTTTCAAGGCTAGAGGGATCCTGAGGTCACTGTACCAACAGGAAAGAGCTCTGTGGACCAAAAATCAACTCGCGATGAGAGGTTAGTCCCTGGCTTCGACTACAGAGAAATACCACCTTACCACAAGCACCTCAAGAGGAGGCTTCTCTCAGCTCTAGGTATGTGAGAGGGACCCTGAGTTTGCGGCCTCAAGTGGAATGGACACCGCGATGCCCTGACTCGAAATAAAGCCGGATATCCCTGCAGTGACTGGAATGCAGGCTCGTCTTGCATCTCCCAAGACGAAAGGGTGTCTGAATCCCCTGTGGAGACCACAGAGAAAGACCTAGTTCCCCACCTCATCGCGACAGGAGGCCTCAAATCCTTTGAAAACTCCAGAGGTATGCGGAGATCAGTGCCTCCAAAGGAGACGATGCCTGACTCCTCGTGAAACTTGATAGGAGACCCAGGATTCCTGTGGCACGTGGAAAGGGGCCCTTGGTGTCCCGTCTCAGCTGGAGAGGCGTCCCAATTGCCCTGCAAAGCCTCGAGGAGAATCCCGAGTTGTGTCTCGCAACTAGGCAGGAGTCCTGACATGGCTGAACACACACGTGTGTGGAAGGGCCATCCCCGTCGGAACTCGAGAATATACCCCAGGTACCCGCCGCAACTCGAGAAAAACCATGAGACTTCCCCCTCGCCGCGAGATGAGGCCCGATTCCCCTGCACTGCGTGCAGAGCAATTCCGTGTTGCACATCACACATGAAAGGAGCCTTGATTTCCTTCATGGCACTCCAGAGAAACCCCAAGAACACTGTTTCAAGGCTAGAGGGATCCTGAGGTCACTGTAGCAACACGAAAGAGCTCCGTGGACCAAGAATCAACACGAGATGAGAGGTTAGTCCCTGGCTTCGACTCCTGAGGAATACCACCTTACCACAAGCACCTCAAGAGGAGGCTTCTCTCAGCTCTAGGTATGTGAGAGGGATCCTGAGTTTGCGGCCTCAAGTGGAATGGACACAGCGATGCCCTGACTCGAAATAAGGCCGGATATCCCTGCAGTGACTTGAATGCAGGCTCGTCTTGCATCTCCCAAGAAGAAAGGATGTCTGAATCCCCTGTGGAGACCACAGAAAAACACCTAGTTCCCCACCTGATCGCGACAGGAGGCCTCACATCCTTTGAAAACTCCAGAGGTACGCGGAGATCAGTGCCTCCAAAGGAGACGATGCCTGACTCCTCGTGAAACTTGATAGGAGTCCCAGGATTCCTGTGGCACTTGGAAAGGGACCCTTGGTCTCCCGCCTCAGCTGGAGAGGCGTTCCAATTGCCCTGCCAAGCCTCGAGGAGAATCCCGAGTTGTCCCTCGCAACTAGGCAGGAGTCCTGACATGGCTGAACAAACACATGGGTGGAAGGGCCATCCCCGTCGTAACTCGAGAATATACCCCAGGTTCCCGCCGCAACTCGAGAAAAACCATGAGACTTCCCCCTCGATGCGAGATGAGGCCCGATTCCCCTGTACTGCGTGCAGAGCAATTCCGTCTTGCACATCACACATGAAAGGAGCCTTGATTTCCTTGATGGCACTCCAGAGAAACCCCAAGAACACTGTTTCAAGGCTAGAGGAATCCTGAGGTCACTGTAGCAACACGAAAGAACTCTGTGGACCAAAAATCAACTCGAAAAGAGAGGTTAGTCCCTGGATTCGTCTCCAGAGGAATACCACATTACCACAAGCACCTCAAGAGGAGGCTTCTCTCAGCTTTAGGTATGTGAGAGGGACCCTGAGTTTGCGGCCTCAAGTGGAATGGACACCGCGATGCCCTGACTCGAAATAAGGCCGGATATCCCTGCAGTGACTTCAATGCAGGCTCGTCTTGCATCTCCCAGGACGAAAGGATGTCTGAATCCCCTGTGGAAAGCACAGAGAAAGACTTAGTTCCCCACCTCATTGCGACCGATAGCCTCACATCCTTTGAATACTCCAGAGGTACGCGGAGATCAGTGCCTCCAAAGGAGACGATGCCTGACTCCTCGTGAAACTTGATAGGAGTCCCAGGATTCCTGTGGCACTTGGAAAGGGACACTTGGTCTCCCGCCTCAGCTGGAGAGGCGTCCCAATTGCCTTGCCAAGCCTCGAGGAGAATCCCGAGTTGTCCCTCGCAACTAGGCAGGAGTCCTGACGTCGCTGAAGAAACACGTGGGTGGAAGGGCCATCCCCGTCGTAACTCGAGAATATACCCCAGGTTCCCGCCGCAACTCGAGAAAAACCATGAGACTTCCCCCTCGCCGCGAGATGAGGCCCGATTCCCCTGCACTGCGTGCAGAGCAATTCCGTGTTGCACATCACACATGATAGGAGCCTTGATTTCCTTGATGGCACTCCAGAGAAACCCCAAGAACACTGTTTCAAGGCTAGAGGGATCCTGAGGTCACTGTAGCAACACAAAAGAGCTCCGTGGACCAAGAATCAACATGAGATGAGAGGTTAGTCCCTGGCTTCGACTCCTGAGGAATACCACCTTACCACAAGCACCTCAAGAGGAGGCTTCTCTCAGCTCTAGGTATGTGAGAGGGATCCTGAGTTTGCGGCCTCAAGTGGAATGGACACCGCGATGCCCTGACTCGAAATAAGGCCGGATATCCCTGCAGTGACTTCAATGCAGGCTCGTCTTGCATCTCCCAAGAAGAAAGGATGTCTGAATCCCCTGTGGAGACCACAAAGAAAGACCTAGTTCCCCACCTCATCGCGACCGGAGGCCTCACATCCTTTGAAAACTCCAGAGGTACGCGGAGATCAGTGCCTCCAAAGGAGACGATGCCTGACTCCTCGTGAAAATTGATAGGAGTCCCAGGATTCCTGTGGCACGTGGAAAGGGACACTTGGTCTCCCGCCTCAGCTGGAGAGGCGTCCCAATTGCCTTGCCAAGCCTCGAGGAGAATCCCGAGTAGTGTCTCGCAACTAGGCAAGAGTCCTGACGTGGCTGAAAAAACACGTGTGTGGAAGGGCCATCCCCGTCGTAACTCGAGAATATACCCCAGGTTCCCGCCGCAACTCGAGAAAAACCATGAGACTTCCCCCTCGCCGCGAGATGAGGCCCGATTCCCCTGCACTGCGTGCAGAGCAATTCTGTGTTGCACATCACACATGAAAGGAGCCTTGATTTCCTTCATGGCACTCCAGAGAAACCCCAAGAACACTGTTTCAAGGCTAGAGGGATCCTGAGGTCACTGTAGCAACAGGAAAGAGCTCCGTGGACCAAAAATCAACTCGAGATGAGAGGTTAGTCCCTGGCTTCGACTCCAGAGGAATACCACCTTACCACAAGCACCTCAAGAGGAGGCTTCTCTCAGCTCTAGGTATGTGAGAGGGACCCTGAGTTTGCGGCCTCAAGTGGAATGGACACCGCGATGCCCTGACTCGAAATAAGGCCGGATATCCCTGCAGTGACTGGAACGCAGGCTCATCTTGCATCTCCCAAGACAAAAGGGTGTCTGAATCCCCTGTGGAGACCACAGAGAAAGACCTAGTTCCCCACCTCATCGCGACAGGAGGCCTCAAATCCTTTGAAAACTCCAGAGGTATGCGGAGATCAGTGCCTCCAAAGGAGACGATGCCTGACTCCTCGTGAAACTTGATAGGAGACCCAGGATTCCTGTGGCACGTGGAAAGGGACCCTTGGTCTCCCGTCTCAGCTGGAGAGGCGTCCCAATTGCCCTGCAAAGCCTCGAGGAGAATCCCGAGTTGTCCCTCGCAACTAGGCAGGAGTCCTGACATGGCTGAACACACACGTGTGTGGAAGGGCCATCCCCGTCGTAACTCGAGAATATACCCCAGGTTCCCGCCGCAACTCGAGAAAAACCATGAGACTTCCCCCTCGCCGCAAGATGAGGCCCGATTCCCCTGCACTAAGTGCAGAGCAATTCCGTGTTGCACATCACACATGAAAGGAGCCTTGATTTCCTTCATGGCACTCCAGAGAAACCCCAAGAACACTGTTTCAAGGCTAGAGGGATCCTGAGGTCACTGTAGCAACACGAAAGAGCTCCGTGGACCAAGAATCAACACGAGATGAGAGGTTAGTCCCTGGCTTCGACTCCTGAGGAATACCACCTTACCACAAGCACCTCAAGAGGAGGCTTCTCTCAGCTCTAGGTATGTGAGAGGGATCCTGAGTTTGCGGCCTCAAGTGGAATGGACACAGCGATGCCCTGACTCGAAATAAGGCCGGATATCCCTGCAGTGACTTGAATGCAGGCTCGTCTTGCATCTCCCAAGAAGAAAGGATGTCTGAATCCCCTGTGGAGACCACAGAGAAACACCTAGTTCCCCACCTCATCGCGACCGGAGGCCTCACATCCTTTGAAAACTCCAGAGGTATGCGGAGATCAGTGCCTCCAAAGGAGACGATGCCTGACTCCTCGTGAAACTTGATAGGAGTCCCAGGATTCTTGTGGCACGTGGAAAGGGACCCTTGGTCTCCCGCCTCAGCTGGAGAGGCGTTCCAATTGCCCTGCCAAGCCTCGAGGAGAATCCCGAGTTGTCCCTCGCAACTAGGCAGGAGTCCTGACATGGCTGAACAAACACGTGGGTGGAAGGGCCATCCCCGTCGTAACTCGAGAATATACCCCAGGTTCCCGCCGCAACTCGAGAAAAACCATGAGACTTCCCCCTCGATGCGAGATGAGGCCCGATTCCCCTGTACTGCGTGCAGAGCAATTCCGTCTTGCACATCACACATGAAAGGAGCCTTGATTTCCTTGATGGCACTCCAGAGAAACCCCAAGAACACTGTTTCAAGGCTAGAGGGATCCTGAGGTCACTGTAGCAACACGAAAGAACTCTGTGGACCAAAAATCAACTCGAAAAGAGAGGTTAGTCCCTGGATTCGTCTCCAGAGGAATACCACCTTACCACAAGCACCTCAAGAGGAGGCTTCTCTCAGCTTTAGGTATGTGAGAGGGACCCTGAGTTTGCGGCCTCAAGTGGAATGGACACCGCGATGCCCTGACTCGAAATAAGGCCGGATATCCCTGCAGTGACTTCAATGCAGGCTCGTCTTGCATCTCCCAGGACGAAAGGATGTCTGAATCCCCTGTGGAAAGCACAGAGAAAGACTTAGTTCCCCACCTCATCGCGACCGATAGCCTCACATCCTTTGAAAACTCCAGAGGTACGCGGAGATCAGTGCCTCCAAAGGAGACGATGCCTGACTCCTCGTGAAACTTGATAGGAGTCCCAGGATTCCTGTGGCACTTGGAAAGGGACACTTGGTCTCCCGCCTCAGCTGGAGAGGCGTCCCAATTGCCCTGCCAAGCCTCGAGGAGAATCCAGAGTTGTCCCTCGCAACTAGGCAGGAGTCCTGACGTCGCTGAAGAAACACGTGGGTGGAAGGGCCATCCCCGTCGTAACTCGAGAATATACCCCAGGTTCCCGCCGCAACTCGAGAAAAACCATGAGACTTCCCCCTCGCCGCGAGATGAGGCCCGATTCCCCTGCACTGTGTGCAGAGCAATTCCGTGTTGCACATCAAACATGAAAGGAGCCTTGATTTCCTTGATGGCACTCCAGAGAAACCCCAAGAACACTGTTTCAAGGCTAGAGGGATCCTGAGGTCACTGTAGCAACACGAAAGAGCTCCGTGGGCCAAAAATCAACTCGAGATGAGAGGTTAGTCCCTGGCTTCGACTCCAGAGGAATACCACCTTACCACAAGCACCTCAAGAGGAAGCTTCTCTCAGCTCTAGGTATGTGAGAGGGACCCTGAGTTTGCGGCCTCAAGTGGAATGGACACCGCGATGCCCTGACGTGAAATAAGGCTGGATATCCCTGCAGTGACTGGAATGCAGGCTCGTCTTGCATCTCCCAAGACGAAATGATGTCTGAATCCCCTGTGGAGACCACAGAGAAAGACCTAGTTCCCCACCTCATCGCGACAGGAGGCCTCAAATCCTTTGAAAACTCCAGAGGTATGCGGAGATCAGTGCCTCCAAAGGAGACGATGCCTGACTCCTCGTGAAACTTGATAGGAGACCCAGGATTCCTGTGGCACGTGGAAAGGGACCCTTGGTCTCCCGTCTCAGCTGGAGAGGCGTCCCAATTGCCCTGCAAAGCCTCGAGGAGAATCCCGAATTGTCCCTCGCAACTAGGCAGGAGTCCTGACATGGCTGAACACACACGTGTGTGGAAGGGCCATCCCCGTCGTAACTCGAGAATATACCCCAGGTTCCCGCCGCAACTCGAGAAAAACCATGAGACTTCCCCCTCGCCGCGAGATGAGGCCCGATTCCCCTGCACTGCGTGCAGAGCAATTCCGTGTTGCACATCACACATGATAGGAGCCTTGATTTCCTTGATGGCACTCCAGAGAAACCCCAAGAACACTGTTTCAAGGCTAGAGGGATCCTGAGGTCACTGTAGCAACACAAAAGAGCTCCGTGGACCAAGAATCAACATGAGATGAGAGGTTAGTCCCTGGCTTCGACTCCTGAGGAATACCACCTTACCACAAGCACCTCAAGAGGAGGCTTCTCTCAGCTCTAGGTATGTGAGAGGGATCCTGAGTTTGCGGCCTCAAGTGGAATGGACACCGCGATGCCCTGACTCGAAATAAGGCCGGATATCCCTGCAGTGACTTCAATGCAGGCTCGTCTTGCATCTCCCAAGAAGAAAGGATGTCTGAATCCCCTGTGGAGACCACAAAGAAAGACCTAGTTCCCCACTTCATCGCGACCGGAGGCCTCACATCCTTTGAAAACTCCAGAGGTACGCGGAGATCAGTGCCTCCAAAGGAGACGATGCCTGACTCCTCGTGAAAATTGATAGGAGTCCCAGGATTCTTGTGGCACGTGGAAAGGGACCCTTGGTCTCCCGCCTCAGCTGGAGAGGCGTTCCAATTGCCCTGCCAAGCCTCGAGGAGAATCCCGAGTTGTCCCTCGCAACTAGGCAGGAGTCCTGACGTGGCTGAACAAACACGTGGGTGGAAGGGCCACCCCATCGTAACTCGAGAATATACCCCAGGTTCCCGCCGCAACTCGAGAAAAACCATGAGACTTCCACCTCGATGCGAGATGAGGCCCGATTCCCCTGTACTGCGTGCAGAGCAATTCCGTGTTGCACATCACACATGAAAGGAGCCTTGATTTCCTTGATGGCAATCCAGAGAAACCCCAAGAACACTGTTTCAAGGCTAGAGGGATCCTGAGGTCACTGTAGCAACACGAAAGAACTCTGTGGACCAAAAATCAACTCGAAAAGAGAGGTTAGTCCCTGGATTCGTCTCCAGAGGAATACCACCTTACCACAAGCACCTCAAGAGGAGGCTTCTCTCAGCTCTAGGTATGTGAGAGGGACCCTGAGTTTGCGGCCTCAAGTGGAATGGACACCGCGATGCCCTGACGCGAAATAAGGCTGGATATCCCTGCAGTGACTTGAATGCAGGCTCGTCTTGCATCTCCCAAGATGAAAGGATGTCTGAATCCCCTGTGGAGACCACAGAGAAAGACCTAGTTCCCCACCTCATCGCGACCGGAGGCCTCACATCCTTTGAAAACTCCAGAGGTACGCGGAGATCAGTGCCTCCAAAGGAGACGATGCCTGACTCCTAGTGAAACTTGATAGGAGTCCCAGGATTCTTGTGGCACGTGGAAAGGGACCCTTGGTCTCCCGCCTCACCTGGAGAGGCGTTCCAATTGCCCTGCCAAGCCTCGAGGAGAATCCCGAGTTGTCCCTCGCAACTAGGCAGGAGTCCTGACGTGGCTGAACAAACACGTGGGTGGAAGGGCCATCCCCGTCGTAACTCGAGAATATACCCCAGGTTCCCGCCGCAACTCGAGAAAAACCATGAAACTTCCCCCTCGCCGCGAGATGAGGCCCGATTCCCCTGCACTGCGTGCAGAGCAATTCTGTGTTGCACATCACACATGAAAGGAGCCTTGATTTCCTTCATGGCACTCCAGAGAAACCCCAAGAACACTGTTTCAAGGCTAGAGGGATCCTGAGGTCACTGTAGCAACACGAAAGAGCTCTGTGGACCAAAAATCAACTCGAGATGAGAGGTTAGTCCCTGGCTTCGACTCCAGAGGAATAACACCTTACCACAAGCACCTCAAGAGGAGGCTTTTCTCAGCTCTAGGTATGTGAGAGGGACCCTGAGTTTGCGGCCTCAAGTGGAATGGACACCGCGATGCCCTGACTCGAAATAAGGCCGGATATCCCTGCAGTGACTGGAATGCCGGCTCGTCTTGCATCTCCCAAGACGAAAGGGTGTCTGAATCCCCTGTGGAGACCACAGAGAAAGACCTAGTTCCCCACCTCATCGCGACAGGAGGCCTCAAATCCTTTGAAAACTCCAGAGGTATGCGGAGATCAGTGCCTCCAAAGGAGACGATGCCTGACTCCTCGTGAAACTTGATAGGAGACCCAGGATTCCTGTGGCACGTGGAAAGGGACCCTTGGTCTCCCGTCTCAGCTGGAGAGGCGTCCCAATTGCCCTGCAAAGCCTCGAGGAGAATCCAGAGTTGTCCCTCGCAACTAGGCAGGAGTCCTGACGTGGCTGAACACACACGCGTGTGGAAGGGCCATCCCCGTCGTAACTCGAGAATATACCCCAGGTTCCCGCCGCAACTCGAGAAAAACCATGAGACTTCCCCCTCGATGCGAGATGAGGCCCGATTCCCCTGTACTGCGTGCAGAGCAATTCCGTCTTGCACATCACACATGAAAGGAGCCTTGATTTCCTTGATGGCACTCCAGAGAAACCCCAAGAACACTGTTTCAAGGATAGAGGGATCCTGAGGTCACTGTAGCAACACGAAAGAACTCTGTGGACCAAAAATCAACTCGAAAAGAGAGGTTAGTCCCTGGATTCGTCTCCAGAGGAATACCACCTTACCACAAGCATCTCAAGAGGAGGCTTCTCTCAGCTCTAGGTATGTGAGAGGGACCCTGAGTTTGCGGCCTCAAGTGGAATGGACACCGCGATGCCCTGACTCGAAATAAGGCCGGATATCCCTTCAGTGACTTCAATGCAGGCTCGTCTTGCATCTCCCAGGACGAAAGGATGTCTGAATTCCCTGTGGAAAGCACAGAGAAAGACTTAGTTCCCCACCTCATCGCGACCGATAGCCTCACATCCTTTGAAAACTCCAGAGGTACGCGGAGATCAGTGCCTCCAAAGGAGACGATGCCTGACTCCTCGTGAAACTTGATAGGAGTCCCAGGATTCCTGTGGCACTTGGAAAGGGAGCCTTGGTCTCCCGCCTCAGCTGGAGAGGCGTCCCAATTGCCCTGCCAAGCCTCGAGGAGAATCCAGAGTTGTCCCTCGCAACTAGGCAGGAGTCCTGACGTCGCTGAAGAAACACGTGGGTGGAAGGGCCATCCCCGTCGTAACTCGAGAATATACCCCAGGTTCCCACCGCAACTCGAGAAAAACCATGAGACTTCCCCTTCGCCGCGAGACGAGGCCCGATTCCCCTGCACTGCGTGCAGAGCAATTCCGTGTTGCACATCACACATGAAAGGAGCCTTGATTTCCTTGATGGCACTCCAGAGAAACCCCAAGAACACTGTTTCAAGGCTAGAGGGATCCTGAGGTCACTGTAGCAACACGAAAGAGCTCCGTGGGCCAAAAATCAACTCGAGATGAGAGGTTAGTCCCTGGCTTCGACTCCAGAGGAATACCACCTTACCACAAGCACCTCAAGAGGAGGCTTCTCTCAGCTCTAGGTATGTGAGAGGGACCCTGAGTTTGCGGCCTCAAGTGGAATGGACACCGCGATGCCCTGACGCGAAATAAGGCTGGATATCCCTGCAGTGACTTGAATGCAGGCTCGTCTTGCATCTCCCAAGATGAAAGGATGTCTGAATCCCCTGTGGAGACCACAGAGAAAGACCTAGTTCCCCACCTCATCGCGACCGGAGGCCTCACATCCTTTGAAAACTCCAGAGGTACGCGGAGATCAGTGCCTCCAAAGGAGACGATGCCTGACTCCTCGTGAAACTTGATAGGAGTCCCAGGATTCCTGTGGCACGTGGAAAGGGACCCTTGGTCTCCCGTCTCAGCTGGAGAGGCGTCCCAATTGCCCTGCCAAGCCTCGAGGAGAATCCCGAGTTATCCCTCGCAACTAGGCAAGAGTCCTGACGTGGCTGAAGAAACACGTGTGTGGAAGGGCCTTCCCCGTCGTAACTCGAGAATATACCCCACGTTCCCGCCGCAACTCGAGAAAAACCATGAGACTTCCCCCTCGCCGCGAGATGAGGCCCGATTCCCCTGCACTGCGTGCAGAGCAATTCTGTGTTGCACATCACACATGAAAGGAGCCTTGATTTCCTTCATGGCACTCCAGAGAAACCCCAAGAATACTGTTTCAAGGCTAGAGGGATCCTGAGGTCACTGTAGCAACACGAAAGAGCTCCGTGGACCAAAAATCAACTCGAGATGAGAGGTTAGTCCCTGGCTTCGACTCCAGAGGAATACCACGTTACCACAAGCACCTCAAGAGGAGGTTTTTCTCAGCTCTAGGTATGTGAGAGGGACCCTGAGTTTGCGGCCTCAAGTGGAATGGACACCGCGATGCCCTGACTCGAAATAAGGCCGGATATCCCTGCAGTGACTGGAATGCAGGCTCGTCTTGCATCTCCCAAGACGAAAGGGTGTCTGAACCCCTGTGGAGACCACAGAGAAAGACGTAGTTCCCCACCTCATCGCGACCGATAGCCTCACATCCTTTGAAAACTCCAGAGGTATGCGGAGATCAGTGCCTCCAAAGGAGACGATGCCTGACTCCTCGTGAAACTTGATAGGAGACCCAGGATTCCTGTGGCACGTGGAAAGGGACCCTTGGTCTTCCGTCTCAGCTGGAGAGGCGTCCCAATTGCCCTGCAAAGCCTCGAGGAGAATCCCGAGTTGTCCCTCGCAACTAGGCAGGAGTCCTGACATGGCTGAACACACACGTGTGTGGAAGGGCCATCCCCGTCGTAACTCGAGAATATACCCCAGGTTCCCGCCGCAACTCGAGAAAAACCATGAGACTTCCCCCTCGCAGCGAGATGAGGCCCGATTCCCCTGCACTGCGTGCAGAGCAATTCCGTGTTGCACATCACACATGAAAGGAGCCTTGATTTCCTTGATGGCACTCCAGAGAAACCCCAAGAACACTGTTTCAAGGCTAGAGGGATCCTGAGGTCACTGTAGCAACACGAAAGAGCTCCGTGGACCAAGAATCAACACGAGATGAGAGGTTAGTCCCTGGCTTCGACTCCTGAGGAATACCACCTTACCACAAGCACCTCAAGAGGAGGCTTCTCTCAGCTCTAGGTATGTGAGAGGGATCCTGAGTTTGCGGCCTCAAGTGGAATGGACACCGCGATGCCCTGACTCGAAATAAGGCCGGATATCCCTGCAGTGACTTAAATGCAGGCTCGTCTTGCATCTCCCAAGAAGAAAGGATGTCTGAATCCCCTGTGGAGACCACAGAGAAACACCTAGTTCCCCACCTCATCGCGACCGGAGGCCTCACATCCTTTGAAAACTCCAGAGGTACGCGGAGATCAGTGCCTCCAAAGGAGACGATGCCTGACTCCTCGTGAAACTTGATAGGTGTCCCAGGATTCTTGTGGTACGTGGAAAGGGACCCTTGGTCTCCCGCCTCAGCTGGAGAGGCGTTCCAATTGCCGTGCCAAGCCTCGAGGAGAATCCCTAGTTGTCCCTCGCAACTAGGCAGGAGTCCTGACGTGGCTGAACAAACACGTGGGTGGAAGGGCCATCCCCGTCGTAACTCGAGAATATACCCCAGGTTCTCGCCGCAACTCGAGAAAAACCATGAGACTTCCCCCTCGCCCAGAGATGAGGCCCGATTCCCCTGTCCTGCGTGCAGAGCAATTCCGTCTTGCACATCACACATGAAAGGAGCCTTGATTTCCTTGATGGCACTCCAGAGAAACCCCAAGAACACTGTTTCAACGCTAGAGAGATCCTGAGGTCACTGTAGCAACACGAAAGAACTCTGTGGACCAAAAATCAACTCGAAAAGAGAGGTTAGTCCCTGGATTCGTCTCCAGAGGAATACCACCTTACCACAAGCACCTCAAGAGGAGGCTTCTCTCAGCTCTAGGTATGTGAGAGGGACCCTGAGTTTGCGGCTTCAAGTGGAATGGACACCGCGATGCCCTGACTCGAAATAAGGCCGGATATCCCTGCAGTGACTTGAATGCAGGCTCGTCTTGCATCTCCCAGGACGAAAGGATGTCTGAATCCCCTGTGGAAAGCACAGAGAAAGACTTAGTTCCCCACCTCATCGCGACCGATAGCCTCACATCCTTTGAAAACTCCAGAGGTACGCGGAGATCAGTGCCTCCAAAGGAGACGATGCCTGACTCCTCGTGAAACTTGATAGGAGTCCCAGGATTCCTGTGGCACTTGGAAAGGGACACTTGGTCTCCCGCTTCAGCTGGAGAGGCGTGGCAATTGCCCTGCCAAGCCTCGAGGAGAATCCAGAGTTGTCCCTCGCAACTAGGCAGGAGTCTTGACGTCGCTGAAGAAATACGTGGGTGGAAGGGCCATCCCCATCGTAACTCGAGAATATACCCCAGGTTCCCGCCGCAACTCGAGAAAAACCATGAGACTTCCCCCTCGCCGCGAGATGAGGCCCGATTCCCCTGCACTGCGTGCAGAGCAATTCCGTGTTGCACATCACACATGAAAGGAGCCTTGATTTCCTTGATGGCACTCCAGAGAAACCCCAAGAACACTGTTTCAAGGCTAGAGGGATCCTGAGGTCACTGTAGCAACACGAAAGAGCTCCGTGGGCCAAAAATCAACTCGAGATGAGAGGTTAGTCCCTGACTTCGACTCCAGAGGAATACCACCTTACCACAAGCACCTGAAGAGGAGGCTTCTCTCAGCTCTAGGTATGTGAGAGGTACCCTGAGTTTGCGGCCTCAAGTGGAATGGACACCGCGATGCCCTGACGCGAAATAAGGCTGGATATCCATGCAGTGACTTGAATGCAGGCTCGTCTTGCATCTCCCAAGATGAAAGGATGTCTGAATCCCCTGTGGAGACCACAGAGAAAGACCTAGTTCCCCACCTCATCGCGACCGGAGGCCTCACATCCTTTGAAAACTCCAGAGGTACGCGGAGATCAGTGCCTCCAAAGGAGACGATGCCTGACTCCTCGTGAAACTTGATAGGAGTCCCAGGATTCCTGTGGCACGTGGAAAGGGACCCTTGGTCTCCCGCCTCAGCTGGAGAGGCGTCCCAATTGCCTTGCCAAGCCTCGAGGAGAATCCCGAGTTGTGTCTCGCAACTAGGCAAGAGTCCTGACGTTGCTGAACACACACGTGGGTGGAATGGCCATCCCCGTCGTAACTCGAGAATATACCCCAGGTTCCCGCCGCAACTCGAGAAAAACCATGAGACTTCCCCCTCGATGCGAGATGAGGCCCGATTCCCCTGTACTGCGTGCAGAGCAATTCCGTCTTGCACATCACACATGAAAAGAGCCTTGATTTCCTTGATGACACTCCAGAGAAACCCCAAGAACACTGTTTCAAGGCTAGAGGGATCCTGAGGTCACTGTAGCAACACGAAAGAACTCTGTGGACCAAAAATCAACTCGAAAGGAGAGGTTAGTCCCTGGATTCGTCTCCAGAGGAATACCACCTTACCACAAGCACCTCAAGAGGAGGCTTCTCTCAGCTCTAGGTATGTGAGAGGGACCCTGAGTTTGCGGCCTCAAGTGGAATGGACACCGCGATGCCCTGACTCGAAATAAGGCCGGATATCCCTGCAGTGACTTCAATGCAGGCTCGTCTTGCATCTCCAAGGACCAAAGGATGTCTGAATCCCCTGTGGAAAGCACAGAGAAAGACTTAGTTCCCCACCTCATCGCGACCGATAGCCTCACATCCTTTGAAAACTCCAGAGGTACGCGGAGATCAGTGCCTCCAAAGGAGACGATGCCTGACTCCTCGTGAAACTTGATAGGAGTCCCAGGATTCCTGTGGCACTTGGAAAGGGACACTTGGTCTCCCGCCTCAGCTGGAGAGGCGTCCCAATTGCCCTGCCAAGCCTCGAGGTGAATCCAGAGTTGTCCCTCGCAACTAGGCAGGAGTCCTGACGTCGCTGAAGAAACACGTGGGTGGAAGGGCCATCCCCGTCGTAACTCGAGAATATACCCCAGGTTCCCGCCGCAACTCGAGAAAAACCATGAGACTTCCCCCTCGCCGCGAGATGAGGCCCGATTCCCCTGCACTGCGTGCAGAGCAATTCCGTGTTGCACATCACACATGAAAGGAGCCTTGATTTACTTGATGGCACTCCAGAGAAACCCCAAGAACACTGTTTCAAGGCTAGAGGGATCCTGAGGTCACTGTAGCAACACGAAAGTGCTCCGTGGGCCAAAAATCAACTCGAGATGAGAGGTTAGTCCCTGGCTTCGTCTCCAGAGGAATACCACCTTACCACAAGCACCTCAAGAGGAGGCTTCTCTCAGCTCTAGGTATGTGAGAGGGACCCTGAGTTTGCGGCCTCAAGTGGAATGGACACCGCGATGCCCTGACGCGAAATAAGGCTGGATATCCCTGCAGTGACTTGAATGCAGGCTCGTCTTGCATCTCCCAAGATGAAAGGATGTCTGAATCCCCTGTGGAGACCACAGAGAAAGACCTAGTTCCCCACCTCATCGCGACCGGAGGCCTCACATCCTTTGAAAACTCCAGAGGTACGCGGAGATCAGTGCCTCCAAAGGAGACGATGCCTGACTCCTCGTGAAACTTGATAGGAGTCCCAGGATTCTTGTGGCACGTGGAAAGGGACTCTTGGTCTTCCGCCTCAGCTGTAGAGGCGTTCCAATTGCCCTGTCAAGCCTCGAGGAGAATCCCGAGTTGTCCCTCGCAACTAGGCAGGAGTCCTGACGTGGCTGAACAAACACGTGGGTGGAAGGGCCATCCCCGTCGTAACTCGAGAATATACCCCTGGTTCCCGCCGCAACTCGAGAAAAACCATGAGACTTCCCCCTCGATGCGAGATGAGGCCCGATTCCCCTGTACTGCGTGCAGAGCAATTCCGTCTTGCACATCACACATGAAAGGAGCCTTGATTTCCTTGATGGCTCTCCAGAGAAACCCCAAGAACACTGTTTCAAGGCTAGAGGGATCCTGAGGTCACTGTAGCAACACGAAAGAACTCTGTGGACCACAAATCAACTCGAAAAGAGAGGTTAGTCCCTGGATTCGTCTCCAGAGGAATACCACCTTACCACAAGCACCTCAAGAGGAGGCTTCTCTCAGCTCTAGGTATGTGAGAGGGACCCTGAGTTTGCGGCCTCAAGTGGAATGGACACTGCGATGCCCTGACTCGAAATAAGGCCGGATATCCCTGCAGTGACTGGAATGCAGGCTCGTCTTGCATCTCCCAAGACGAAAGGGTGTCTGAATCCCCTGAGGAGACCACAGAGAAAGACCTAGTTCCCCACCTCATCGCGACAGGAGGCCTCACATCCTTTGAAAATTTCAGAGGTATGCGGAGATCAGTGCCTCCAAAGGAGACGATGCCTGACTCCTCGTGAAACTTGATAGGAGACCCAGTATTCCTGTGGCACGTGGAAAGGGACACTTGGTCTCCCGTCTCAGCTGGAGAGGCGTCCCAATTGCCCTGCAAAGCCTCGAGGAGAATCCCGAGTTGTCCCTCGCTACTAGGCAGGAGTCCTGGCGTCGCTGAAGAAACACGTGGGTGGAAGGGCCATCCCCGTCGTAACTCGAGAATATATCCCAGGTTCCCGCCGCAACTCGAGAAAAACCATGAGACTTCCCCCTCGCCGCGAGATGAGGCCCGATTCCCCTGCACTGCGTGCAGAGCAATTCCGTGTTGCACATCACACATGAAAGGAGCCTTGATTTCCTTGATGGCACTCCAGAGAAACCCCAAGAACACTGTTTTAAGGCTAGAGGGATCCTGAGGTCACTGTAGCAACACGAAAGAGCTCCGTGGGCCAAAAATCAACTCGAGATGAGAGGTTAGTCCCTGGCTTCGACTCCTGAGGAATACCACCTTACCACAAGCACCTCAAGAGGAGGCTTCTCTCAGCTCTAGGTATGTGAGAGGGATCCTGAGTTTGCGGCCTCAAGTGGAATGGACACCGCGAGGCCCTGACTCGAAATAAGGCCGGATATCCCTGCAGTGACTGGAATGCAGGCTCGTCTTGCATCTCCCAGGACGAAAGGATGTCTGAATCCCCTGTGGAGACCACAGAGAAAGACCTAGTTCCCCACCTCATCGCGACCGGAGGCCTCACATCCTTTGAAAACTCCAGAGGTACGCGGAGATCAGTGCCTCCAAAGGAGACGATGCCTGACTCCTCGTGAAACTTGATAGGTGTCCCAGGATTCCTGTGGCACTTGGAAAGGGACCCTTGCTCTCCCGCCTCAGCTGGAGAGGCTTCCCAATTGCCCTGCCAAGCCTCGAGGAGAATCCCGAGTTGTCCCTCGCAACTAGGCAGGAGTACTGACGTCGCTGAAGATACACGTGGCTGGAAGGGCCATCCCCGTCGTAACTCGAGAATATACCCCAGGTTCCCGCCGCAACTCGAGAAAAACCATGAGACTTCCCCCTCGCCGCGAGATGAGGCCCGATTCCCCTGCACTGCGTGCAGACCAATTCTGTGTTGCACATCACACATGAAAGGAGCCTTGATTTCCTTGATGGCACTCCAGAGAAACCCCAAGAACACTGTTTCAAGGCTAGAGGGATCCTGAGGTCACTGTAGTAACACGAAAGAGCTCCGTGGACCAAGAATCAACACGAGATGAGAGGTTAGTCCTGGCTTCGACTCCAGAGGAATACCACCTTACCACAAGCACCTCAAGAGGAGGCTTCTCTCAGCTCTAGGTATGTGAGAGGGACCCTGAGTTTGCGGCCTCAAGTGGAATGGACACGGCGATGCCCTGACGCGAAATAAGGCTGGATATCCCTGCAGTGACTTGAATGCAGGCTCGTCTTGCATCTCCCAAGATGAAAGGATGTCTGAATCCCCTGTGGAGACCACAGAGAAAGACCTAGTTCCCCACCTCATCGCGACCGGAGGCCTCACATCCTTTGAAAACTCCAGAGGTACGCGGAGATCAGTGCCTCCAAAGGAGACGATGCCTGACTCCTCGTGAAACTTGATAGGAGTCCCAGGATTCCTGTGGCACATGGAAAGGGACCCTTGGTCTCCCGCCTCAGCTGGAGAGGCGTCCCAATTGCCTTGCCAAGCCTCGAGGAGAATCCCGAGTTGTGTCTCACAACTAGGCAAGAGTCCTGACGTGGCTGAACAAACACGTGTGTGGAAGGGCCATCCCCGTCGTAACTCGAGAATATACCCCAGGTTCCCGCCGCAACTCGAGAAAAACCATGAGACTTCCCCCTCGCCGCGAGATGAGGCCCGATTCCCCTGCACTGCGTGCAGAGCAATTCTGTGTTGCACATCACACATGAAAGGAGCCTTGATTTCCTTCATGGCACTCCAAGGAAACCCCAAGAACACTGTTTCAAGGCTAGAGGCATCCTGAGGTCACTGTATCAACACGAAAGAGCTCCGTGGACTAAAAATCAACTCGAGATGAGAGGTTAGTCCCTGGCTTCGACTCCAGAGGAATACCACCTTACCACAAGCACCTCAAGAGGAGGCTTCTCTCAGCTCTAGGTATGTGAGAGGGACCCTGAGTTTGCGGCCTCAAATGGAATGGACACCGCGATGCCCTGACTCGAAATAAGGCCGGATATGCCTGCAGTGACTTTAATGTAGGCTCGTCTTGCATCTCCCAAGACGAAAGGGTGTCTGAATCCCCTGTGGAGACCACAGAGAAAGACCTAGTTTTCCACCTCATCGCGATAGGAGGCCTCAAATCCTTTGAAAACTCCAGAGGTATGCGGAGATCAGTGCCTCCAAAGGAGATGATGCCTGACTCCTCGTGAAACTTGATAGGAGACCCAGGATTCCTGTGGCACGTGGAAAGGGACCCTTGGTCTCCCGTCTCAGCTGGAGAGGCGTCCCAATTGCCCTGCAAAGCCTCGAGGAGAATCCCGAGTTGTCCCTCGCAACTAGGCAGGAGTCCTGACATGGCTGAACACACACGTGGGTGGAAGGGCCATCCCCGTCGTAACTCGAGAATATACCCCAGGTTCCCGCCGCAACTCGAGAAAAACCATGAGACTTCCCCCTCGCCGCGAGATGAGGCCCGATTCCCCTGCACTGCGTGCAGAGCAATTCTGTGTTCCACATCACACATGAAAGGAGCCTTGATTTCCTTCATGGCACTCCAGAGAAACCCCAAGAACACTGTTTCAAGGCTAGAGGGATCCTGAGGTCACTGTAGCAACACGAAAGAGCTCCGTGGACCAAGAATCAACACGAGATGAGAGGTTAGTCCCTGGCTTCGACTCCTGAGGAATACCACCTTACCACAAGCACCTCAAGAGGAGGCTTCTCTCAGCTCTAGGTATGTGAGAGGGATCCTGAGTTTGCGGCCTCAAGTGGAATGGACACCGCGATGCCCTGACTCGAAATAAGGCCGGATATGCCTGCAGTGACTTGAATGCAGGCTCGTCTTGCATCTCCCAAGAAGAAAGGATGTCTGAATCCCCTGTGGAGACCACAGAGAGACACCTAGTTCCCCACCTCATCGCGACCGGAGGCCTCACATCCTTTGAAAACTCCAGAGGTACGCGGAGATCAGTGCCTCCAAAGGAGACGATGCCTGACTCCTCGTGAAACTTGATAGGAGTCCCAGGATTATTGTGGCACGTGGAAAGGGACACTTGGTCTCCCGCCTCAGCTGGAGAGGCGCTCCAATTGCCCTGCCAAGCCTCGAGGAGAATCCCGAGTTGTCCCTCGCAACTAGGCAGGAGTCCTGACGTGGCTGAACAAACACGTGGGTGGAAGGGCCATCCCCGTCGTAACTCGAGAATATACCCCAGGTTCCCACCGCACCTCGAGAAAAACCATGAGACTTCCCCCTCGATGCGAGATGAGGCCCGATTCCCCTGTACTGCGTGCAGAGCAATTCCGTCTTGCACATCACACATGAAAGGAGCCTTGATTTCCTTGATGGCACTCCAGAGAAACCCCAAGAACACTGTTTCAAGGATAGAGGGATCCTGAGGTCACTGTAGCAACACGAAAGAACTCTGTGGACCAAAAATCAACTCGAAAAGAGAGGTTAGTCCCTGGATTCGTCTCCAAAGGAATACCACCTTACCACAAGCACCTCAAGAGGAGGCTTCTCTCAGCTCTTGGCATGTGAGAGGGACCCTGAGTTTGCGTCCTCAAGTGGAATGGACACCGCGATGCCCTGACTCGAAATAAGGCCGGATATCCCTGCAGTGACTTCAATGCAGGCTCGTCTTGCATCTCCCAGGACGAAAGGATATCTGAATCCCCTGTGGAAAGCACAGAGAAAGACTTATTTCCCCACCTCATCGCGACCGATAGCCTCACATCCTTTGAAAACTCCAGAGGTACGCGGAGATCAGTGCCTCCAAAGGAGACGATGCCTGACTCCTCGTGAAACTTGATAGGAGTCCCAGGATTCCTGTGGCACTTTGAAAGGGACACTTGGTCTCCCGCCTCAGCTGGAGAGGCGTCCCAATTGCCCTGCCAAGCCTCGAGGAGAATCCAGAGTTGTCCCTCGCAACTAGGCAGGAGTCCTGACGTGGCTGAACAAACACGTGTGTGGAAGGGCCATCCCCGTCGTAACTCGAGAATATACCCCAGGTTCCCGCCGCAACTCGAGAAAAACCATGAGACTTCCCCCTCGCCGCGAGATGAGGCCCGATTCCCCTGCACTGCGTGCAGAGCAATTCTGTGTTGCACATCACACATGAAAGGAGCCTTGATTTCCTTCATGGCACTCCAGGGAAACCCCAAGAACACTGTTTCAAGGCTAGAGGGATCCTGAGGTCACTGTATCAACACGAAAGAGCTTCGTGGACCAAAAATCAACACGAGATGAGAGGTTAGTCCCTGGCTTCGACTCCAGAGGAATACCACCTTACCACAAGCACCTCAAGAGGAGGCTTCTCTCAGCTCTAGGTATGTGAGAGGGACCCTGAGTTTGCGGCCTCAAGTGGAATGGACACCGCGATGCCCTGACTCGAAATAAGGCCGGATATGCCTGCAGTGACTTGAATGCAGGCTCGTCTTGCATCTCCCAAGAAGAAAGGATGTCTGAATCCCCTGTGGAGACCACAGAGAGACACCTAGTTCCCCACCTCATCGCGACCGGAGGCCTCACATCCTTTGAAAACTCCAGAGGTACGCGGAGATCAGTGCCTCCAAAGGAGACGATGCCTAACTCCTCGTGAAACTTGATAGGAGTCCCAGGATTCTTGTGGCACGTGGAAAGGGACACTTGGTCTCCCGCCTCAGCTGGAGAGGCGTTCCAATTGCCCTGCCAAGCCTCGAGGAGAATCCCGAGTTGTCCCTCGCAACTAGGCAGGAGTCCTGACGTGGCTGAACAAACACGTGGGTGGAAGGGCCATCCCCGTCGTAACTCGAGAATATACCCCAGGTTCCCGCCGCACCTCGAGAAAAACCATGAGACTTCCCCCTCGATGCGAGATGAGGCCCGATTCCCCTGCACTGCGTGCAGAGCAATTCCGTGTTGCACATCACACATGAAAGGAGCCTTGATTTCCTTGATGGCACTCCAGAGAAACACCAAGAACACTGTTTCAAGGCTAGAGGGATCCTGAGGACACTGTAGCAACACGAAAGAGCTCCGTGGGCCAAAAATCAACTCGAGATGAGAGGTTAGTCCCTGGCTTCGACTCCAGAGGAATACCACCTTACCACAAGCACTTCAAGAGGAGGCTTCTCTCAGCTCTAGGTATGTGAGAGGGACCCTGAGTTTGCGGCCTCAAGTGGAATGGACACCGCGATGCCCTGACGCGAAATAAGGCTGGATATCCCTGCAGTGACTTGAATGCAGGCTCGTCTTGCATCTCCCAAGATGAAAGGATGTCTGAATCCCCTGTGGAGACCACAGAGAAAGACCTAGTTCCCCACCTCATCGCGACCGGAGGCCTCACATCCTTTGAAAACTCCAGAGGTACGCGGAGATCAGTGCCTCCAAAGGAGACGATGCCTGACTCCTCGTGAAACTTGATAGGAGTCCCAGGATTCCTGTGGCACGTGGAAAGGGACCCTTGGTCTCCCGCCTCAGCTGGAGAGGCGTCCCAATTGCCTTGCCAAGCCTCGAGGAGAATCCCGAGTTGTGTCTCACAACTAGGCAAGAGTCCTGACGTGGCTGAACAAACACCTGTGTGGAAGGGCCATCCCCGTCGTAACTCGAGAATATACCCCAGGTTCCCGCCGCAACTCGAGAAAAACCATGAGACTTCCCCCTCGCCGCGAGATGAGGCCCGATTCCCCTGCACTGCGTGCAGAGCAATTCTGTGTTGCACATCACACATGAAAGGAGCCTTGATTTCCTTCATGGCACTCCAGGGAAACCCCAAGAACACTGTTTCAAGGCTAGAGGGATCCTGAGGTCACTGTATCAACACGAAAGAGCTTCGTGGACCAAAAATCAACACGAGATGAGAGGTTAGTCCCTGGCTTCGACTCCAGAGGAATACCACCTTACCACAAGCACCTCAAGAGGAGGCTTCTCTCAGCTCTAGGTATGTGAGAGGGACCCTGAGTTTGCGGCCTCAAGTGGAATGGACACCGCGATGCCCTGACTCGAAATAAGGCCGGATATGCCTGCAGTGACTTGAATGCAGGCTCGTCTTGCATCTCCCAAGAAGAAAGGATGTCTGAATCCCCTGTGGAGACCACAGAGAGACACCTAGTTCCCCACCTCATCGCGACCGGAGGCCTCACATCCTTTGAAAACTCCAGAGGTACGCGGAGATCAGTGCCTCCAAAGGAGACGATGCCTAACTCCTCGTGAAACTTGATAGGAGTCCCAGGATTCTTGTGGCACGTGGAAAGGGACACTTGGTCTCCCGCCTCAGCTGGAGAGGCGTTCCAATTGCCCTGCCAAGCCTCGAGGAGAATCCCGAGTTGTCCCTCGCAACTAGGCAGGAGTCCTGACGTGGCTGAACAAACACGTGGGTGGAAGGGCCATCCCCGTCGTAACTCGAGAATATACCCCAGGTTCCCGCCGCACCTCGAGAAAAACCATGAGACTTCCCCCTCGATGCGAGATGAGGCCCGATTCCCCTGCACTGCGTGCAGAGCAATTCCGTGTTGCACATCACACATGAAAGGAGCCTTGATTTCCTTGATGGCACTCCAGAGAAACACCAAGAACACTGTTTCAAGGCTAGAGGGATCCTGAGGACACTGTAGCAACACGAAAGAGCTCCGTGGGCCAAAAATCAACTCGAGATGAGAGGTTAGTCCCTGGCTTCGACTCCAGAGGAATACCACCTTACCACAAGCACCTCAAGAGGAGGCTTCTCTCAGCTCTAGGTATGTGAGAGGGACCCTGAGTTTGCGGCCTCAAGTGGAATGGACACCGCGATGCCCTGACGCGAAATAAGGCTGGATATCCCTGCAGTGACTTGAATGCAGGCTCGTCTTGCATCTCCCAAGATGAAAGGATGTCTGAATCCCCTGTGGAGACCACAGAGAAAGACCTAGTTCCCCACCTCATCGCGACCGGAGGCCTCACATCCTTTGAAAACTCCAGAGGTACGCGGAGATCAGTGCCTCCAAAGGAGACGATGCCTGACTCCTCGTGAAACTTGATAGGAGTCCCAGGATTCTTGTGGCACGTGGAAAGGGACCCTTGGTCTCCCGCCTCAGCTGGAGAGGCGTCCCAATTGCCTTGCCAAGCCTCGAGGAGAATCCCGAGTTGTGTCTCACAACTAGGCAAGAGTCCTGACGTGGCTGAACAAACACGTGTGTGGAAGGGCCATCCCCGTCGTAACTCGAGAATATACCCCAGGTTCCCGCCGCAACTCGAGAAAAACCATGAGACTTCCCCCTCGCCGCGAGATGAGGCCCGATTCCCCTGCACTGCGTGCAGAGCAATTCTGTGTTGCACATCACACATGAAAGGAGCCTTGATTTCCTTCATGGCACTCCAAGGAAACCCCAAGAACACTGTTTCAAGGCTAGAGGCATCCTGAGGTCACTGTATCAACACGAAAGAGCTCCGTGGACTAAAAATCAACTCGAGATGAGAGGTTAGTCCCTGGCTTCGACTCCAGAGGAATACCACCTTACCACAAGCACCTCAAGAGGAGGCTTCTCTCAGCTCTAGGTATGTGAGAGGGACCCTGAGTTTGCGGCCTCAAGTGGAATGGACACCACGATGCCCTGACTCGAAATAAGGCCGGATATGCCTGCAGTGACTTTAATGTAGGCTCGTCTTGCATCTCCCAAGACGAAAGGGTGTCTGAATCCCCTGTGGAGACCACAGAGAAAGACCTAGTTTTCCACCTCATCGCGATAGGAGGCCTCAAATCCTTTGAAAACTCCAGAGGTATGCGGAGATCAGTGCCTCCAAAGGAGATGATGCCTGACTTCTCGTGAAACTTGATAGGAGACCCAGGATTCCTGTGGCACGTGGAAAGGGACCCTTGGTCTCCCGTCTCAGCTGGAGAGGCGTCCCAATTGCCCTGCAAAGCCTCGAGGAGAATCCCGAGTTGTCCCTCGCAACTAGGCAGGAGTCCTGACATGGCTGAACACACACGTGGGTGGAAGGGCCATCCCCGTCATAACTCGAGAATATACCCCAGGTTCCCGCCGCAACTCGAGAAAAACCATGAGACTTCCCCCTCGCCGCGAGATGAGGCCCGATTCCCCTGCACTGCGTGCAGAGCAATTCTGTGTTCCACATCACACATGAAAGGAGCCTTGATTTCCTTCATGGCACTCCAGAGAAACCCCAAGAACACTGTTTCAAGGCTAGAGGGATCCTGAGGTCACTGTAGCAACACGAAAGAGCTCCGTGGACCAAGAATCAACACGAGATGAGAGGTTAGTCCCTGGCTTCGACTCCTGAGGAATACCACCTTACCACAAGCACCTCAAGAGGAGGCTTCTCTCAGCTCTAGGTATGTGAGAGGGATCCTGAGTTTGCGGCCTCAAGTGGAATGGACACCGCGATGCCCTGACTCGAAATAAGGCCGGATATCCCTGCAGTGACTTGAATGCAGGCTCGTCTTGCATCTCCCAAGAAGAAAGGATGTCTGAATCCCCTGTGGAGACCACAGAGAGACACCTAGTTCCCCACCTCATCGCGACCGGAGGCCTCACATCCTTTGAAAACTCCAGAGGTACGCGGAGATCAGTGCCTCCAAAGGAGACGATGCCTGACTCCTCGTGAAACTTGATAGGAGTCCCAGGATTATTGTGGCACGTGGAAAGGGACACTTGGTCTCCCGCCTCAGCTGGAGAGGCGCTCCAATTGCCCTGCCAAGCCTCGAGGAGAATCCCGAGTTGTCCCTCGCAACTAGGCAGGAGTCCTGACGTGGCTGAAGAAACACGTGGGTGGAAGGGCCATCCCCGTCGTAACTCGAGAATATACCCCAGGTTCCCGCCGCACCTCGAGAAAAACCATGAGACTTCCCCCTCGATGCGAGATGAGGCCCGATTCCCCTGTACTGCGTGCAGAGCAATTCCGTGTTGCACATCACACATGAAAGGAGCCTTGATTTCCTTGATGGCACTCCAGAGAAACCCCAAGAACACTGTTTCAAGGATAGAGGGATCCTGAGGTCACTGTAGCAACACGAAAGAACTCTGTGGACCAAAAATCAACTCGAAAAGAGAGGTTAGTCCCTGGATTCGTCTCCAAAGGAATACCACCTTACCACAAGCACCTCAAGAGGAGGCTTCTCTCAGCTCTTGGCATGTGAGAGGGACCCTGAGTTTGCGTCCTCAAGTGGAATGGACACCGCGATGCCCTGACTCGAAATAAGGCCGGATATCCCTGCAGTGACTTCAATGCAGGCTCGTCTTGCATCTCCCAGGACGAAAGGATGTCTGAATCCCCTGTGGAAAGCAAAGAGAAAGACTTAGTTCCCCACCTCATCGCGACCGATAGCCTCACATCCTTTGAAAACTCCAGAGGTACGCGGAGATCAGTGCCTCCAAAGGAGACGATGCCTGACTCCTCGTGAAACTTGATAGGAGTCCCAGGATTCCTGTGGCACTTGGAAAGGGACACTTGGTCTCCCGCCTCAGCTGGAGAGGCGTCCCAATTGCCCTGCCAAGCCTCGAGGAGAATCCAGAGTTGTCCCTCGCAACTAGGCAGGAGTCCTGACGTGGCTGAACAAACACGTGTGTGGAAGGGCCATCCCCGTCGTAACTCGAGAATATACCCCAGGTTCCCGCCGCAACTCGAGAAAAACCATGAGACTTCCCCCTCGCCGCGAGATGAGGCCCGATTCCCCTGCACTGCGTGCAGAGCAATTCTGTGTTGCACATCACACATGAAAGGAGCCTTGATTTCCTTCATGGCACTCCAGGGAAACCCCAAGAACACTGTTTCAAGGCTAGAGGGATCCTGAGGTCACTGTATCAACACGAAAGAGCTCCGTGGACCAAAAATCAACACGAGATGAGAGGTTAGTCAATGGCTTCGACTCCAGAGGAATACCACCTTACCACAAGCACCTCAAGAGGAGGCTTCTCTCAGCTCTAGGTATGTGAGAGGGACCCTGAGTTTGCGGCCTCAAGTGGAATGGACACCGCGATGCCCTGACTCGAAATAAGGCCTGATATCCCTGCAGTGACTGGAATGCAGGCTCGTCTTGCATCTCCCAAGACGAAAGGGTGTCTGAATCCCCTGTGGAGACCACAGAGAAAGACCTAGTTCCCCACCTTATCGCGACAGGAGGCCTCAAATCCTTTGAAAACTCCAGAGGTATGCGGAGATTAGTGCCTCCAAAGGAGACGATGCCTGACTCCTCGTGAAACTTGATAGGAGTCCCAGGATTCTTGTGGCACGTGGAAAGGGACCCTTGGTCTCCCGTCTCAGCTGGAGAGGCGTCCCAATTGCCCTGCAAAGCCTCGAGGAGAATCCCGAGTTGTCCCTCGCAACTAGGCAGGAGTCCTGACATGGCTGAACACACACGTGTGTGGAAGGGCCATCCCTGTCGTAACTCGAGAATATACCCCAGGTTCCCGCCGCAACTCGAGAAAAACCATGAGACTTCCCCCTCGCCGCGAGATGAGGCCCGATTCCCCTGCACTGCGTGCAGAGCAATTCCGTGTTGCACATCACACATGAAAGGAGCCTTGATTTCCTTGATGGCACTCCAGAGAAACCCCAAGAACACTGTTTCAAGGATAGAGGGATCCTGAGGTCACTGTAGCAACACGAAAGAGCTCCGTGGACCAAGAATCAACACGAGATGAGAGGTTAGTCCCTGGCTTCGACTCCTGAGGAATACCACCTTACCACAAGCACCTCAAGAGGAGGCTTCTCTCAGCTCTAGGTATGTGAGAGGGATCCTGAGTTTGCGGCCTCAAGTGGAATGGACACCGCGATGCCCTGACTCGAAATAAGGCCGGATATCCCTGCAGTGACTTGAATGCAGGCTCGTCTTGCATCTCCCAAGAAGAAAGGATGTCTGAATCCCCTGTGGAGACCACAGAGAAACACCTAGTTCCCCACGTCATCGCGACCGCAGGCCTCACATCCTTTGAAAACTACAGAGGTACGCGGAGATCAGTGCCTCCAAAGGAGACGATGCCTGACTCCTCGTGAAACTTGATAGGAGTCCCAGGATTCTTGTGGCACGTGGAAAGGGACCCTTGGTCTCCCGCCTCAGCTGGAGAGGCGTCCCAATTGCCCTGCCAAGCCTCGAGGAGAATCCCGAGTTGTCCCTCGCAACTAGGCAGGAGTCCTGACGTGGCTGAACAAACACGTGGGTGGAAGGGCCATCCCCGTCGTAACTCGAGAATATACCCCAGGTTCCCGCCGCAACTCGAGAAAAACCATGAGACTTCCCCCTCGATGCGAGATGAGGCCCGATTCCCCTGTACTGCGTGCAGAGCAATTCCGTCTTGCACATCACACATGAAAGGAGCCTTGATTTCCTTGATGGCACTCCAGAGAAACCCCAAGAACACTGTTTCAAGGATAGAGGGATCCTGAGGTCACTGTAGCAACACGAAAGAACTCTGTGGACCAAAAATCAACTCGAAAAGAGAGGTTAGTCCCTGGATTCGTCTCCAGAGGAATACCACCTTACCACAAGCACCTCAAGAGGAGGCTTCTCTCAGCTCTAGGTATGTGAGAGGGACCCTGAGTTTGCGGCCTCAAGTGGAATGGACACCGCGATGCCCTGACTCGAAATAAGGCCGGATATCCCTGCAGTGACTTCAATGCAGGCTCGTCTTGCATCTCCCAGGACGAAAGGATGTCTGAATCCCCTGTGGAAAGCACAGAGAAAGACTTAGTTCCCCACCTAATCGCGACCGATAGCCTCACATCCTTTGAAAACTCCAGAGGTACGCGGAGATCAGTGCCTCCAAAGGAGACGATGCCTGACTCCTCGTGAAACTTGATAGGAGTCCCAGGATTCCTGTGGCACTTGGAAAGGGACACTTGGTCTCCCGCCTCAGCTGTAGAGGCGTCCCAATTGCCCTGCAAAGCCTCGAGGAGAATCCCGAGTTGTCCCTCGCAACTAGGCAGGAGTCCTGACGTCGCTGATGAAACACGTGGGAGGAAGGGCCATCCCCGTCGTAACTCGAGAATATACCCCAGGTTCCCGCCGCAACTCGAGAAAAACCATGAGACTTCCCCCTCGATGCGAGATGAGGCCCGATTCCCCTGTACTGCGTGCAGAGCAATTCCGTCTTGCACATCACACATGAAAGGAGCCTTGATTTCCTTGATGGCACTCCAGAGAAACCCCAAGAACTCTGTTTCAAGGCTAGAGGGATCCTGAGGTCACTGTAGCAACACGAAAGAACTCTGTGGACCAAAAATCAACTCGAAAAGAGAGGTTAGTCCCTGGATTCGTCTCCAGAGGAATACCACCTTACCACAAGCACCTCAAGAGGAGGCTTCTCTCAGCTCTAGGTATGTGAGAGGGACCCTGAGTTTGCGGCCTCAAGTGGAATGGACACCGCGATGCCCTGACTCGAAATAAGGCCGGATATCCCTGCAGTGACTTCAATGCAGGCTCGTCTTGCATCTCCCAGGACGAAAGGATGTCTGAATCCCCTGTGGAAAGCACAGAGAAAGACTTAGTTCCCCACCTCATCGCGACCGATAGCCTCACATCCTTTGAAAACTCCAGAGGTACGCGGAGATCAGTGCCTCCAAAGGAGACGATGCCTGACTCCTCGTGAAACTTGATAGGAGTCCCAGGATTCCTGTGGCACTTGGAAAGGGACACTTGGTCTCCCGCCTCAGCTGGAGAGGCGTCCCAATTGCCCTGCAAAGCCTCGAGGAGAATCCCGAGTTGTCCCTCGCAACTAGGCAGGAGTCCTGACGTCGCTGATGAAACACGTGGGAGGAAGGGCCATCCCCGTCGTAACTCGAGAATATACCCCAGGTTCCCGCCGCAACTCGAGAAAAACCATGAGACTTCCCCCTCGCCGCGAGATGAGGCCCGATTCCCCTGCACTGCGTGCAGAGCAATTCCGTGTTGCACATCACACATGAAAGGAGCCTTGATTTCCTTGATGGCACTCCAGAGAAACCCCAAGAACACTGTTTCAAGGCTAGAGGGATCCTGAGGTCACTGTAGCAACACGAAAGAGCTCCGTGGGCCAAAAATCAACTCGAGATGAGAGGTTAGTCCCTGGCTTCGACTCCAGAGGAATACCACCTTACCACAAGCACCTCAAGAGGAGGCTTCTCTCAGCTCTAGGTATGTGAGAGGGACCCTGAGTTTGCGGCCTCAAGTGGAATGGACACCGCGATGCCCTGACGCGAAATAAGGCTGGATATCCCTGCAGTGACTTGAATGCAGGCTCGTCTTGCATCTCCCAAGATGAAAGGATGTCTGAATCCCCTGTGGAGACCACAGAGAAAGACCTAGTTCCCCACCTCATCGCGACCGGAGGCCTCACATCCTTTGAAAACTCCAGAGGTACGCGGAGATCAGTGCCTCCAAAGGAGACGATGCCTGACTCCTCGTGAAACTTGATAGGAGTCCCAGGATTCCTGTGGCACGTGGAAAGGGACCCTTGGTCTCCCGCCTCAGCTGGAGAGGCGTCCCAATTGCCTTGCCAAGCCTCGAGGAGAATCCCGAGTTGTGTCTCGCAACTAGGCAAGAGTCCTGACGTGGCTGAACAAACACGTGTGTGGAAGGGCCATCCCCGTCATAACTCGAGAATATACCCCAGGTTCCCGCCGCAACTCGAGAAAAATCATGAGACTTCCCCCTCGCCGCGAGATGAGGCCCGATTATCCTGCACTGCGTGCAGAGCAATTCCGTGTTGCACATCACACATGAAAGGAGCCTTGATTTCCTTGATGACACTCCAGAGAAACCCCAAGAACACTGTTTCAAGGCTAGAGGGATCCTGAGGTCACTGTAGCAACACGAAAGAGCTCCGTGGACCCAAAATCAACTCGAGATGAGAGGTTAGTCCCTGGCTTCGACTCCAGAGGAATACCACCTTACCACAAGCACCTCAAGAGGAGGCTTCTCTCAGCTCTAGGTATGTGAGAGGGACCCTGAGTTTGGGGCCTCAAGTGGAATGGACACCGCGATGCCCTGACTCGAAATAAAGCCGGATATCCCTGCAGTGACTGGAATGCAGGCTCGTCTTGCATCTCCCAAGACGAAAGGGTGTCTGAATCCCCTGTGGAGACCACAGAGCAAGACCTAGTTCCCCACCTCATCGCGACAGGAGGCCTCAAATCCTTTGAAAACTCCAGAGGTATGCGGAGATCAGTGCCTCCAAAGGAGACGATGCCTGACTCCTCGTGAAACTTGATAGGAGACCCAGGATTCCTGTGGCACATGGAAAGGGACCCTTGGTCTCCCGCCTCAGATGGAGAGGCGTCCCAATTGCCCTGCCAAGCCTCGAGGAGAATCCCGAGTTGTCCCTCGCAACTAGGCAGGAGTCCTGACATGGCTGAACACACACGTGTGTGGAAGGGCCATCCCCGTCGTAACTCGAGAATATACCCCAGGTTCCCGCCGCAACTCGAGAAAAACCATGAGACTTCCCCCTCGCCGCGAGATGAGGCCCGATTCCCCTGCACTGCGTGCAGAGCAATTCCGTGTTGCACATCACACATGAAAGGAGCCTTGATTTCCTTGTTGGCACTCCAGAGAAACCCCAAGAACACTGTTTCAAGGCTAGAGGGATCCTGAGGTAACTGTAGCAACACGAAAGAGCTCCGTGGGCCAAAATTCAACTCGAGATGAGAAGTTAGTCCCTGGCTTCGACTCCAGAGGAATACCACCTTACCACAAGCCCCTCAAGAGGAGGCTTCTCTCAGCTCTAGGTATGTGAGAGGGACCCTGAGTTTGCGGCCTCAAATGGAATGGACACCGCGATGCCCTGACGCGAAATAAGGCTGGATATCCCTGCAGTGACTTGAATGCAGGCTCGTCTTGCATCTCCCAAGATGAAAGGATGTCTGAATCCCCTGTGGAGACCACAGAGAAAGACCTAGTTCCCCACCGCATCGCGACCGGAGGCCTCACATCCTTTGAAAACTCCAGAGGTACGCGGAGATCAGTGCCTCCAAAGGAGACGATGCCTGACTCCTCGTGAAACTTGATAGGAGTCCCAGGATTCCTGTGGCACGTGGAAAGGGACCCTTGGTCTCCCGCCTCAGCTGGAGAGGCGTCCCAATTGCCTTGCCAAGCCTCGAGGAGAATCCCGAGTTGTGTCTCGCAACTAGGCAAGAGTCCTGACGTGGCTGAACAAACACGTGTGTGGAAGGGCCATCCCCGTCGTAACTCGAGAATATACCCCAGGTTCCCGCCGCAACTCGAGAAAAACCATGAGACTTCCCCCTCGCTGCGAGATGAGGCCCGATTTCCCTGCACTGCGTGCAGAGCAATTCTGTATTGCACATCACACATGAAAGGAGCCTTGATTTCCTTCATGGCACTCCAGAGAAACCCCAAGAACACTGTTTCAAGGCTAGAGGGATCCTGAGGTCACTGTAGCAACACGAAAGAGCTCCGTGGACCCAAAATCAACTCGAGATGAGAGGTTAATCCCTGGCTTCGACTCGAGAGGAATACCACCTTACCACAAGCACGTCAAGAGGAGGCTTCTCTGAGCTCTAGGTAAGTGAGAGGGACCCTGAATTTGGGGCCTCAAGTGGAATGGACACCGCGATGCCCTGACTCGAAATAAGGCCGGATATCCCTGCAGTGACTGGAATGCAGGCTCGTCTTGCATCTCCCAAGACGAAAGGGTGTCTGAATCCCCTGTGGAGACCACAGAGAAAGACCTAGTTCCCCACCTCATCGCGACAGGAGGCCTCAAATCCTTTGAAAACTCCAGAGGTATGCGGACATCAGTGCCTCCAAAGGAGACGATGCCTGACTCCTCGTGAAACTTGATAGGAGACCCAGGATTCCTGTGGCACGTGGAAAGGGACCCTTGGTCACCCGTCTCAGCTGGAGAGGCGTCCCAATTGCCCTGCAAAGCCTCGAGGAGAATCCCGAGTTGTCCCTCGCAACTAGGCAGGAGTCCTGACATGGCTGAACACACACGTGTGTGGAAGGGCCATCCCCGTCGTAACTCAAGAATATACCCCAGGTTCCCGCCGCAACTCGAGAAAAACCATGAGACTTCCCCCTCGCCGCGAGATGAGGCCCGATTCCCCTGCACTGCGTGCAGAGCAATTCCGTCTTGCACATCACACATGAAAGGAGCCTTGATTTCCTTGATGGCACTCCACAGAAACCCCAAGAACACTGTTTCAAGGATAGAGGGATCCTGAGGTCACTGTAGCAACACCAAAGAACTCTGTGGACCAAAAATCAACTCGAAAAGAGAGGTTAGTCCCTGGATTCGTCTCCAGAGGAATACCACCTTACCACAAGCACCTCAAGAGGAGGCTTCTCTCAGCTCTAGGTATGTGAGAGGGACCCTGAGTTTGCGGCCTCAAGTGGAATGGACACCGCGATGCCCTGACTCGAAATAAGGCCGGATATCCCTGCAGTGACTTCAATGCAGGCTCGTCTTGCATCTCCCAGGACCAAAGGATGTCTGAATCCCCTGTGGAAAGCACAGAGAAAGACTTAGTTCCCCACCTCATCGCGACCGATAGCCTCACATCCTTTGAAAACTCCAGAGGTACGCGGAGATCAGTGCCTCCAAAGGAGACGATGCCTGACTCCTCGTGAAACTTGATAGGAGTCCCAGGATTCCTGTGGCACTTGGAAAGGGACACTTGGTCTCCCGCCTCAGCTGGAGAGGCGTCCCAATTGCCTTGCCAAGCCTCGAGGAGAATCCCGAGTTGTCCCTCGCAACTAGGCAGGAGTCCTGACGTGGCTGAAGAAACACGTGTGTGGAAGGGCCATCCCCATCGTAACTCGAGAATATACCCCAGGTTCCCGCCGCAACTCGAGAAAAACCATGAAACTTCCCCTTCGATGCGAGATGAGGCCCGATTCCCCTGTACTGCGTGCAGAGCAATTCCGTCTTGCACATCACACATGAAAGCAGCCTTGATTTCCTTGATGGCACTCCAGAGAAACCCCAAGAACACTGTTTCAAGGCTAGAGGGATCCTGAGGTCACTGTAGCAACACGAAATAACTCTGTGGACCAAAAATCAACTCGAAAAGAGAGGTTAGTCCCTGGATTCGTCTCCAGAGGAATACCACCTTACCACAAGCACCTCAAGAGGAGGCTTCTCTCAGCTCTAGGTATGTGAGAGGGACCCTGAGTTTGCGGCCTCAAGTGGAATGGACACCGCGATGCCCTGACTCGAAATAAGGCCGGATATCCCTGCAGTGACTTCAATGCAGGCTCGTCTTGCATCTCCCAGGACGAAAGGATGTCTGAATCCCCTGTGGAAAGCACAGAGAAAGACTTAGTTCCCCACCTCTTCGCGACCGATAGCCTCACATCCTTTGAAAACTCCAGAGGTACGCGGAGATCAGTGCCTCCAAAGGAGACGATGCCTGACTCCTCGTGACACTTGATAGGAGTCCCAGGATTCCTGTGGCACTTGGAAAGGGACACTTGGTCTCCCGCCTCAGCTGGAGAGGCGTCCCAATTGCCCTGCCAAGCCTCGAGGAGAATCCAGAGTTGTCCCTCGCAACTAGGCAGGAGTCCTGACGTCGCTGAAGAAACACGTGGGTGGAAGGGCCATCCCCGTCGTAACTCGAGAATATACCCCAGGTTCCCGCCGCAACTCGAGAAAAACCATGAGACTTCCCCCTCGCCGCGAGATGAGGCCCGATTCCCCTGCACTGCGTGCAGAGCAATTCCGTGTTGCACATCACACATGAAAGGAGCCTTGATTTCCTTCATGGCACTCCAGAGAAACCCCAAGAACACTGTTTCAAGGCTAGAGGGATCCTGAGGTCACTGTAGCAACACGAAAGACCTCCGTGGGCCAAAAATCAACTCGAGATGAGAGGTTAGTCCCTGGCTTCGACTCCAGAGGAATACCACCTTACCACAAGCACCTCAAGAGGAGGCTTCTCTCAGCTCTAGGTATGTGAGAGGGACCCTGAGTTTGCGGCCTCAAGTGGAATGGACACCGCGATGCCCTGACGCGAAATAAGGCTGGATATCCCTGCAGTGACTTGAATGCAGGCTCGTCTTGCATCTCCCAAGACGAAAGGGTGTCTGAATCCCCTGTTGAGACCACAGAGAAAGACCTACTTCCCCACCTCATCGCGACAGGAGGCCTCAAATCCTTTGAAAACTCGAGAGGTATGCGGAGATCAGTGCCTCCAAAGGAGACGATGCCTGACTCCTCGTGAAACTTGATAGGAGACCCAGGATTCCTGTGGCACGTGGAAAGGGACCCTTGGTCTCCCGTCTCAGCTGGAGAGGCGTCCCAATTGCCCTGCAAAGCCTCGAGGAGAATCCCGAGTTGTCCCTCGCAACTAGGCAGGAGTCCTGACATGGCTGAACACACACGTGTGTGGAAGGGCCATCCCCGTCGTAACTCGAGAATATACCCCAGGTTCCCGCCGCAACTCGAGAAAAACCATGAGACTTCCCCCTCGCCGCGAGATGAGGCCCGATTCCCCTGCACTGCGTGCAGAGCAATTCCGTGTTCCACATCACACATGAAAGGAGCCTTGATTTCCTTGATGGCACTCCACAGAAACCCCAAGAACACTGTTTCAAGGATAGAGGGATCCTGAGGTCACTGTAGCAACACGAAAGAACTCTGTGGACCAAAAATCAACTCGAAAAGAGAGGTAAGTCCCTGGATTCGTCTCCAGAGGAATACCACCTTACCACAAGCACCTCAAGAGGAGGCTTCTCTCAGCTCTAGGTATGTGAGAGGGACCCTGAGTTTGCGGCCTCAAGTGGAATGGACACCGCGATGTCCTGACTCGAAATAAGGCCGGATATCCCTGCAGTGACTTCAATGCAGGCTCGTCTTGCATCTCCCAGGACGAAAGGATGTCTGAATCCCCTGTGGAAAGCACAGAGAAAGACTTAGTTCCCCACCTCATCGCGACCGATAGCCTCACATCCTTTGAAAACTCCAGAGGTACACGGAGATCAGTGCCTCCAAAGGAGACGATGCCTGACTCCTCGTGAAAGTTGATTGGAGACCCAGGATTCCTGTGGCACTTGGAAAGGGACCCTTGGTCTCCCGTCTCAGCTGGAGAGGCGTCCCAATTGCCCTGCAAAGCCTCGAGGAGAATCCCGAGTTGTCCCTCGCAACTAGGCAGGAGTCCTGACATGGCTGAACACACACGTGTGTGGAAGGGCCATCCCCGTCGTAACTCGAGAATATACCCCAGGTTCCCGCCGCAACTCGAGAAAAACCATGAGACTTCCCCCTCGCCGCGAGATGAGGCCCGATTCCCCTGCACTGCGTGCAGAGCAATTCCGTGTTCCACATCACACATGAAAGGAGCCTTGATATCCTTGATTGCACTCCAGAGAAACCCCAAGAACACTGTTTCAAGGCTAGAGGGATCCTGAGGTCACTGTAGCTACACGAAAGAGCTCCGTGGACCAAGAATCAACACGAGATGAGAGGTTAGTCCATGGCTTCGACTCCTGAGGAATACCACCTAACCACAAGCACCTCAAGAGGAGGCTTCTCTCAGCTCTAGGTATGTGAGAGGGATCCTGAGTTTGCGGCCTCAAGTGGAATGGACACCGCGATGCCCTGACTCGAAATAAGGCCGGATATCCCTGCAGTGACTTGAATGCAGGCTCGTCTTGCATCTCCCAAGAAGAAAGGATGTCTGAATCCCCTGTGGAGACCACAGAGAAACACCTAGTTCCCCACCTCATCGCGACCGGAGGCCTCACATCCTTTGAAAACTCCAGAGGTACGCGGAGATCAGTGCTTCCAAAGGAGACGATGCCTGACTCCTCGTGAAACTTGATAGGAGTCCCAGGATTCTTGTGGCACGTGGAAAGGGACCCTTGGTCTCCCGCCTCAGCTGGAGAGGCGTCCCAATTGCCCTGCCAAGCCTCGAGGAGAATCCAGAGTTGTCCCTCGCAACTAGGCAGGAGTCCTGACGTGGCTGAACAAACACGTGGGTGGAAGGGCCATCCCCGTCGTAACTCGAGAATATACCCCAGGTTCCCGCCGCAACTCGAGAAAAACCATGAGACTTCCCCCTCGATGCGAGATGAGGCCCGATTCCCCTGTACTGCGTGCAGAGCAATTCCGTCTTGCACATCACACATGAAAGGAGCCTTGATTTCCTTGATGGCACTCCAGAGAAACCCCAAGAACACTGTTTCAAGGATAGAGGGATCCTGAGGTAACTGTAGCAACACGAAAGAACTCTGTGGACCAAAAATCAACTCGAAAAGAGAGGTTAGTCCCTGGATTCGTCTCCAGAGGAATACCACCTTACCACAAGCACCTCAAGAGGAGGCTTCTCTCAGCTCTAGGTATGTGAGAGGGACCCTGAGTTTGCGGCCTCAAGTGGAATGGACACCGCGATGCCCTGACTCGAAATAAGGCCGGATATCCCTGCAGTGACTTCAATGCAGGCTCGTCTTGCATCTCCCAGGACGAAAGGATGTCTGAATCCCCTGTGGAAAGCACAGAGAAAGACTTAGTTCCCCACCTCATCGCGACCGATCGCCTCACATGCTTTGAAAACTCCAGAGGTACGCGGAGATCAGTGCCTCCAAAGGAGACGATGCCTGACTCCTCGTGAAACTTGATAGGAGTCCCAGGATTCCTGTGGCACGTGGAAAGGGACCCTTGGTCTCCCGCCTCAGCTGGAGAGGCGTCCCAATTGCCTTGCCAAGCCTCGAGGTGAATCCAGAGTTGTGTCTCGCAACTAGGCAAGAGTCCTGACGTGGCAGAAGAAACACGTGGGTGGAAGGGCCATCCCCGTCGTAACTCGAGAATATACCCCAGGTTCCCGCCGCAACTCGAGAAAAACCATGAGACTTCCCCCTCGCCGCGAGATGAGGCCCGATTCCCCTGCACTGCGTGCAGAGCAATTCTGTGTTGCACATCGCACATGAAAGGAGCCTTGATTTCCTTGATGGCACTCCAGAGAAACCCCAAGAACACTGTTTCAAGGCTAGAGGGATCCTGAGGTCACTGTAGCAACACGAAAGAGCTCCGTGGACCCAAAATCAACTCGAGATGAGAGGTTAGTCCCTGGCTTCGACTCCTGAGGAATACCACCTTACCACAAGCACCTCAAGAGGAGGCTTCTCTCAGCTCTAGGTATGTGAGAGGGACCCTGAGTTTGCGGCCTCAAGTGGAATGGACACCGCGATGCCCTGACTCGAAATAAGGCCGGATATCCCTGCAGTGACTTCAATGCAGGCTCGTCTTGCATCTCCCAGGACGAAAGGATGTCTGAATCCCCTGTGGAAAGCACAGAGAAAGACCTAGTTCCCCACCTCATCGCGACAGGAGGCCTCAAATCCTTTGAAAACTCCAGAGGTACGCGGAGATCAGTGCCTCCAAAGGAGACGATGCCTGACTCCTCGTGAAACTTGATAGGAGTCCCAGGATTCCTGTGGCACGTGGAAAGGGACCCTTGGTCTCCCGCCTCAGCTGGAGAGGCGTCCCAATTGCCTTGCCAAGCCTCGAGGAGAATCTCGAGTTGTGTCTCGCAACTAGGCAAGAGTCCTGACGTGGCAGAAGAAACACGTGTGTGGAAGGGCCATCCCCGTCGTAACTCGAGAATATACCCCAGGTTCCCGCCGCAACTCGAGAAAAACCATGAGACTTCCCCCTCGATGCGAGATGAGGCCCGATTCCCCTGTACTGCGTGCAGAGCAATTCCGTCTTGCACATCACACATGAAAGGAGCCTTGATTTCCTTGATGGCACTCCAGAGAAACCCCAAGAACACTGTTTCAAGGATAGAGGGATCCTGAGGTCACTGTAGCAACACGAAAGAACTCTGTGGACCAAAAATCAACTCGAAAAGAGAGGTTAGTCCCTGGATTCCTCTCCAGAGGAATACCACCTTACCACAAGCACCTCAAGAGGAGGCTTCTCTCAGCTCTAGGTATGTGAGAGGGACCCTGAGTTTGTGGCCTCAAGTGGAATGGACACCGCGATGCCCTGACGCGAAATAAGGCCGGATATCCCTGCAGTGACTTCAATGCAGGCTCGTCTTGCATCTCCCAGGACGAAAGGATGTCTGAATCCCCTGTGGAAAGCACAGAGAAAGACTTAGTTCCCCACCTCATCGCGACCGATCGCCTCACATCCTTTGAAAACTCCAGAGGTACGCGGAGATCAGTGCCTCCAAAGGAGACGATGCCTGACTCCTCGTGAAACTTGATAGGAGTCCCAGGATTTCTGTGGCACTTGGAAAGGGACACTTGGTCTCCCGCCTCAGCTGGAGAGGCGTCCCAATTGCCCTGCAAAGCCTCGAGGAGAATCCAGAGTTGTCCCTCGCAACTAGGCAGGAGTCCTGACGTGGCTGAACACACACGTGTGTGGAAGGGCCATCCCCGACGTAACTCGAGAATATACCCCAGGTTCCCGCCGCAACTCGAGAAAAACCATGAGACTTCCCCCTCGCCGCGAGATGAGGCCCGATTCCCCTGCACTGCGTGCAGAGCAATTCCGTGTTACACATCACACATGAAAGGAGCCTTGATTTCCTTGACGGCACTCCAGAGAAACCCCAAGAACACTGTTTCAAGGCTAGAGGGATCCTGAGGTCACTGTAGCAACACGAAAGAGCTCCGTGGACCAAGAATCAACACGAGATGAGAGGTTAGTCCCTGGCTTCGACTCCTGAGGAATACCACCTTACCACAAGCACCTCAAGAGGAGGCTTCTCTCAGCTCTAGGTATGTGAGAGGGATCCTGAGTTTGCGGCCTCAAGTGGAATGGACACCGCGATGCCCTGACTCGAAATAAGGCCGGATATCCCTGCAGTGACTTGAATGCAGGCTCGTCTTGCATCTCCCAAGAAGAAAGGGTGTCTGAATCCCCTGTGGAGACCACAGAGAAACACCTAGTTCCCCACCTCATCGCGACCGTAGGCCTCACATCCTTTGAAAACTCCAGAGGTACGCGGAGATCAGTGCCTCCAAAGGAGACGATGCCTGACTCCTCGTGAAACTTGATAGGAGTCCCAGGATTCTTGTGGCACGTGGAAAGGGACCCTTGGTCTCCCGCCTCAGCTGGAGAGGCGTTCCAATTGCCCTGCCAAGCCTCGAGGAGAATCCCGAGTTGTCCCTCGCAACTAGGCAGGAGTCCTGACGTGGCTGAACAAACACGTGGGTGGAAGGGCCATCCCCGTCGTAACTCGAGAATATACCCCAGGTTCCCGCCGCAACTCGAGAAAAACCATGAGACTTCCCCCTCGATGCGAGATGAGGCCCGATTCCCCTGTACTGCGTGCAGAGCAATTCCGTCTTGCACATCACACATGAAAGGAGCCTTGATTTCATTGATGGCACTCCAGAGAAACCCCAAGAACACTGTTTCAAGGATAGAGGGATCCTGAGGTCACTGTAGCAACACGAAAGAACTCTGTGGACCAAAAATCAACTCGAAAAGAGAGGTTAGTCCCTGGATTCGTCTCCAGAGGAATACCACCTTACCACAAGCACCTCAAGAGGAGGCTTCTCTCAGCTCTAGGTATGTGAGAGGGACCCTGAGTTTGCGGCCTCAAGTGGAATGGACACCGCGATGCCCTGACTCGAAATAAGGCTGGATATACCTGCAGTGATTTCAATGCAGGCTCGTCTTGCATCTCCGAGGACCAAAGGATGTCTGAATCCCCTGTGGAAAGCACAGAGAAAGACTTAGTTCCCCACCTCATCGCGACCGATAGCCTCACATCCTTTGAAAACTCCAGAGGTACGCGGAGATCAGTGCCTCCAAAGGAGACGATGCCTGACTCCTCGTGAAACTTGATAGGAGTCCCAGGATTCCTGTGGCACTTGGAAAGGGACACTTGGTCTCCCGCCTCAGCTGGAGAGGCGTCCCAATTGCCTTGCCAAGCCTCGAGGAGAATCCCGAGTTGTGCCTCGCAACTAGGCAGGAGTCCTGACGTGGCTGAACACACACGTGTGTGGAAGGGCCATCCCCGTCGTAACTCGAGAATATAACCCAGGTTCCCGCCGCAACTCGAGAAAAACCATGAGACTTCCCCCTCGATGCGAGATGAGGCCCGATTCCCCTGTACTGCTTGCAGAGCAATTCCGTCTTGCACATCACACATGAAAGCAGCCTTGATTTCCTTGATGGCACTCCAGAGAAACCCCAAGAACACTGTTTCAAGGCTAGAGGGATCCTGAGGTCACTGTAGCAACACGAAAGAACTCTGTGGACCAAAAATCAACTCGAAAAGAGAGGTTAGTCCCTGGATTCGTCTCCAGAGGAATACCACCTTACCACAAGCACCTCAAGAGGAGGCTTCTCTCAGCTCTAGGTATGTGAGAGGGACCCTGAGTTTGCGGCCTCAAGTGGAATGGACACCGCGATGCCCTGACTCGAAATAAGGCCGGATATCCCTGCAGTGACTTCAATGCAGGCTCGTCTTGCATCTCCCAGGACGAAAGGATGTCTGAATCCCCTGTGGAAAGCACAGAGAAAGACTTAGTTCCCCACCTCATCGCGACCGATAGCCTCACATCCTTTGAAAACTCCAGAGGTACGCGGAGATCAGTGCCTCCAAAGGAGACGATGCCTGACTCCTCGTGACACTTGATAGGAGTCCCAGGATTCCTGTGGCACTTGGAAAGGGACACTTGGTCTCCCGCCTCAGCTGGAGAGGCGTCCCAATTGCCCTGCCAAGCCTCGAGGAGAATCCAGAGTTGTCCCTCGCAACTAGGCAGGAGTCCTGACGTCGCTGAAGAAACACGTGGGTGGAAGGGCCATCCCCGTCGTAACTCGAGAATATACCCCAGGTTCCCGCCGCAACTCGAGAAAAACCATGAGACTTCCCCCTCGCCGCGAGATGAGGCCCGATTCCCCTGCACTGCGTGCAGAGCAATTCTGTATTGCACATCACACATGAAAGGAGCCTTGATTTCCTTCATGGCACTCCAGAGAAACCCCAAGAACACTGTTTCAAGGCTAGAGGGATCCTGAGGTCACTGTAGCAACACGAAAGACCTCCGTGGGCCAAAAATCAACTCGAGATGAGAGGTTAGTCCCTGGCTTCGACTCCAGAGGAATACCACCTTACCACAAGCACCTCAAGAGGAGGCTTCTCTCAGCTCTAGGTATGTGAGAGGGACCCTGAGTTTGCGGCCTCAAGTGGAATGGACACCGCGATGCCCTGACGCGAAATAAGGCTGGATATCCCTGCAGTGACTTGAATGCAGGCTCGTCTTGCATCTCCCAAGACGAAAGGGTGTCTGAATCCCCTGTTGAGACCACAGAGAAAGACCTACTTCCCCACCTCATCGCGACAGGAGGCCTCAAATCCTTTGAAAACTCCAGAGGTATGCGGAGATCAGTGCCTCCAAAGGAGACGATGCCTGACTCCTCGTGAAACTTGATAGGAGACCCAGGATTCCTGTGGCACGTGGAAAGGGACACTTGGTCTCCCGTCTCAGCTGGAGAGGCGTCCCAATTGCCCTGCAAAGCCTCGAGGAGAATCCCGAGTTGTCCCTCGCAACTAGGCAGGAGTCCTGACATGGCTGAACACACACGTGTGTGGAAGGGCCATCCCCGTCGTAACTCGAGAATATACCCCAGGTTCCCGCCGCAACTCGAGAAAAACCATGAGACTTCCCCCTCGCCGCGAGATGAGGCCCGATTCCCCTGCACTGCGTGCAGAGCAATTCCGTGTTCCACATCACACATGAAAGGAGCCTTGATTTCCTTGATTGCACTCCAGAGAAACCCCAAGAACACTGTTTCAAGGCTAGAGGGATCCTGAGGTCACTGTAGCTACACGAAAGAGCTCCGTGGACCAAGAATCAACACGAGATGAGAGGTTAGTCCATGGCTTCGACTCCTGAGGAATACCACCTAACGACAAGCACCTCAAGAGGAGGCTTCTCTCAGCTCTAGGTATGTGAGAGGGATCCTGAGTTTGCGGCCTCAGGTGGAATGGACACCGCGATGCCCTGACTCGAAATAAGGCCGGATATCCCTGCAGTGACTTGAATGCAGGCTCGTCTTGCATCTCCCAAGAAGAAAGGATGTCTGAATCCCCTGTGGAGACCACAGAGAAACACCTAGTTCCCCACCTCATCGCGACCGGAGGCCTCACATCCTTTGAAAACTCCAGAGGTACGCGGAGATCAGTGCTTCCAAAGGAGACGATGCCTGACTCCTCGTGAAACTTGATAGGAGTCCCAGGATTCTTGTGGCACGTGGAAAGGGACCCTTGGTCTCCCGCCTCAGCTGGAGAGGCGTCCCAATTGCCCTGCCAAGCCTCGAGGAGAATCCCGAGTTGTCCCTCGCAACTAGGCAGGAGTCCTGACGTGGCTGAACAAACACGTGGGTGGAAGGGCCATCCCCGTCGTAACTCGAGAATATACCCCAGGTTCCCGCCGCAACTCGAGAAAAACCATGAGACTTCCCCCTCGATGCGAGATGAGGCCCGATTCCCCTGTACTGCATGCAGAGCAATTCCGTCTTGCACATCACACATGAAAGGAGCCTTGATTTCCTTGATGGCACTCCAGAGAAACCCCAAGAACACTGTTTCAAGGATAGAGGGATCCTGAGGTAACTGTAGCAACACGAAAGAACTCTGTGGACCAAAAATCAACTCGAAAATAGAGGTTAGTCCCTGGATTCGTCTCCAGAGGAATACCACCTTACCACAAGCACCTCAAGAGGAGGCTTCTCTCAGCTCTAGGTATGTGAGAGGGACCCTGAGTTTGCGGCCTCAAGTGGAATGGACACCGCGATGCCCTGACTCGAAATAAGGCCGGATATCCCTGCAGTGACTTCAATGCAGGCTCGTCTTGCATCTCCCAGGACGAAAGGATGTCTGAATCCCCTGTGGAAAGCACAGAGAAAGACTTAGTTCCCCACCTCATCGCGACCGATCGCCTCACATCCTTTGAAAACTCCAGAGGTACGCGGAGATCAGTGCCTCCAAAGGAGACGATGCCTGACTCCTCGTGAAACTTGATAGGAGTCCCAGGATTCCTGTGGCACTTGGAAAGGGACACTTGGTCTCCCGCCTCAGCTGGAGAGGCGTCCCAATTGCCCTGCCAAGCCTCGAGGAGAATCCAGAGTTGTCCCTCACAACTAGGCAGGAGTCCTGACGTCGCTGAAGAAACACGTGGGTGGAAGGGCCATCCCCGTCGTAACTCGAGAATATACCCCAGGTTCCCGCCGCAACTCGAGAAAAACCATGAGACTTCCCCCTCGCCGCGAGATGAGGCCCGATTCCCCTGCACTGCGTGCAGAGCAATTCCGTGTTGCACATCACACATGAAAGGAGCCTTGATTTCCTTGATGGCACTCCAGAGAAACCCCAAGAACACTGTTTCAAGGCTAGAGGGATCCTGAGGTCACTGTAGCAACACGAAAGAGCTTCGTGGACCAAGAATCAACACGAGATGAGAGGTTAGTCCCTGGCTTCGACTCCTGAGGAATACCACCTTACCACAAGCACCTCAAGAGGAGGCTTCTCTCAGCTCTAGGTATGTGAGAGGGACCCTGAGTTTGCGGCCTCAAGTGGAATGGACACCGCGATGCCCTGACTCGAAATAAGGCCGGATATCCCTGCAGTGACTTCAATGCAGGCTCGTCTTGCATCTCCCAGGACGAAAGGATGTCTGAATCCCCTGTGGAAAGCACAGAGAAAGACTTAGTTCCCCACCTCATCGCGACCGATAGCCTCACATCCTTTGAAATCTCCAGAGGTACGCGGAGATCAGTGCCTCCAAAGGAGACGATGCCTGACTCCTCGTGACACTTGATAGGAGTCCCAGGATTCCTGTGGCACTTGGAAAGGGACACTTGGTCTCCCGCCTCAGCTGGAGAGGCGTCCCAATTGCCCTGCCAAGCCTCGAGGAGAATCCAGAGTTGTCCCTCGCAACTAGGCAGGAGTCCTGACGTCGCTGAAGAAACACGTGGGTGGAAGGGCCATCCCCGTCGTAACTCGAGAATATACCCCAGGTTCCCGCCGCAACTCGAGAAAAACCATGAGACTTCCCCCTCGCCGCGAGATGAGGCCCGATTCCCCTGCACTGCGTGCAGAGCAATTCCAGGTTGCACATCACACATGAAAGGAGCCTTGATTTCCTTCATGGCACTCCAGAGAAACCCCAAGAACACTGTTTCAAGGCTAGAGGGATCCTGAGGTCACTGTAGCAACACGAAAGACCTCCGTGGGCCAAAAATCAACTCGAGATGAGAGGTTAGTCCCTGGCTTCGACTCCAGAGGAATACCACCTTACCACAAGCACCTCAAGAGGAGGCTTCTCTCAGCTCTAGGTATGTGAGAGGGACCCTGAGTTTGCGGCCTCAAGTGGAATGGACACCGCGATGCCCTGACACGAAATAAGGCCGGATATCCCTGCAGTGACTTGAATGCAGGCTCGTCTTGCATCTCCCAAGACGAAAGGGTGTGTGAATCCCCTGTGGAGACCACAGAGAAAGACCTACTTCCCCACCTCATCGCGACAGGAGGCCTCAAATCCTTTGAAAACTCCAGAGGTATGCGGAGATCAGTGCCTCCAAAGGAGACGATGCCTGACTCCTCGTGAAACTTGATAGGAGACCCAGGATTCCTGTGGCACGTGGAAAGGGACCCTTGGTCTCCCGTCTCAGCTGGAGAGGCGTCCCAATTGCCCTGCAAAGCCTCGAGGAGAATCCCGAGTTGTCCCTCGCAACTAGGCAGGAGTCCTGACATGGCTGAACACACACGTGTGTGGAAGGGCCATCCCCGTCGTAACTCGAGAATATACCCCAGGTTCCCGCCGCAACTCGAGAAAAACCATGAGACTTCCCCCTCGCCGCGAGATGAGGCCCGATTCCCCTGCACTGCGTGCAGAGCAATTCCGTGTTCCACATCACACATGAAAGGAGCCTTGATTTCCTTGATTGCACTCCAGAGAAACCCCAAGAACACTGTTTCAAGGCTAGAGGGATCCTGAGGTCACTGTAGCAACACGAAAGAGCTCCGTGGACCAAGAATCAACACGAGATGAGAGGTTAGTCCATGGCTTCGACTCCTGAGGAATACCACCTAACCACAAGCACCTCAAGAGGAGGCTTCTCTCAGCTCTAGGTATGTGAGAGGGATCCTGAGTTTGCGGCCTCAGGTGGAATGGACACCGCGATGCCCTGACTCGAAATAAGGCCGGATATCCCTGCAGTGACTTCAATGCAGGCTCGTCTTGCATCTCCCAAGATGAAAGGATGTCTGAATCCCCTGTGGAGACCACAGAGAAAGACCTAGTTCCCCACCTCATCGCGACCGGAGGCCTCACATCCTTTGAAAACTCCAGAGGTACGCGGAGATCAGTGCCTCCAAAGGAGACGATGCCTGACTCCTCGTGAAACTTGATAGGAGTCCCAGGATTCCTGTGGCACGTGGAAAAGGACCCTTGGTCTCCCGCCTCAGCTGGAGAGGCGTCCCAATTGCCTTGCCAAGCCTCGAGGAGAATCCAGAGTTGTGTCTCGCAACTAGGCAAGAGTCCTGACGTGGCTGAACTAACACGTGTGTGGAAGGGCCATCCCCGTCGTAACTCGAGAATATACCCCAGGTTCCCGCCGCAACTCGAGAAAAACCATGAGACTTCCCCCTCGCCGCGAGATGAGGCCCGATTCCCCTGCACTGCGTGCAGAGCAATTCTGTGTTGCACATCGCACATGAAAGGAGCCTTGATTTCCTTGATGGCACTCCAGAGAAACCCCAAGAACACTGTTTCAAGGCTAGAGGGATCCTGAGGTCACTGTAGCAACACGAAAGAGCTCCGTGGACCCAAAATCAACTCGAGATGAGAGGTTAGTCCCTGGCTTCGACTCCTGAGGAATACCACCTTACCACAAGCACCTCAAGAGGAGGCTTCTCTCAGCTCTAGGTATGTGAGAGGGACCCTGAGTTTGCGGCCTCAAGTGGAATGGACACCGCGATGCCCTGACTCGAAATAAGGCCGGATATCCCTGCAGTGACTTCAATGCAGGCTCGTCTTGCATCTCCCAGGACGAAAGGATGACTGAATCCCCTGTGGAAAGCACAGAGAAAGACCTAGTTCCCCACCTCATCGCGACAGGAGGCCTCAAATCCTTTGAAAACTCCAGAGGTACGCGGAGATCAGTGCCTCCAAAGGAGACGATGCCTGACTCCTCGTGAAACTTGATAGGAGTCCCAGGATTCCTGTGGCACGTGGAAAGGGACCCTTGGTCTCCCGCCTCAGCTGGAGAGGCGTCCCAATTGCCTTGCCAAGCCTCGAGGAGAATCTCGATTTGTGTCTCGCAACTAGGCAAGAGTCCTGACGTGGCTGAAGAAACACGTGTGTGGAAGGGCCATCCCCGTCGTAACTCGAGAATATACCCCAGGTTCCCGCCGCAACTCGAGAAAAACCATGAGACTTCCCCCTCGATGCGAGATGAGGCCCGATTCCCCTGTACTGCGTGCAGAGCAATTCCGTCTTGCACATCACACATGAAAGGAGCCTTGATTTCCTTGATGGCACTCCAGAGAAACCCCAAGAACACTGTTTCAAGGCTAGAGGGATCCTGAGGTTACTGTAGCAACACGAAAGAACTCTGTGGACCAAAAATCAACTCGAAAAGAGAGGTTAGTCCCTGGATTCGTCTCCAGAGGAATACCACCTTACCGCAAGCACCTCAAGAGGAGGCTTCTCTCAGCTCTAGGTATGTGAGAGGGACCCTGAGTTTGCGGCCTCAAGTGGAATGGACATCGCGATGCCCTGACTCGAAATAAGGCCGGATATCCCTGCAGTGACTTCAATGCAGGCTCGTCTTGCATCTCCCAGGACGAAAGGATGTCTGAATCCCCTGTGGAAAGCACAGAGAAAGACTTAGTTCCCCACCTCATCGCGACCGATCGCCTCACATCCTTTGAAAACTCCAGAGGTACGCGGAGATCAGTGCCTCCAAAGGAGACGATGCCTGACTCCTCGTGACACTTGATAGGAGTCCCAGGATTTCTGTGGCACTTGGAAAGGGACACTTGGTCTCCCGCCTCAGCTGGAGAGGCGTCCCAATTGCCCTGCAAAGCCTCGAGGAGAATCCAGAGTTGTCCCTCGCAACTAGGCAGGAGTCGTGACGTGGCTGAACACACACGTGTGTGGAAGGGCCATCCCCGTCGTAACTCGAGAATATACCCCAGGTTCCCGCCGCAACTCGAGAAAAACCATGAGACTTCCCCCTCGCCGCGAGATGAGGCCCGATTCCCCTGCACTGCGTGCAGAGCAATTCCGTGTTGCACATCACACATGAAAGGAGCCTTGATTTCCTTGATGGCACTCCAGAGAAACCCCAAGAACACTGTTTCAAGGCTAGAGGGATCCTGAGGTCACTGTAGCAACACGAAAGAGCTCCGTGGACCAAGAATCAACACGAGATGAGAGGTTAGTCCCTGGCTTCGACTCCTGAGGAATACCACCTTACCACAAGCACCTCAAGAGGAGGCTTCTCTCAGCTCTAGGTATGTGAGAGGGATCCTGAGTTTGCGGCCTCAAGTGGAATGGACACCGCGATGCCCTGACTCGAAATAAGGCCGGATATCCCTGCAGTGACTTGAATGCAGGCTCGTCTTGCATCTCCCAAGAAGAAAGGATGTCTGAATCCCCTGTGGAGACCACAGAGAAACACCTAGTTCCCCACCTCATCGCGACCGGAGGCCTCACATCCTTTGAAAACTCCAGAGGTACGCGGAGATCAGTGCCTCCAAAGGAGACGATGCCTGACTCCTCGTGAAACTTGATAGGAGTCCCAGGATTCTTGTGGCACGTGGAAAGGGACCCTTGGTCTCCCGCCTCAGCTGGAGAGGCGTTCCAATTGCCCTGCCAAGCCTCGAGGAGAATCCCGAGTTGTCCCTCGCAACTAGGCAGGAGTCCTGACGTGGCTGAACAAACACATGGGTGGAAGGGCCATCCCCGTCGTAACTCGAGAATATACCCCAGGTTCCCGCCGCAACTCGAGAAAAACCATGAGACTTCCCCCTCGATGCGAGATGAGGCCCGATTCCCCTGTACTGCGTGCAGAGCAATTCCGTCTTGCACATCACACATGAAAGGAGCCTTGATTTCATTGATGGCACTCCAGAGAAACCCCAAGAACACTGTTTCAAGGATAGAGGGATCCTGAGGTCACTGTAGCAACACGAAAGAACTCTGTGGACCAAAAATCAACTCGAAAAGAGAGGTTAGTCCCTGGATTCGTCTCCAGAGGAATACCACCTTACCACAAGCACCTCAAGAGGAGGCTTCTCTCAGCTCTAGGTATGTGAGAGGGACCCTGAGTTTGCGGCCTCAAGTGGAATGGACACCGCGATGCCCTGACTCGAAATAAGGCTGGATATACCTGCAGTGATTTCAATGCAGGCTCGTCTTGCATCTCCCAGGACCAAAGGATGTCTGAATCCCCTGTGGAAAGCACAGAGAAAGACTTAGTTCCCCACCTCATCGCGACCGATAGCCTCACATCCTTTGAAAACTCCAGAGGTACGCGGATATCAGTGCCTCCAAAGGAGACGATGCCTGACTCCTCGTGAAACTTGATAGGAGTCCCAGGATTCCTGTGGCACGTGAAAAGGGACCCTCGGTCTCCCGCCTCAGCTGGAGAGGCGTCCCAATTGCCCTGCCAAGCCTCGAGGAGAATCCAGAGTTGTCCCTCATAACTAGGCAGGAGTCCTGACGTCGCTGAAGAAACACGTGGGTGGAAGGGCCATCCCCGTCGTAACTCGAGAATATACCCCAGGTTCCCGCCGCAACTCGAGAAAAACCATGAGACTTCCCCGTCGCGGCGAGATGAGGCACGATTCCCCTGCACTGCGTGCAGAGCAATTCCGTGTTGCACATCACACATGAAAGGAGCCTTGATTTCCTTGATGGCACTCCAGAGAAACCCCAAGAACACTGTTTCAAGGCTAGAGGGATCTTGAGGTCACTGTAGCAACACGAAAGAGCTCCGGGGGCCAAAAATCAACTCGAGATGAGAGGTTAGTCCCTGACTTCAACTCCAGAGGAATACCACCTTACCACAAGCACCTCAAGAGGAGGCTTCTCTCAGCTCTAGGTATGTGAGAGGGACCCTGAGTTTGCGGCCTCAAGTGGAATGGACACCGCGATGCCCTGATGCGAAATAAGGCTGGATATCCCTGCAGTGACTTGAATGCAGGCTCGTCTTGCATCTCCCAAGAAGAAAGGATGTCTGAATCCCCTGTGGAGACCACAGGGAAAGACCTAGTTCCCCACCTCATCGCGACCGGAGGCCTCACATCCTTTGAAAACTCCAGAGGTATGCGGAGACCAGTGCCTCCAAAGGAGACGATGCCTGACTCCTCGTGAAACTTGATAGGAGACCCAGGATTCCTGTGGCACGTGGAAAGGGACCCTTGGTCTCCCGTCTCAGCTGGAGAGGCGTCCCAATTGCCCTGCAAAGCCACGAGGAGAATCCCGAGTTGTCCCTCGCAAGTAGGCAGGAGTCCTGACGTCGCTGAAGAAATACGTGTGTGGAAGGGCCATCCCTGTCGTAACTCGAGAATATACCCCAGGTTCCCGCCGCAACTCGAGAAAAACCATGAGACTTCCCCCTCGCCGCGAGATGAGGCCCTATTCCCCTGCACTGCGTGCAGAGCAATTCCGTGTTGCACATCACACATGAAAGGAGCCTTGATTTCCTTGATGGCACTCCAGAGAAACCCCAAGAACACTGTTTCAAGGATAGAGGGATCCTGAGGTCACTGTAGCAACACGAAAGAACTCTGTGGACCAAAAATTAACTCGAAAAGAGAGGTTAGTCCCTGGATTCGTCTCCAGAGGAATACCACCTTACCACAAGCACCTCAAGAGGAGGCTTCTCTCAGCTCTAGGTATGTGAGAGGGACCCTGAGTTTGCGGCCTCAAGTGGAATGGACACCGCGATGCCCTGACTCGAAATAAGGCCGGATATCCCTGCAGTGACTTCAATGCAGGCTCGTCTTGCATCTTCCAGGACGAAAGGATGTCTGAATCCCCTGTGGAAAGCACAGAGAAAGACTTAGTTCCCCACCTCATCGCGACCGATAGCCTCACATCCTTTGAAAACTCCAGAGGTACGCGGAGATCAGTGCCTCCAAAGGAGACGATGCCTGACTCCTCGTGAAACTTGATAGGAGACCCAGGATTCCTGTGGCACTTGGAAAGGGACACTTGGTCTCCCGCCTCAGCTGGAGAGGCGTCCCAATTGCCCTGCCAAGCCTCGAGGAGAATCCAGAGTTGTCCCTCGCAACTAGGCAGGAGTCCTGACGTCGCTGAAGAAACACGTGGGTGGAAGGGCCATCCCCGTTGTAACTCGAGAATATACCCCAGGTTCCCGCCGCAACTCGAGAAAAACCATGAGACTTCCCCCTCACCGTGAGATGAGGCCCGATTCCCCTGCACTGCGTGCAGAGCAATTCCGAGTTGCACATCACACATGAAAGGAGCCTTGATTTCCTTGATGGCACTCCAGAGAAACCCCAAGAACACTGTTTCAAGGCTAGAGGGATCCTGAGGTCACTGTAGCAACACGAAAGAGCTCCGTGGGCCAAAAATCAACTCGAGATGAGAGGTTAGTCCCTGGCTTCGACTCCAGAGGAATACCACCTTACCACAAGCACCTCAAGAGGAGGCTTCTCTCAGCTCTAGGTATGTGAGAGGGACCCTGAGTTTGCGGCCTCAAGTGGAATGGACACCGCGAGGCCCTGACGCGAAATAAGGCCGGATATCCCTGCAGTGACTGGAATGCAGGCTCGTCTTGCATCTCCCAAGACGAAAGGGTGTCTGAATCCCCTGTGGAGACCACAGAGAAACACCTAGTTCCCCACCTCATCGCGACAGGAGGCTTCAAATCCTTTGAAAATTCCAGAGGTATGCGGAGATCAGTGCCTCCAAAGGAGACGATGCCTGACTCCTCGTGAAACTTGATAGGAGTCCCAGGATTCCTGTGGCACGTGGAAAGGGACACTTGGTCTCCCGCCTCAGCTGGAGAGGCGTCCCAATTGCCCTGCAAAGCCTCGAGGAGAATCCAGAGTTGTCCCTCGCAACTAGGCAGGAGTCCTGACGTGGCTGAACAAACACGTGGGTGGAAGGGCCATCCCCGTCGTAACTCGAGAATATACCCCAGGTTCCCGCCGCAACTCGAGAAAAACCATGAGACTTCCCCCTCGCCGCGAGATGAGGCCCGATTCCCCTGCACTGCGTGCAGAGTAATTCCGTGTTGCACATCACACATGAAAGGAGCCTTGATTTCCTTGATGGCACTCCAGAGAAACCCCAAGAACACTGTTTCAAGGCTAGAGGGATCCTGAGGTCACTGTAGCAACACGAAAGAGCTCCGTGGACCAAGAATCAACACGAGATGAGAGGTTAGTCCCTGGCTTCGAATCCTGAGGAATACTACCTTACCACAAGCAGCTCAAGAGGAGGCTTCTCTCAGCTCTAGGTATGTGAGAAGGATCCTGAGTTTGCGGCCTCAAGTGGAATGGACACCGCGATGCCCTGACTCGAAATAAGGCCGGATATCCCGGCAGTGACTTGAATGCAGGCTCGTCTTGCATCTCCCAAGATGAAAGGATGTCTGAATCCCCTGTGGAGACCACAAAGAAAGACCTAGTTCCCCACCTCATCGCGACCGGAGGCCTCACATCCTTTGAAAACTCCAGAGGTACGCGGAGATCAGTGCCTCCAAAGGAGACGATGCCTGACTCCTCGTGAAACTTGATAGGAGTCCCAGGATTCCTGTGGCACGTGGAAAGGGACCCTTGGTCTCCCGCCTCAGCTGGAGAGGCGTCCCAAATGCCTTGCCAAGCCTCGAAGAGAATCCCGAGTTGTGTCTCGCAACTAGGCAAGAGTCCTGACGTGGCTGAACAAACACGTGTGTGGAAGGGCCATCCCCGTCGTAACTCGAGAATATACCCCAGGTTCCCGCCGCAACTCGAGAAAAACCATGAGACTTCCCCCTCGCCGCGAGATGAGGCCCGATTCCCCTGCACTACGTGCAGAGCAATTCTGTGTTGCACATCACACATGAAAGGAGCCTTGATTTCCTTCATGTCACTCCAGAGAAACCCCAAGAACACTGTTTCAAGGCTAGAGGGATCCTGAGGTCACTGTAGCAACACGAAAGAGCTCCGTGGACCAAAAATCAACTCGAGATGAGAGGTTAGTCCCTCGCTTCGACTCCCGAGGAATACCACCTTACCACAAGCACCTCAAGAGGAGGCTTTTCTCAGCTCTAGGTATGTGAGAGGGACCCTGAATTTGCGGCCTCAAGTGGAATGGACACCGCGATGCCCTGACTCGAAATAAGGCCGGATATCCCTGCAGTGACTGGAATGCAGGCTCGTCTTGCATCTCCCAAGACGAAAGGGTGTCTGAATCCCCTGTGGAGACCACAGAGAAAGACCTAGTTCCCCACCTCATCGCGACAGGAGGCTTCAAATCCTTTGAAAACTCCAGAGGTATGGGGAGATCAGTGCCTCCAAAGGAGACGATGCCTGACTCCTCGTGAAACTTGATAGGAGTCCCAGGATTCCTGTGGCACTTGGAAAGGGACACTTGGTCTCCCGCCTCAGCTGGAGAGGCGTCCCAATTGCCCTGCCAAGCCTCGAGGAGAATCCAGAGTTGTCCCTCGCAACTAGGCAGGAGTCCTGACGTCGCTGAAGAAACACGTGGGTGGAAGGGCCATCCCCGTCGTAACTCGAGAATATACCCCAGGTTCCCGCCGCAACTCGAGAAAAACCATGAGACTTCCCCCTCGATGCGAGATGAGGCCCGATTCCCCTGTACTGCGTGCAGAGCAATTCCGTCTTGCACATCACACATGAAAGGAGCCTTGATTTCCTTGATGGCACTCCAGAGAAACCCCAAGAACACTGTTTCAAGGCTAGAGGGATCCTGAGGTCACTGTAGCAACACGAAAGAGCTCCGTGGACCAAGAATCAACACGAGATGAGAGGTTAGTCCCTGGCTTCGAATCCTGAGTAATACCACCTTACCACAAGCAGCTCAAGAGGAGGCTTCTCTCAGCTCTAGGTATGTGAGAGGGACCCTGAGTTTGCGGCCTCAAGTGGAATGGACACCGCGATGCCCTGACTCGAAATAAGGCCGGATATCCCTGCAGTGACTTGAATGCAGGCTCGTCTTGCATCTCCCAAGAAGAAAGGATGTCTGAATCCCCTGTGGAGACCACAGAGAAACACCTAGTTCCCCACCTCATCGCGACCGCAGGCCTCACATCCTTTGAAAACTACAGAGGTACGCGGAGATCAGTGCCTCCAAAGGAGACGATGCCTGACTCCTCGTGAAAATTGATAGGAGTCCCAGGATTCTTGTGGCACGTGGAAAGGGACCCTTGGTCTCCCGCCTCAGCTGGAGAGGCGTTCCAATTGCCCTGCCAAGCCTCGAGGAGAATCCCAAGTTGTCCCTCGCAACTAGGCAGGAGTCCTGACGTGGCTGAACAAACACGTGGGTGGAAGGGCCATCCCCGTCGTAACTCGAGAATATACCCCAGGTTCCCGCCGCAACTCGAGAAAAACCATGAGACTTCCCCCTCGATGCGAGATGAGGCCCGATTCCCCTGTACTGCGTGCAGAGCAATTCCGTCTTGCACATCACACATGAAAGGAGCCTTGATTTCCTTGATGGCACTCCAGAGAAACCCCAAGAACACTGTTTCAAGGATAGAGGGATCCTGAGGTCACTGTAGCAACACGAAAGAACTCTGTGGACCAAAAATCAACTCGAAAAGAGAGGTTAGTCCCTGGATTCGTCTCCAGAGGAATACCACCTTACCACAAGCACCTCAAGAGGAGGCTTCTCTCAGCTCTAGGTATGTGAGAGGGACCCTGAGTTTGCGGCCTCAAGTGGAATGGACACCGCGATGCCCTGACTCGAAATAAGGCCGGATATCCCTGCAGTGACTTCAATGCAGGCTCGTCTTGCATCTCCCAGGACCAAAGGATGGCTGAATCCCCTGTGGAAAGCACAGAGAAAGACTTAGTTCCCCACCTCATCGCGACCGATAGCCTCACATCCTTTGAAAACTCCAGAGGTACGCGGAGATCAGTGCCTCCAAAGGAGACGATGCCTGACTCCTCGTGAAACTTGATAGGAGACCCAGGATTCCTGTGACACGTGGAAAGGGACCCTTGGTCTCCCGTCTCAGCTGGAGAGGCGTCCCAATTGCCCTGCAAAGCCTCGAGGAGAATCCCGAGTTGTCCCTCGCAACTAGGCAGGAGTCCTGACATGGCTGAACACACACGTGTGTGGAAGGGCCATCCCCGTCGTAACTCGAGAATATACCCCAGGTTCCCGCCGCAACTCGAGAAAAACCAGGAGACTTCCCCCTCGCCGCGAGATGAGGCCCGATTCCCCTGCACTGCGTGCAGAGCAATTCTGTGTTGCACATCACACATGAAAGGAGCCTTGATTTCCTTCATGGCACTCCAGAGAAACCCCAAGAACACTGTTTCAAGGCTAGAGGGATCCTGAGGTCACTGTAGCAACACGAAAGAGCTCCGTGGACCAAGAATCAACACGAGATGCGAGGTTAGTCCCTGGCTTCGACTCCTGAGGAATACCACCTTACCACAAGCACCTCAAGAGGAGGCTTCTCTCAGCTCTAGGTATGTGAGAGGGATCCTGAGTTTGCGGCCTCAAGTGGAATGGACACCGGGATGCCCTGACTCGAAATAAGGCCGGATATCCCTGCAGTGACTTGAATGCAGGCTCGTCTTGCATCGCCCAAGAAGAAAGGATGTCTGAATCCCCTGTGGAAACCACAGAGAAACACCTAGTTCCCCACCTCATCGCGACCGGAGGCCTCACATCCTTTGAAAACTCCAGAGGTACGCGGAGATCAGTGCCTCCAAAGGAGACGATGTCTGACTCCTCGTGAAACTTGATAGGAGTCCCAGGATTCTTGTGGCACGTGGAAAGGGACCCTTGGTTTCCCGCCTCAGCTGGAGAGGCGTTCCAATTGCCCTGCCAAGCCTCGAGCAGAATCCCGAGTTGTCCCTCGCAACAAGGCAGGAGTCCTGACGTGGCTGAAGAAACACGTGGGTGGAAGGGCCATCCCCGTCGTAACTCGAGAATATACCCCAGGTTCCCGCCGCAACTCGAGAAAAACAATGAGACTTCCCCCTCGATGCGAGATGAGGCCCGATTCCCCTGTACTGCGTGCAGAGCAATTCCGTCTTGCACATCACACATGAAAGGAGCCTTGATTTCCTTGATGGCACTCCAGAGAAAACCCAAGAACACTGTTTCAAGGAGAGAGGGATCCTGAGGTCTCTGTAGCAACACGAAAGAACTCTGTGGACCAAAAATCAACTCGAAAAGAGAGGTTAGTCCCTGGATTCGACTCCAGAGGAATACCACCTTACCACAAGCACCTCAAGAGGAGGCTTCTCTCAGCTCTAGGTATGTGAGAGGGACCCTGAGTTTGCGGCCTCAAGTGGAATGGACACCGCGATGCCCTGACTCGAAATAAGGCCGGATATCCCTGGAGTGACTTCAATGCAGGCTCGTCTTGCATCTCCCAGGACGAAAGGATGTCTGAATCCCCTGTGGAAAGCACAGAGAAAGACTTAGTTCCCCACCTCATTGCGACCGATAGCCTCACATCCTTTGAAAACTCCAGAGGTACGCGGAGATCAGTGCCTCCAAAGGAGACGATGCCTGACTCCTCGTGAAACTTGATAGGAGTCCCAGGATTCCTGTGGCACTTGGAAAGGGACACTTGGTCTCCCGCCTCAGCTGGAGAGGCGTCCCAATTGCCCTGCCAAGCCTCGAGGAGAATCCAGAGTTGTCCCTCGCAACTAGGCAGGAGTCCTGACGTCGCTGAAGAAACACGTGTGTGGACAGGCCATCCCCGTCGTAACTCGAGAATATACCCCAGGTTCCCTCCGCAACTCGAGAAAAACCATGAGACTTCCCCCTCGCCGCGAGATGAGGCCCGATTCCCCTGTACTGCGTGCAGAGCAATTCCGTGTTGCACATCACACATGAAAGGAGCCTTGATTTCCTTGATGACACTCCAGAGAAACCCCAAGAACACTGTTTTAAGGCTAGAGGGATCCTGAGGTCACTGTAGCAACACAAAAGAGCTCCGTGGGCCAAAAATCAACTCGAGATGAGAGGTTAGTCCCTGGCTTCGACTCCAGAGGAATACCACCTTACCACAAGCAGCTCAAGAGGAGGCTTCTCTCAGCTCTAGGTATGTGAGAGGGACCCTGAGTTTGCGGCCTCAAGTGGAATGGACACCGCGATGCCCTGACTCGAAATAAGGCCGGATATCCCTGCAGTGACTTCAATGCAGGCTCGTCTTGCATCTCCCAGGACGAAAGGATGTCTGAATCCCCTGTGGAAAGCACAGAGAAAGACTTAGTTCCCCACCTCATCGCGACCGATAGCCTCACATCCTTTGAAAACTCCAGAGGTACGCGGAGATCAGTGCCTCCAAAGGAGACGATGCCTGACTCCTCGTGAAACTTGATAGGAGTCCCAGGATTCCTGTGGCACGTGGAAAGGGACCCTTGGTCTCCCGCCTCAGCTGGAGAGGCGTCCCAATTGCCTTGCCAAGCCTCGAGGAGAATCCCGAGTTGTGTCTCGCAACTAGGCAAGAGTCCTGACGTGGCTGAACAAACACGTGTGTGGAAGGGCCATCCCCGTCGTAACTCGAGAATATACCCCAGGTTCCCGCCGCAACTCGAGAAAAACCATGAGACTTCCCCCTCGCCGCGAGATGAGGACCGATTCCCCTGCATTGCGTGCAGAGCAATTCTGTGTTGCACATCACCCATGAAAGGAGCCTTGATTTCCTTCATGGCACTCCAGAGAAACCCCAAGAACACTGTTTCAAGGCTAGAGGGATCCTGAGGTCACTGTAGCAACACGAAAGAGCTCCGTGGGCCAAAAATCAACTCGAGATGAGAGGTTAGTCCCTGGCTTCGACTCCAGAGGAATACCACCTTACCACAAGCACCTCAAGAGGAGGCTTCTCTCAGCTCTAGGTATGTGAGAGGGACCCTGAGTTTGTGGCCTCAAGTGGAATGGACACCGCGATGCCCTGACTCGAAAAAGGGCCGGATATCCCTGCAGTGACTTGAATGCAGGCTCGTCTTGCATCTCCCAAGAAGAAAGGATGTCTGAATCCCCTGTGGAGACCACAGAGAAACACCTAGTTCCCCACCTCATCGCGACAGGAGGCCTCAAATCCTTTGAAAACTCCAGAGGTATGCGGAGATCAGTGCCTCCAAAGGAGACGATGCCTGACTCCTCGTGAAACTTGATAGGAGACCCAGGATTCCTGTGGCACGTGGAAAGGGACCCTTGGTCTCCCGTCTCAGCTGGAGAGGCGTCCCAATTGCCCTGCAAAGCCTCGAGGAGAATCCCGAGTTGTCCCTCGCAACTAGGCAGGAGTCCTGACATGGCTGAACACACACGTGTGTGGAAGGGCCATCCCCGTCGTAACTCGAGAATATACCCCAGGTTCCCGCCGCAACTCGAGAAAAACCATGAGACTTCCCCCTCGCCGCGAGATGAGGCCCGATTCCCCTGCACTGCGTGCAGAGCAATTCCGTGTTCCACATCACACATGAAAGGAGCCTTGATTTCCTTGATTGCACTCCAGAGAAACCCCAAGAACACTGTTTCAAGGCTAGAGGGATCCTGAGGTCACTGTAGCAACACGAAAGAGCTCCGTGGACCAAGAATCAACACGAGATGAGAGGTTAGTCCATGGCTTCGACTCCTGAGGAATACCACCTAACCACAAGCACCTCAAGAGGAGGCTTCTCTCAGCTCTAGGTATGTGAGAGGGATCCTGAGTTTGCGGCCTCAGGTGGAATGGACACCGCGATGCCCTGACTCGAAATAAGGCCGGATATCCCTGCAGTGACTTCAATGCAGGCTCGTCTTGCATCTCCCAAGATGAAAGGATGTCTGAATCCCCTGTGGAGACCACAGAGAAAGACCTAGTTCCCCACCTCATCGCGACCGGAGGCCTCACATCCTTTGAAAACTCCAGAGGTACGCGGAGATCAGTGCCTCCAAAGGAGACGATGCCTGACTCCTCGTGAAACTTGATAGGAGTCCCAGGATTCCTGTGGCACGTGGAAAAGGACCCTTGGTCTCCCGCCTCAGCTGGAGAGGCGTCCCAATTGCCTTGCCAAGCCTCGAGGAGAATCCAGAGTTGTGTCTCGCAACTAGGCAAGAGTCCTGACGTGGCTGAACTAACACGTGTGTGGAAGGGCCATCCCCGTCGTAACTCGAGAATATACCCCAGGTTCCCGCCGCAACTCGAGAAAAACCATGAGACTTCCCCCTCGCCGCGAGATGAGGCCCGATTCCCCTGCACTGCGTGCAGAGCAATTCTGTGTTGCACATCGCACATGAAAGGAGCCTTGATTTCCTTGATGGCACTCCAGAGAAACCCCAAGAACACTGTTTCAAGGCTAGAGGGATCCTGAGGTCACTGTAGCAACACGAAAGAGCTCCGTGGACCCAAAATCAACTCGAGATGAGAGGTTAGTCCCTGGCTTCGACTCCTGAGGAATACCACCTTACCACAAGCACCTCAAGAGGAGGCTTCTCTCAGCTCTAGGTATGTGAGAGGGACCCTGAGTTTGCGGCCTCAAGTGGAATGGACACCGCGATGCCCTGACTCGAAATAAGGCCGGATATCCCTGCAGTGACTTCAATGCAGGCTCGTCTTGCATCTCCCAGGACGAAAGGATGACTGAATCCCCTGTGGAAAGCACAGAGAAAGACCTAGTTCCCCACCTCATCGCGACAGGAGGCCTCAAATCCTTTGAAAACTCCAGAGGTACGCGGAGATCAGTGCCTCCAAAGGAGACGATGCCTGACTCCTCGTGAAACTTGATAGGAGTCCCAGGATTCCTGTGGCACGTGGAAAGGGACCCTTGGTCTCCCGCCTCAGCTGGAGAGGCGTCCCAATTGCCTTGCCAAGCCTCGAGGAGAATCTCGATTTGTGTCTCGCAACTAGGCAAGAGTCCTGACGTGGCTGAAGAAACACGTGTGTGGAAGGGCCATCCCCGTCGTAACTCGAGAATATACCCCAGGTTCCCGCCGCAACTCGAGAAAAACCATGAGACTTCCCCCTCGATGCGAGATGAGGCCCGATTCCCCTGTACTGCGTGCAGAGCAATTCCGTCTTGCACATCACACATGAAAGGAGCCTTGATTTCCTTGATGGCACTCCAGAGAAACCCCAAGAACACTGTTTCAAGGCTAGAGGGATCCTGAGGTTACTGTAGCAACACGAAAGAACTCTGTGGACCAAAAATCAACTCGAAAAGAGAGGTTAGTCCCTGGATTCGTCTCCAGAGGAATACCACCTTACCGCAAGCACCTCAAGAGGAGGCTTCTCTCAGCTCTAGGTATGTGAGAGGGACCCTGAGTTTGCGGCCTCAAGTGGAATGGACATCGCGATGCCCTGACTCGAAATAAGGCCGGATATCCCTGCAGTGACTTCAATGCAGGCTCGTCTTGCATCTCCCAGGACGAAAGGATGTCTGAATCCCCTGTGGAAAGCACAGAGAAAGACTTAGTTCCCCACCTCATCGCGACCGATCGCCTCACATCCTTTGAAAACTCCAGAGGTACGCGTAGATCAGTGCCTCCAAAGGAGACGATGCCTGACTCCTCGTGACACTTGATAGGAGTCACAGGATTTCTGTGGCACTTGGAAAGGGACACTTGGTCTCCCGCCTCAGCTGGAGAGGCGTCCCAATTGCCCTGCAAAGCCTCGAGGAGAATCCAGAGTTGTCCCTCGCAACTAGGCAGGAGTCGTGACGTGGCTGAACACACACGTGTGTGGAAGGGCCATCCCCGTCGTAACTCGAGAATATACCCCAGGTTCCCGCCGCAACTCGAGAAAAACCATGAGACTTCCCCCTCGCCGCGAGATGAGGCCCGATTCCCCTGCACTGCGTGCAGAGCAATTCCGTGTTGCACATCACACATGAAAGGAGCCTTGATTTCCTTGATGGCACTCCAGAGAAACCCCAAGAACACTGTTTCAAGGCTAGAGGGATCCTGAGGTCACTGTAGCAACACGAAAGAGCTCCGTGGACCAAGAATCAACACGAGATGCGAGGTTAGTCCCTGGCTTCGACTCCTGAGGAATACCACCTTACCACAAGCACCTCAAGAGGAGGCTTCTCTCAGCTCTAGGTATGTGAGAGGGATCCTGAGTTTGCGGCCTCAAGTGGAATGGACACCGGGATGCCCTGACTCGAAATAAGGCCGGATATCCCTGCAGTGACTTGAATGCAGGCTCGTCTTGCATCGCCCAAGAAGAAAGGATGTCTGAATCCCCTGTGGAAACCACAGAGAAACACCTAGTTCCCCACCTCATCGCGACCGGAGGCCTCACATCCTTTGAAAACTCCAGAGGTACGCGGAGATCAGTGCCTCCAAAGGAGACGATGTCTGACTCCTCGTGAAACTTGATAGGAGTCCCAGGATTCTTGTGGCACGTGGAAAGGGACCCTTGGTTTCCCGCCTCAGCTGGAGAGGCGTTCCAATTGCCCTGCCAAGCCTCGAGCAGAATCCCGAGTTGTCCCTCGCAACAAGGCAGGAGTCCTGACGTGGCTGAAGAAACACGTGGGTGGAAGGGCCATCCCCGTCGTAACTCGAGAATATACCCCAGGTTCCCGCCGCAACTCGAGAAAAACAATGAGACTTCCCCCTCGATGCGAGATGAGGCCCGATTCCCCTGTACTGCGTGCAGAGCAATTCCGTCTTGCACATCACACATGAAAGGAGCCTTGATTTCCTTGATGGCACTCCAGAGAAAACCCAAGAACACTGTTTCAAGGAGAGAGGGATCCTGAGGTCTCTGTAGCAACACGAAAGAACTCTGTGGACCAAAAATCAACTCGAAAAGAGAGGTTAGTCCCTGGATTCGACTCCAGAGGAATACCACCTTACCACAAGCACCTCAAGAGGAGGCTTCTCTCAGCTCTAGGTATGTGAGAGGGACCCTGAGTTTGCGGCCTCAAGTGGAATGGACACCGCGATGCCCTGACTCGAAATAAGGCCGGATATCCCTGGAGTGACTTCAATGCAGGCTCGTCTTGCATCTCCCAGGACGAAAGGATGTCTGAATCCCCTGTGGAAAGCACAGAGAAAGACTTAGTTCCCCACCTCATTGCGACCGATAGCCTCACATCCTTTGAAAACTCCAGAGGTACGCGGAGATCAGTGCCTCCAAAGGAGACGATGCCTGACTCCTCGTGAAACTTGATAGGAGTCCCAGGATTCCTGTGGCACTTGGAAAGGGACACTTGGTCTCCCGCCTCAGCTGGAGAGGCGTCCCAATTGCCCTGCCAAGCCTCGAGGAGAATCCAGAGTTGTCCCTCGCAACTAGGCAGGAGTCCTGACGTCGCTGAAGAAACACGTGTGTGGACAGGCCATCCCCGTCGTAACTCGAGAATATACCCCAGGTTCCCTCCGCAACTCGAGAAAAACCATGAGACTTCCCCCTCGCCGCGAGATGAGGCCCGATTCCCCTGTACTGCGTGCAGAGCAATTCCGTGTTGCACATCACACATGAAAGGAGCCTTGATTTCCTTGATGACACTCCAGAGAAACCCCAAGAACACTGTTTTAAGGCTAGAGGGATCCTGAGGTCACTGTAGCAACACAAAAGAGCTCCGTGGGCCAAAAATCAACTCGAGATGAGAGGTTAGTCCCTGGCTTCGACTCCAGAGGAATACCACCTTACCACAAGCAGCTCAAGAGGAGGCTTCTCTCAGCTCTAGGTATGTGAGAGGGACCCTGAGTTTGCGGCCTCAAGTGGAATGGACACCGCGATGCCCTGACTCGAAATAAGGCCGGATATCCCTGCAGTGACTTCAATGCAGGCTCGTCTTGCATCTCCCAGGACGAAAGGATGTCTGAATCCCCTGTGGAAAGCACAGAGAAAGACTTAGTTCCCCACCTCATCGCGACCGATAGCCTCACATCCTTTGAAAACTCCAGAGGTACGCGGAGATCAGTGCCTCCAAAGGAGACGATGCCTGACTCCTCGTGAAACTTGATAGGAGTCCCAGGATTCCTGTGGCACGTGGAAAGGGACCCTTGGTCTCCCGCCTCAGCTGGAGAGGCGTCCCAATTGCCTTGCCAAGCCTCGAGGAGAATCCCGAGTTGTGTCTCGCAACTAGGCAAGAGTCCTGACGTGGCTGAACAAACACGTGTGTGGAAGGGCCATCCCCGTCGTAACTCGAGAATATACCCCAGGTTCCCGCCGCAACTCGAGAAAAACCATGAGACTTCCCCCTCGCCGCGAGATGAGGACCGATTCCCCTGCATTGCGTGCAGAGCAATTCTGTGTTGCACATCACCCATGAAAGGAGCCTTGATTTCCTTCATGGCACTCCAGAGAAACCCCAAGAACACTGTTTCAAGGCTAGAGGGATCCTGAGGTCACTGTAGCAACACGAAAGAGCTCCGTGGGCCAAAAATCAACTCGAGATGAGAGGTTAGTCCCTGGCTTCGACTCCAGAGGAATACCACCTTACCACAAGCACCTCAAGAGGAGGCTTCTCTCAGCTCTAGGTATGTGAGAGGGACCCTGAGTTTGTGGCCTCAAGTGGAATGGACACCGCGATGCCCTGACTCGAAAAAGGGCCGGATATCCCTGCAGTGACTTGAATGCAGGCTCGTCTTGCATCTCCCAAGAAGAAAGGATGTCTGAATCCCCTGTGGAGACCACAGAGAAACACCTAGTTCCCCACCTCATCGCGACAGGAGGCCTCAAATCCTTTGAAAACTCCTGAGGTATGCGGAGATCAGTGCCTCCAAAGGAGACGATGCCTGACTCCTCGTGAAACTTGATAGGAGACCCAGGATTCCTGTGGCACGTGGAAAGGGACCCTTGGTCTCCCGTCTCAGCTGGAGAGGCGTCCCAATTGCCCTGCAAAGCCTCGAGGAGAATCCCGAGTTGTCCCTCGCAACTAGGCAGGAGTCCTGACATGGCTGAACACACACGTGTGTGGAAGGGCCATCCCCGTCGTAACTCGAGAATATACCCCAGGTTCCCGCCGCAACTCGAGAAAAACCATGAGACTTCCCCCTCGCCGCGAGATGAGGCCCGATTCCCCTGCACTGCGTGCAGAGCAATTCCGTGTTCCACATCACACATGAAAGGAGCCTTGATTTCCTTGATTGCACTCCAGAGAAACCCCAAGAACACTGTTTCAAGGCTAGAGGGATCCTGAGGTCACTGTAGCAACACGAAAGAGCTCCGTGGACCAAGAATCAACACGAGATGAGAGGTTAGTCCATGGCTTCGACTCCTGAGGAATACCACCTAACCACAAGCACCTCAAGAGGAGGCTTCTCTCAGCTCTAGGTATGTGAGAGGGATCCTGAGTTTGCGGCCTCAGGTGGAATGGACACCGCGATGCCCTGACTCGAAATAAGGCCGGATATCCCTGCAGTGACTTCAATGCAGGCTCGTCTTGCATCTCCCAAGATGAAAGGATGTCTGAATCCCCTGTGGAGACCACAGAGAAAGACCTAGTTCCCCACCTCATCGCGACCGGAGGCCTCACATCCTTTGAAAACTCCAGAGGTACGCGGAGATCAGTGCCTCCAAAGGAGACGATGCCTGACTCCTCGTGAAACTTGATAGGAGTCCCAGGATTCCTGTGGCACGTGGAAAAGGACCCTTGGTCTCCCGCCTCAGCTGGAGAGGCGTCCCAATTGCCTTGCCAAGCCTCGAGGAGAATCCAGAGTTGTGTCTCGCAACTAGGCAAGAGTCCTGACGTGGCTGAACTAACACGTGTGTGGAAGGGCCATCCCCGTCGTAACTCGAGAATATACCCCAGGTTCCCGCCGCAACTCGAGAAAAACCATGAGACTTCCCCCTCGCCGCGAGATGAGGCCCGATTCCCCTGCACTGCGTGCAGAGCAATTCTGTGTTGCACATCGCACATGAAAGGAGCCTTGATTTCCTTGATGGCACTCCAGAGAAACCCCAAGAACACTGTTTCAAGGCTAGAGGGATCCTGAGGTCACTGTAGCAACACGAAAGAGCTCCGTGGACCCAAAATCAACTCGAGATGAGAGGTTAGTCCCTGGCTTCGACTCCTGAGGAATACCACCTTACCACAAGCACCTCAAGAGGAGGCTTCTCTCAGCTCTAGGTATGTGAGAGGGACCCTGAGTTTGCGGCCTCAAGTGGAATGGACACCGCGATGCCCTGACTCGAAATAAGGCCGGATATCCCTGCAGTGACTTCAATGCAGGCTCGTCTTGCATCTCCCAGGACGAAAGGATGACTGAATCCCCTGTGGAAAGCACAGAGAAAGACCTAGTTCCCCACCTCATCGCGACAGGAGGCCTCAAATCCTTTGAAAACTCCAGAGGTACGCGGAGATCAGTGCCTCCAAAGGAGACGATGCCTGACTCCTCGTGAAACTTGATAGGAGTCCCAGGATTCCTGTGGCACGTGGAAAGGGACCCTTGGTCTCCCGCCTCAGCTGGAGAGGCGTCCCAATTGCCTTGCCAAGCCTCGAGGAGAATCTCGATTTGTGTCTCGCAACTAGGCAAGAGTCCTGACGTGGCTGAAGAAACACGTGTGTGGAAGGGCCATCCCCGTCGTAACTCGAGAATATACCCCAGGTTCCCGCCGCAACTCGAGAAAAACCATGAGACTTCCCCCTCGATGCGAGATGAGGCCCGATTCCCCTGTACTGCGTGCAGAGCAATTCCGTCTTGCACATCACACATGAAAGGAGCCTTGATTTCCTTGATGGCACTCCAGAGAAACCCCAAGAACACTGTTTCAAGGCTAGAGGGATCCTGAGGTTACTGTAGCAACACGAAAGAACTCTGTGGACCAAAAATCAACTCGAAAAGAGAGGTTAGTCCCTGGATTCGTCTCCAGAGGAATACCACCTTACCGCAAGCACCTCAAGAGGAGGCTTCTCTCAGCTCTAGGTATGTGAGAGGGACCCTGAGTTTGCGGCCTCAAGTGGAATGGACATCGCGATGCCCTGACTCGAAATAAGGCCGGATATCCCTGCAGTGACTTCAATGCAGGCTCGTCTTGCATCTCCCAGGACGAAAGGATGTCTGACTCCCCTGTGGAAAGCACAGAGAAAGACTTAGTTCCCCACCTCATCGCGACCGATCGCCTCACATCCTTTGAAAACTCCAGAGGTACGCGGAGATCAGTGCCTCCAAAGGAGACGATGCCTGACTCCTCGTGACACTTGATAGGAGTCCCAGGATTTCTGTGGCACTTGGAAAGGGACACTTGGTCTCCCGCCTCAGCTGGAGAGGCGTCCCAATTGCCCTGCAAAGCCTCGAGGAGAATCCAGAGTTGTCCCTCGCAACTAGGCAGGAGTCGTGACGTGGCTGAACACACACGTGTGTGGAAGGGCCATCCCCGTCGTAACTCGAGAATATACCCCAGGTTCCCGCCGCAACTCGAGAAAAACCATGAGACTTCCCCCTCGCCGCGAGATGAGGCCCGATTCCCCTGCACTGCGTGCAGAGCAATTCCGTGTTGCACATCACACATGAAAGGAGCCTTGATTTCCTTGATGGCACTCCAGAGAAACCCCAAGAACACTGTTTCAAGGCTAGAGGGATCCTGAGGTCACTGTAGCAACACGAAAGAGCTCCGTGGACCAAGAATCAACACGAGATGAGAGGTTAGTCCCTGGCTTCGACTCCTGAGGAATACCACCTTACCACAAGCACCTCAAGAGGAGGCTTCTCTCAGCTCTAGGTATGTGAGAGGGATCCTGAGTTTGCGGCCTCAAGTGGAATGGACACCGCGATGCCCTGACTCGAAATAAGGCCGGATATCCCTGCAGTGACTTGAATGCAGGCTCGTCTTGCATCTCCCAAGAAGAAAGGATGTCTGAATCCCCTGTGGAGACCACAGAGAAACACCTAGTTCCCCACCTCATCGCGACCGGAGGCCTCACATCCTTTGAAAACTCCAGAGGTACGCGGAGATCAGTGCCTCCAAAGGAGACGATGCCTGACTCCTCGTGAAACTTGATAGGAGTCCCAGGATTCTTGTGGCACGGGGAAAGGGACCCTTGGTCTCCCGCCTCAGCTGGAGAGGCGTTCCAATTGCCCTGCCAAGCCTCGAGGAGAATCCCGAGTTGTCCCTCGCAACTAGGCAGGAGTCCTGACGTGGCTGAACAAACACATGGGTGGAAGGGCCATCCCCGTCGTAACTCGAGAATATACCCCAGGTTCCCGCCGCAACTCGAGAAAAACCATGAGACTTCCCCCTCGATGCGAGATGAGGCCCGATTCCCCTGTACTGCGTGCAGAGCAATTCCGTCTTGCACATCACACATGAAAGGAGCCTTGATTTCATTGATGGCACTCCAGAGAAACCCCAAGAACACTGTTTCAAGGATAGAGGGATCCTGAGGTCACTGTAGCAACACGAAAGAACTCTGTGGACCAAAAATCAACTCGAAAAGAGAGGTTAGTCCCTGGATTCGTCTCCAGAGGAATACCACCTTACCACAAGCACCTCAAGAGGAGGCTTCTCTCAGCTCTAGGTATGTGAGAGGGACCCTGAGTTTGCGGCCTCAAGTGGAATGGACACCGCGATGCCCTGACTCGAAATAAGGCTGGATATACCTGCAGTGATTTCAATGCAGGCTCGTCTTGCATCTCCCAGGACCAAAGGATGTCTGAATCCCCTGTGGAAAGCACAGAGAAAGACTTAGTTCCCCACCTCATCGCGACCGATAGCCTCACATCCTTTGAAAACTCCAGAGGTACGCGGATATCAGTGCCTCCAAAGGAGACGATGCCTGACTCCTCGTGAAACTTGATAGGAGTCCCAGGATTCCTGTGGCACGTGAAAAGGGACCCTCGGTCTCCCGCCTCAGCTGGAGAGGCGTCCCAATTGCCCTGCCAAGCCTCGAGGAGAATCCAGAGTTGTCCCTCATAACTAGGCAGGAGTCCTGACGTCGCTGAAGAAACACGTGGGTGGAAGGGCCATCCCCGTCGTAACTCGAGAATATACCCCAGGTTCCCGCCGCAACTCGAGAAAAACCATGAGACTTCCCCGTCGCGGCGAGATGAGGCACGATTCCCCTGCACTGCGTGCAGAGCAATTCCGTGTTGCACATCACACATGAAAGGAGCCTTGATTTCCTTGATGGCACTCCAGAGAAACCCCAAGAACACTGTTTCAAGGCTAGAGGGATCTTGAGGTCACTGTAGCAACACGAAAGAGCTCCGGGGGCCAAAAATCAACTCGAGATGAGAGGTTAGTCCCTGACTTCAACTCCAGAGGAATACCACCTTACCACAAGCACCTCAAGAGGAGGCTTCTCTCAGCTCTAGGTATGTGAGAGGGACCCTGAGTTTGCGGCCTCAAGTGGAATGGACACCGCGATGCCCTGATGCGAAATAAGGCTGGATATCCCTGCAGTGACTTGAATGCAGGCTCGTCTTGCATCTCCCAAGAAGAAAGGATGTCTGAATCCCCTGTGGAGACCACAGAGAAAGACCTAGTTCCCCACCTCATCGCGACCGGAGGCCTCACATCCTTTGAAAACTCCAGAGGTATGCGGAGACCAGTGCCTCCAAAGGAGACGATGCCTGACTCCTCGTGAAACTTGATAGGAGACCCAGGATTCCTGTGGCACGTGGAAAGGGACCCTTGGTCTCCCGTCTCAGCTGGAGAGGCGTCCCAATTGCCCTGCAAAGCCACGAGGAGAATCCCGAGTTGTCCCTCGCAAGTAGGCAGGAGTCCTGACGTCGCTGAAGAAATACGTGTGTGGAAGGGCCATCCCTGTCGTAACTCGAGAATATACCCCAGGTTCCCGCCGCAACTCGAGAAAAACCATGAGACTTCCCCCTCGCCGCGAAATGAGGCCCTATTCCCCTGCACTGCGTGCAGAGCAATTCCGTCTTGCACATCACACATGAAAGGAGCCTTGATTTCCTTGATGGCACTCCAGAGAAACCCCAAGAACACTGTTTCAAGGATAGAGGGATCCTGAGGTCACTGTAGCAACACGAAAGAACTCTGTGGACCAAAAATTAACTCGAAAAGAGAGGTTAGTCCCTGGATTCGTCTCCAGAGGAATACCACCTTACCACAAGCACCTCAAGAGGAGGCTTCTCTCAGCTCTAGGTATGTGAGAGGGACCCTGAGTTTGCGGCCTCAAGTGGAATGGACACCGCGATGCCCTGACTCGAAATAAGGCCGGATATCCCTGCAGTGACTTCAATGCAGGCTCGTCTTGCATCTTCCAGGACGAAAGGATGTCTGAATCCCCTGTGGAAAGCACAGAGAAAGACTTAGTTCCCCACCTCATCGCGACCGATAGCCTCACATCCTTTGAAAACTCCAGAGGTACGCGGAGATCAGTGCCTCCAAAGGAGACGATGCCTGACTCCTCGTGAAACTTGATAGGAGACCCAGGATTCCTGTGGCACTTGGAAAGGGACACTTGGTCTCCCGCCTCAGCTGGAGAGGCGTCCCAATTGCCCTGCCAAGCCTCGAGGAGAATCCAGAGTTGTCCCTCGCAACTAGGCAGGAGTCCTGACGTCGCTGAAGAAACACGTGGGTGGAAGGGCCATCCCCGTTGTAACTCGAGAATATACCCCAGGTTCCCGCCGCAACTCGAGAAAAACCATGAGACTTCCCCCTCACCGTGAGATGAGGCCCGATTCCCCTGCACTGCGTGCAGAGCAATTCCGAGTTGCACATCACACATGAAAGGAGCCTTGATTTCCTTGATGGCACTCCAGAGAAACCCCAAGAACACTGTTTCAAGGCTAGAGGGATCCTGAGGTCACTGTAGCAACACGAAAGAGCTCCGTGGGCCAAAAATCAACTCGAGATGAGAGGTTAGTCCCTGGCTTCGACTCCAGAGGAATACCACCTTACCACAAGCACCTCAAGAGGAGGCTTCTCTCAGCTCTAGGTATGTGAGAGGGACCCTGAGTTTGCGGCCTCAAGTGGAATGGACACCGCGAGGCCCTGACGCGAAATAAGGCCGGATATCCCTGCAGTGACTGGAATGCAGGCTCGTCTTGCATCTCCCAAGACGAAAGGGTGTCTGAATCCCCTGTGGAGACCACAGAGAAACACCTAGTTCCCCACCTCATCGCGACAGGAGGCTTCAAATCCTTTGAAAATTCCAGAGGTATGCGGAGATCAGTGCCTCCAAAGGAGACGATGCCTGACTCCTCGTGAAACTTGATAGGAGTCCCAGGATTCCTGTGGCACTTGGAAAGGGACACTTGGTCTCCCGCCTCAGCTGGAGAGGCGTCCCAATTGCCCTGCAAAGCCTCGAGGAGAATCCAGAGTTGTCCCTCGCAACTAGGCAGGAGTCCTGACGTGGCTGAACAAACACGTGGGTGGAAGGGCCATCCCCGTCGTAACTCGAGAATATACCCCAGGTTCCCGCCGCAACTCGAGAAAAACCATGAGACTTCCCCCTCGCCGCGAGATGAGGCCCGATTCCCCTGCACTGCGTGCAGAGTAATTCCGTGTTGCACATCACACATGAAAGGAGCCTTGATTTCCTTGATGGCACTCCAGAGAAACCCCAAGAACACTGTTTCAAGGCTAGAGGGATCCTGAGGTCACTGTAGCAACACGAAAGAGCTCCGTGGACCAAGAATCAACACGAGATGAGAGGTTAGTCCCTGGCTTCGAATCCTGAGGAATACTACCTTACCACAAGCAGCTCAAGAGGAGGCTTCTCTCAGCTCTAGGTATGTGAGAAGGATCCTGAGTTTGCGGCCTCAAGTGGAATGGACACCGCGATGCCCTGACTCGAAATAAGGCCGGATATCCCGGCAGTGACTTGAATGCAGGCTCGTCTTGCATCTCCCAAGATGAAAGGATGTCTGAATCCCCTGTGGAGACCACAAAGAAAGACCTAGTTCCCCACCTCATCGCGACCGGAGGCCTCACATCCTTTGAAAACTCCAGAGGTACGCGGAGATCAGTGCCTCCAAAGGAGACGATGCCTGACTCCTCGTGAAACTTGATAGGAGTCCCAGGATTCCTGTGGCACGTGGAAAGGGACCCTTGGTCTCCCGCCTCAGCTGGAGAGGCGTCCCAAATGCCTTGCCAAGCCTCGAAGAGAATCCCGAGTTGTGTCTCGCAACTAGGCAAGAGTCCTGACGTGGCTGAACAAACACGTGTGTGGAAGGGCCATCCCCGTCGTAACTCGAGAATATACCCCAGGTTCCCGCCGCAACTCGAGAAAAACCATGAGACTTCCCCCTCGCCGCGAGATGAGGCCCGATTCCCCTGCACTACGTGCAGAGCAATTCTGTGTTGCACATCACACATGAAAGGAGCCTTGATTTCCTTCATGTCACTCCAGAGAAACCCCAAGAACACTGTTTCAAGGCTAGAGGGATCCTGAGGTCACTGTAGCAACACGAAAGAGCTCCGTGGACCAAAAATCAACTCGAGATGAGAGGTTAGTCCCTCGCTTCGACTCCCGAGGAATACCACCTTACCACAAGCACCTCAAGAGGAGGCTTTTCTCAGCTCTAGGTATGTGAGAGGGACCCTGAATTTGCGGCCTCAAGTGGAATGGACACCGCGATGCCCTGACTCGAAATAAGGCCGGATATCCCTGCAGTGACTGGAATGCAGGCTCGTCTTGCATCTCCCAAGACGAAAGGGTGTCTGAATCCCCTGTGGAGACCACAGAGAAAGACCTAGTTCCCCACCTCATCGCGACAGGAGGCTTCAAATCCTTTGAAAACTCCAGAGGTATGGGGAGATCAGTGCCTCCAAAGGAGACGATGCCTGACTCCTCGTGAAACTTGATAGGAGTCCCAGGATTCCTGTGGCACTTGGAAAGGGACACTTGGTCTCCCGCCTCAGCTGGAGAGGCGTCCCAATTGCCCTGCCAAGCCTCGAGGAGAATCCAGAGTTGTCCCTCGCAACTAGGCAGGAGTCCTGACGTCGCTGAAGAAACACGTGGGTGGAAGGGCCATCCCCGTCGTAACTCGAGAATATACCCCAGGTTCCCGCCGCAACTCGAGAAAAACCATGAGACTTCCCCCTCGATGCGAGATGAGGCCCGATTCCCCTGTACTGCGTGCAGAGCAATTCCGTCTTGCACATCACACATGAAAGGAGCCTTGATTTCCTTGATGGCACTCCAGAGAAACCCCAAGAACACTGTTTCAAGGCTAGAGGGATCCTGAGGTCACTGTAGCAACACGAAAGAGCTCCGTGGACCAAGAATCAACACGAGATGAGAGGTTAGTCCCTGGCTTCGAATCCTGAGTAATACCACCTTACCACAAGCAGCTCAAGAGGAGGCTTCTCTCAGCTCTAGGTATGTGAGAGGGACCCTGAGTTTGCGGCCTCAAGTGGAATGGACACCGCGATGCCCTGACTCGAAATAAGGCCGGATATCCCTGCAGTGACTTGAATGCAGGCTCGTCTTGCATCTCCCAAGAAGAAAGGATGTCTGAATCCCCTGTGGAGACCACAGAGAAACACCTAGTTCCCCACCTCATCGCGACCGCAGGCCTCACATCCTTTGAAAACTACAGAGGTACGCGGAGATCAGTGCCTCCAAAGGAGACGATGCCTGACTCCTCGTGAAAATTGATAGGAGTCCCAGGATTCTTGTGGCACGTGGAAAGGGACCCTTGGTCTCCCGCCTCAGCTGGAGAGGCGTTCCAATTGCCCTGCCAAGCCTCGAGGAGAATCCCAAGTTGTCCCTCGCAACTAGGCAGGAGTCCTGACGTGGCTGAACAAACACGTGGGTGGAAGGGCCATCCCCGTCGTAACTCGAGAATATACCCCAGGTTCCCGCCGCAACTCGAGAAAAACCATGAGACTTCCCCCTCGATGCGAGATGAGGCCCGATTCCCCTGTACTGCGTGCAGAGCAATTCCGTCTTGCACATCACACATGAAAGGAGCCTTGATTTCCTTGATGGCACTCCAGAGAAACCCCAAGAACACTGTTTCAAGGATAGAGGGATCCTGAGGTCACTGTAGCAACACGAAAGAACTCTGTGGACCAAAAATCAACTCGAAAAGAGAGGTTAGTCCCTGGATTCGTCTCCAGAGGAATACCACCTTACCACAAGCACCTCAAGAGGAGGCTTCTCTCAGCTCTAGGTATGTGAGAGGGACCCTGAGTTTGCGGCCTCAAGTGGAATGGACACCGCGATGCCCTGACTCGAAATAAGGCCGGATATCCCTGCAGTGACTTCAATGCAGGCTCGTCTTGCATCTCCCAGGACCAAAGGATGGCTGAATCCCCTGTGGAAAGCACAGAGAAAGACTTAGTTCCCCACCTCATCGCGACCGATAGCCTCACATCCTTTGAAAACTCCAGAGGTACGCGGAGATCAGTGCCTCCAAAGGAGACGATGCCTGACTCCTCGTGAAAATTGATAGTAGTCCCAGGATTCCTGTGGCACTTGGAAAGGGACCCTTGGTCTCCCGCCTCAGCTGGAGAGGCGTCCCAATTGCCCTGCAAAGCCTCGAGGAGAATCCCGAGTTGTCCCTCGCAACTAGGCAGGAGTCCTGACGTCGCTGATGAAACACGTGGGTGGAAGGGCCATCCCCGTCGTAACTCGAGAATATACCCCAGGTTCCCGCCGCAACTCGAGAAAAACCATGAGACTTCCCCCTCGCCGCGAGATGAGGCCCGATTCCCCTGCACTGCGTGCAGAGCAATTCCGTGTTGCACATCACACATGAAAGGAGCCTTGATTTCCTTGATGGCACTCCAGAGAAACCCCAAGAACACTGTTTCAAGGCTAGAGGGATCCTGAGGTCACTGTAGCAACACGAAAGAGCTCCGTGGGCCAAAAATCAACTCGAGATGAGAGGTTAGTCCCTGGCTTCGACTCCAGAGGAATACCACCTTACCACAAGCACCTCAAGAGGAGGCTTCTCTCAGCTCTAGGTATGTGAGAGGGACCCTGAGTTTGTGGCCTCAAGTAGAATGGACACCGCGATGCCCTGACTCGAAAAAAGGCCGGATATCCCTGCAGTGACTGGAATGCAGGCTCGTCTTGCATCTCCCAAGACGACAGGGTGTCTGAATCCCCTGTGGAGACCACAGAGAAAGACCTAGTTCCCCACCTCATCGCGACAGGAGGCCTCAAATCCTTTGAAAACTCCAGAGGTATGCGGAGATCAGTGCCTCCAAAGGAGACGATGCCTGACTCCTCGTGAAACTTGATAGGAGACCCAGGATTCCTGTGACACGTGGAAAGGGACCCTTGGTCTCCCGTCTCAGCTGGAGAGGCGTCCCAATTGCCCTGCAAAGCCTCGAGGAGAATCCCGAGTTGTCCCTCGCAACTAGGCAGGAGTCCTGACATGGCTGAACACACACGTGTGTGGAAGGGCCATCCCCGTCGTAACTCGAGAATATACCCCAGGTTCCCGCCGCAACTCGAGAAAAACCAGGAGACTTCCCCCTCGCCGCGAGATGAGGCCCGATTCCCCTGCACTGCGTGCAGAGCAATTCTGTGTTGCACATCACACATGAAAGGAGCCTTGATTTCCTTGATGGCACTCCAGAGAAACCCCAAGAACACTGTTTCAAGGCTAGAGGGATCCTGAGGTCACTGTAGCAACACGAAAGAGCTCCGTGGACCAAGAATCAACACGAGATGCGAGGTTAGTCCCTGGCTTCGACTCCTGAGGAATACCACCTTACCACAAGCACCTCAAGAGGAGGCTTCTCTCAGCTCTAGGTATGTGAGAGGGATCCTGAGTTTGCGGCCTCAAGTGGAATGGACACCGGGATGCCCTGACTCGAAATAAGGCCGGATATCCCTGCAGTGACTTGAATGCAGGCTCGTCTTGCATCGCCCAAGAAGAAAGGATGTCTGAATCCCCTGTGGAAACCACAGAGAAACACCTAGTTCCCCACCTCATCGCGACCGGAGGCCTCACATCCTTTGAAAACTCCAGAGGTACGCGGAGATCAGTGCCTCCAAAGGAGACGATGTCTGACTCCTCGTGAAACTTGATAGGAGTCCCAGGATTCTTGTGGCACGTGGAAAGGGACCCTTGGTTTCCCGCCTCAGCTGGAGAGGCGTTCCAATTGCCCTGCCAAGCCTCGAGCAGAATCCCGAGTTGTCCCTCGCAACAAGGCAGGAGTCCTGACGTGGCTGAAGAAACACGTGGGTGGAAGGGCCATCCCCGTCGTAACTCGAGAATATACCCCAGGTTCCCGCCGCAACTCGAGAAAAACAATGAGACTTCCCCCTCGATGCGAGATGAGGCCCGATTCCCCTGTACTGCGTGCAGAGCAATTCCGTCTTGCACATCACACATGAAAGGAGCCTTGATTTCCTTGATGGCACTCCAGAGAAAACCCAAGAACACTGTTTCAAGGAGAGAGGGATCCTGAGGTCTCTGTAGCAACACGAAAGAACTCTGTGGACCAAAAATCAACTCGAAAAGAGAGGTTAGTCCCTGGATTCGACTCCAGAGGAATACCACCTTACCACAAGCACCTCAAGAGGAGGCTTCTCTCAGCTCTAGGTATGTGAGAGGGACCCTGAGTTTGCGGCCTCAAGTGGAATGGACACCGCGATGCCCTGACTCGAAATAAGGCCGGATATCCCTGGAGTGACTTCAATGCAGGCTCGTCTTGCATCTCCCAGGACGAAAGGATGTCTGAATCCCCTGTGGAAAGCACAGAGAAAGACTTAGTTCCCCACCTCATTGCGACCGATAGCCTCACATCCTTTGAAAACTCCAGAGGTACGCGGAGATCAGTGCCTCCAAAGGAGACGATGCCTGACTCCTCGTGAAACTTGATAGGAGTCCCAGGATTCCTGTGGCACTTGGAAAGGGACACTTGGTCTCCCGCCTCAGCTGGAGAGGCGTCCCAATTGCCCTGCCAAGCCTCGAGGAGAATCCAGAGTTGTCCCTCGCAACTAGGCAGGAGTCCTGACGTCGCTGAAGAAACACGTGTGTGGACAGGCCATCCCCGTCGTAACTCGAGAATATACCCCAGGTTCCCTCCGCAACTCGAGAAAAACCATGAGACTTCCCCCTCGCCGCGAGATGAGGCCCGATTCCCCTGTACTGCGTGCAGAGCAATTCCGTGTTGCACATCACACATGAAAGGAGCCTTGATTTCCTTGATGACACTCCAGAGAAACCCCAAGAACACTGTTTTAAGGCTAGAGGGATCCTGAGGTCACTGTAGCAACACAAAAGAGCTCCGTGGGCCAAAAATCAACTCGAGATGAGAGGTTAGTCCCTGGCTTCGACTCCAGAGGAATACCACCTTACCACAAGCAGCTCAAGAGGAGGCTTCTCTCAGCTCTAGGTATGTGAGAGGGACCCTGAGTTTGCGGCCTCAAGTGGAATGGACACCGCGATGCCCTGACTCGAAATAAGGCCGGATATCCCTGCAGTGACTTCAATGCAGGCTCGTCTTGCATCTCCCAGGACGAAAGGATGTCTGAATCCCCTGTGGAAAGCACAGAGAAAGACTTAGTTCCCCACCTCATCGCGACCGATAGCCTCACATCCTTTGAAAACTCCAGAGGTACGCGGAGATCAGTGCCTCCAAAGGAGACGATGCCTGACTCCTCGTGAAACTTGATAGGAGTCCCAGGATTCCTGTGGCACGTGGAAAGGGACCCTTGGTCTCCCGCCTCAGCTGGAGAGGCGTCCCAATTGCCTTGCCAAGCCTCGAGGAGAATCCCGAGTTGTGTCTCGCAACTAGGCAAGAGTCCTGACGTGGCTGAACAAACACGTGTGTGGAAGGGCCATCCCCGTCGTAACTCGAGAATATACCCCAGGTTCCCGCCGCAACTCGAGAAAAACCATGAGACTTCCCCCTCGCCGCGAGATGAGGCCCGATTCCCCTGCATTGCGTGCAGAGCAATTCTGTGTTGCACATCACCCATGAAAGGAGCCTTGATTTCCTTCATGGCACTCCAGAGAAACCCCAAGAACACTGTTTCAAGGCTAGAGGGATCCTGAGGTCACTGTAGCAACACGAAAGAGCTCCGTGGGCCAAAAATCAACTCGAGATGAGAGGTTAGTCCCTGGCTTCGACTCCAGAGGAATACCACCTTACCACAAGCACCTCAAGAGGAGGCTTCTCTCAGCTCTAGGTATGTGAGAGGGACCCTGAGTTTGTGGCCTCAAGTGGAATGGACACCGCGATGCCCTGACTCGAAAAAGGGCCGGATATCCCTGCAGTGACTTGAATGCAGGCTCGTCTTGCATCTCCCAAGAAGAAAGGATGTCTGAATCCCCTGTGGAGACCACAGAGAAACACCTAGTTCCCCACCTCATCGCGACCGGAGGCCTCACATCCTTTGAAAACTCCAGAGGTACGCGGAGATCAGTGCCTCCAAAGGAGACGATGCCTGACTCCTCGTGAAACTTGATAGGAGTCCCAGGATTCTTGTGGCACGTGGAAAGGGACCCTTGGTCTCCCGCCTCAGCTGGAGAGGCGTTCCAATTGCCCTGCCAAGCCTCGAGGAGAATCCCGAGTTGTCCCTCGCAACAAGGCAGGAGTCCTGACGTGGCTGAACAAACACATGGGTGGAAGGGCCATCCCCGTCGTAACTCGAGAATATACCCCAGGTTCCCGCCGCAACTCGAGAAAAACCATGAGACTTCCCCCTCGATGCGAGATGAGGCCCGATTCCCCTGTACTGCGTGCAGAGCAATTCCGTCTTGCACATCACACATGAAAGGAGCCTTGATTTCCTTGATGGCACTCCAGAGAAACCCCAAGAACACTGTTTCAAGGATAGAGGGATCCTGAGGTCCCTGTAGCAACACGAAAGAGCTCCGTGGACCAAGAATCAACTGGAAAAGAGAGGTTAGTCCCTGGATTCGTCTCCAGAGGAATACCACCTTACCACAAGCACCTCAAGAGGAGGCTTCTCTCAGCTCTAGGTATGTGAGAGGGACCCTGATTTTGCGGCCTCAAGTGGAATGGACACCGCGATGCCCTGACTCGAAATAAGGCCGGATATCCCTGCAGTGACTGGAATGCAGGCTCGTCTTGCATCTCCCAGGACGAAAGGATGTCTGAATCCCCTGTGGAAAGCACAGAGAAAGACTTAGTTCCCCACCTCATCGCGACCGATAGCCTCACATCCTTTGAAAACTCCAGAGGTACGCGGAGATCAGTGCCTCCAAAGGAGACGATGCCTGACTCCTCGTGAAACTTGATAGGAGTCCCAGGATTCCTGTGGCACGTGGAAAGGGACCCTTGGTCTCCCGCCTCAGCTGGAGAGGTGTCCCAATTGCCTTGCCAAGCCTCGAGGAGAATCCCGAGTTGTGTCTCGCAACTAGGCAAGAGTCCTGACGTGGCTGAACAAACACGTGTGTGGAAGGGCCATCCCCGTCGTAACTCGAGAATATACCCCAGGTTCCCGCCGCAACTCGAGAAAAACCATGAGACTACCCCCTCGCCGCGAGATGAGGCCCGATTCCCCTGCACTGCGTGCAGAGCAATTCTGTGTTGCACATCACACATGAAAGGAGCCTTGATTTCCTTGATGGCACTCCAGAGAAACCCCAAGAACACTGTTTCAAGGCTAGAGGGATCCTGAGGTCACTGTAGCAACACGAAAGAGCTCCGTGGACCAAAAATCAACTCGAGATGAGAGGTTAGTCCCTGGCTTCGACTCCAGAGGAATACCACCTTACCACAAGCACCTCAAGAGGAGGCTTCTCTCAGCTCTAGGTATGTGAGAGGGACCCTGAGTTTGCGGCCTCAAGTGGAATGGACATCGCGATGCCCTGACTCGAAATAAGTCCGGATATCCCTGCAGTGACTTCAATGCAGGCTCGTCTTGCATCTCCCAAGAAGAAAGGATGTCTGAATCCCCTGTGGAGACCGCAGAGAAACACCTAGTTCCCCACCTCATCGCGACCGGAGGCCTCACATCCTTTGAAAACTCCAGAGGTACGCGGAGATCAGTGCCTCCAAAGGAGACGATGCCTGACTCCTCGTGAAACTTGATAGGAGTCCCAGGATTCTTGTGGCACGTGGAAAGGGACCCTTGGTCTCCCGCCTCAGCTGGAGAGGCGTTCCAATTGCCCTGTCAAGCCTCGAGGAGAATCCCGAGTTGTCCCTCGCAACTAGGCAGGAGTCCTGACGTGGCTGAACAAACACGTGGGTGGAATGGCCATCCCCGTCGTAACTCGAGAATATACCCCAGGTTCCCGCCGCAACTCGAGAAAAACCATGAGACTTCCCCCTCGATGCGAGATGAGGCCCGATTCCCCTGTACTGCATGCAGAGCAATTCCGTGTTGCACATCACACATGAAAGGAGCCTTGATTTCCTTGATGGCACTCCAGAGAAACCCCAAGAACACTGTTTCAAGGCTAGAGGGATCCTGAGGTCACTGTAGCAACACGAAAGAGCTCCGTGGACCAAGAATCAACACGAGATGAGAGGTTAGTCCCTGGCTTCGACTCCTGAGGAATACCACCTTACCACAAGCACCTCAAGAGGAGGCTTCTCTCAGCTCTAGGTATGTGAGAGGGATCCTGAGATTGCAGCCTCATGTGGGATGGACACCGCGATGCCCTGACTCGAATTAAGGCCGGATATCCCTGCAGTGACTTCAATGCAGGCTCGTCTTGCATCTCAAAAGAAGAAAGGATGTCTGAATCCCCAGTGGAGACCACAGAGAAACACCTAGTTCCCCACGGCATCGCTACCGGAAGCTTCACATCCTTTGAAAACTCCAGAGGTACGCGGAGATCAGTGCCTCCAAAGGAGACGATGCCTGACTCCTCGTGAAACTTGATAGGAGTCCCAGGATTCTTGTGGCACGTGGAAAGGGACCCTTGGTCTCCCGCCTCAGCTGGAGAGGCGTTCCAATTGCCCTGCCAAGCCTCGAGGAGAATCCCGAGTTGTCCCTCGCAACTAGGCAGGAGTCCTGACGTCGCTGAACAAACACGTGGGTGGAAGGGCCATCCCCGTCGTAACTCGAGAATATACCACAGGTTCCCGCCGCAACTCGAGAAAAACCATGAGACTTCCCCCTCAATGCGAGATGAGGCCCGATTCGCCTGTACTGCGTGCAGAGCAATTCCGTCTTGCACATCACACATGAAAGGAGCCTTGATTTCCTTGATGGCACTCCAGAGAAACCCCAAGAACACTGTTTCAAGGCTAGAGGGATCCTGAGGTCACTGTAGCAACACGAAAGAACTCTGTGGACCAAAAATCAACTCGAAAAGAGAGGTTAGTCCCTGGATTCGCCTCCAGAGGAATACCACCTTACCACAAGCACCTCAAGAGGAGGCTTCTCTCAGCTCTAGGTATGTGAGAGGGACCCTGAGTTTGCGGCCTCAAGTGGAATGGACACCGCGATGCCCTGACTCGAAATAAGGCCGGATATCCCTGCAGTGACTTCAATGCAGGCTCGTCTTGCATCTCCCAGGACGAAAGGATGTCTGAATCCCCTGTGGAAAGCACAGAGAAAGACTTAGTTCCCCACCTCATCGCGACCGGAGGCCTCACATCCTTTGAAAACTCCAGAGGTACGCGGAGATCAGTGCCTCCAAAGGAGACGATGCCTGACTCCTCGTGAAACTTGATAGGAGACCCAGGATTCCTGTGGCACGTGGAAAGGGACCCTTGGTCTCCCGCCTCAGCTGGAGAGGCGTCCCAATTGCCTTGCCAAGCCTCGAGGAGAATCCCGAGTTGTGTCTCGCAACTAGGCAAGAGTCCTGACGTGGCTGAACAAACACGTGTGTGGAAGGGCCATCCCCGTCGTAACTCGAGAATATACCCCAGGTTCCCACCGCAACTCGAGAAAAACCATGAGACTTCCCCCTCGCCGCGAGATGAGGCCCGATTCCCCTGCACTGCGTGCAGAGCAATTCCGTCTTGCACATCACACATGAAAGGAGCCTTGATTTCCTTGATGGCACTCCAGAGAAACCCCAAGAACACTGTTTCAAGGATAGAGGGATCCTGAGGTCACTGTAGCAACACGAAAGAACTCTGTGGACCAAAAATCAACTCGAAAAGAGAGGTTAGTCCCTGGATTCGTCTCCAGAGGAATACCACCTTACCACAAGCACCTCAAGAGGAGGCTTCTCTCAGCTCTAGGTATGTGAGAGGGACCCTGAGTTTGCGGCCTCAAGTGGAATGGACACCGCGATGCCCTGACGCGAAATAAGGCTGGATATCCCTGCAGTGACTTGAATGCAGGCTCGTCTTGCATCTCCCAAGATGAAAGGATGTCTGAATCCCCTGTGGAGACCACAGAGAAAGACCTAGTTCCCCACCTCATCGCGACCGGAGGCCTCACATTCTTTGAAAACTCCAGAGGTACGCGGAGATCAGTGCCTCCAAAGGAGACGATGCCTGACTCCTCGTGAAACTTGATAGGAGTTCCAGGATTCTTGTGGCACGTGGAAAGGGACCCTTGGTCTCCCGCCTCAGCTGGAGAGGCGTTCCAATTGCCCTGCCAAGCCTCGAGGAGAATCCCGAGTTGTCCCTCGCAACTAGGCAGGAGTCCTGACGTGGCTGAACAAACACGTGGGTGGAAGGGACATCCCCGTCGTAACTCGAGAATATACCCCAGGTTCCCGCCGCAACTCGAGAAAAACCATGAGACTTCCCCCTCGATGCGAGATGAGGCCCGATTCCCCTGTACTGCATGCAGAGCAATTCCGTCTTGCACATCACACATGAAAGGAGCCTTGATTTCCTTGATGGCACTCCAGAGAAACCCCAAGAACACTGTTTCAAGGCTAGAGGGATCCTGAGGTCACTGTAGCAACACGAAAGAGCTCCGTGGACCAAGAATCAACACGAGATGAGAGGTTAGTCCCTGACTTCGACTCCTGAGGAATACCACCTTACCACAAGCACCTCAAGAGGAGGCTTCTCTCAGCTCTAGGTATGTGAGAGGGATCCTGAGATTGCGGCCTCAAGTGGAATGGACACCGCGATGCCCTGACTCGAAATAAGGCCGGATATCCCTGCAGTGACTTGAATGCAGGCTCGTCTTGCATCTCCCAAGAAGAAAGGATGTCTGAATCCCCAGTGGAGACCACAGAGAAACACCTAGTTCCCCACGGCATCGCTACCGGAAGCCTCACATGCTTTGAAAACTCCAGAGGTACGCGGAGATCAGTGCCTCCAAAGGAGACGATGCCTGACTCCTCGTGAAACTTGATAGGAGTCCCAGGATTCCTGTGGCACGTGGAAAGGGACCCTTGGTCTCCCGCCTCAGCTGGAGAGGCGTCCCAATTGCCTTGCCAAGCCTCGAGGAGAATCCCGAGTTGTGTCTCGCAACTAGACAAGAGTCCTGAAGTGGCTGAACAAACACGTGTGTGGAAGGGCCATCCCCGTCGTAACTCGAGAATATACCCCAGGTTCCCACCGCAACTCGAGAAAAACCATGAGACTTCCCCCTCGCCGCGAGATGAGGCCCGATTCCCCTGCACTGCGTGCAGAGCAATTCCGTCTTGCACATCACACATGAAAGGAGCCTTGATTTCCTTGATGGCACTCCAGAGAAACCCCAAGAACACTCTTTCAAGGATAGAGGGATCCTGAGGTCACTGTAGCAACACGAAAGAACTCTGTGGACCAAAAATCAACTCGAAAAGAGAGGTTAGTCCCTGGATTCGTCTCCAGAGGAATACCACCTTACCACAAGCACCTCAAGAGGAGGCTTCTCTCAGCTCTAGGTATGTGAGAGGGACCCTGAATTTGCGGCCTCAAGTGGAATGGACACCGCGATGCCCTGACGCGAAATAAGGCTGGATATCCCTGCAGTGACTTGAATGCAGGCTCGTCTTGCATCTCCCAAGATGAAAGGATGTCTGAATCCCCTGTGGAGACCACAGAGAAAGACCTAGTTCCCCACCTCATCGCGACCGGAGGCCTCACATCCTTTGAAAACTCCAGAGGTACGCGGAGATCAGTGCCTCCAAAGGAGACGATGCCTGACTCCTCGTGAAACTTGATAGGAGTCCCAGGATTCCTGTGGCACGTGGAAAGGGACCCTTGGTCTCCCGCCTCAGCTGGAGAGGCGTCCCAAATGCCTTGCCAAGCCTCGAGGAGAATCCCGAGTTGTGTCTCGCAACTAGGCAAGAGTCCTGACGTGGCTGAACAAACACGTGTGTGGAAGGGCCATCCCCGTCGTAACTCGAGAATATACCCCAGGTTCCCGCCGCAACTCGAGAAAAACCATGAGACTTCCCCCTCGCCGCGAGATGAGGCCCGATTCCCCTGCACTGCGTGCAGAGCAATTCTGTGTTGCACATCACACATGAAAGGAGCCTTGATTTCCTTCATGGCACTCCAGAGAAACCCCAAGAACACTGTTTCAAGGCTAGAGGGATCCTGAGGTCACTGTAGCAACACGAAAGAGCTCCGTGGACCAAAAATCAACTCGAGATGAGAGGTTAGTCCCTGGCTTCGACTCCTGAGGAATACCACCTTACCACAAGCACCTCAAGAGGAGGCTTCTCTCAGCTCTAGGTATGTGAGAGGGACCCTGAGTTTGCGGCCTCAAGTGGAATGGACACCGCGATGCCCTGACTCGAAATAAGGCCGGATATCCCTGCAGTGACTGGAATGCAGGCTTGTCTTGCATCTCCCAAGAAGAAAGGGTGTCTGAATCCCCTGTGGAGACCACAGAGAAAGACCTAGTTCCCCACCTCATCGCGACAGGAGGCCTCAAATCCTTTGAAAACTCCAGAGGTATGTGGAGATCAGTGCCTCCAAAGGAGACGATGCCTGACTCCTCGTGAAACTTGATAGGAGACCCAGGATTCCTGTGGCACGTGGAAAGGGACCCTTGGTATCCCGTCTCAGCTGGAGAGGCGTCCCAATTGCCCTGCAAAGCCTCGAGGAGAATCCCGAGTTGTCCCTCGCAACTAGGCAGGAGTCCTGACATGGCTGAACACACACGTGTGTGGAAGGGCCATCCCCGTCGTAACTCGAGAATATACCCCAGGTTCCAGCCGCAGCTCGAGAAAAACCATGAGACTTCCCCCTCGCCGCGAGATGAGGCCCGATTCCCCTGCACTGCGTGCAGAGCAATTCCGTGTTGCACATCACACATGAAAGGAGCCTTTATTTCCTTGATGGCAATCCAGAGAAACCCCAAGAACACTGTTTCAAGGCTAGAGGGATCCTGAGGTCACTGTGGCAACACGAAAGTGCTCCGTGGACCAAGAATCAACACGAGATGAGAGGTTAGTCCCTGGCTTCGACTCCTGAGGAATACCACCTTACCACAAGCACCTCAAGAGGAGGCTTCTCTCAGCTCTAAGTATGTGAAAGGGATCCTGAGTTTGCGGCCTCAGATGGAATGGACACCGCGATGCCCTTACTCGAAATAAGGCCGGATATCCCTGCAGTGACTTGAATGCAGGCTCGTCTTGCATCTCCCAAGAAGAAAGGATGTCTGAATCCCCTGTGGAGACCACAGAGAAAGACCTAGTTCCCCACCTCATCGCGACCGGAGGCCTCACATCCTTTGAAAACTCCAGAGGTACGCGGAGATCAGTGCCTCCAAAGGAGACGATGCCTGACTCCTCGTGAAACTTGATAGGAGTCCCAGGATTCTTGTGGCACGTGGAAAGGGACCCTTGGTCTCCCGCCTCAGCTGGAGAGGCGTTCCAATTGCCCTGCCAAGCCTCGAGGAGAATCCCGAGTTGTCCCTCGCAACAAGGCAGGAGTCCTGACGTGGCTGAAGAAACACGTGGGTGGAAGGGCCATCCCCGTCGTAACTCGAGAATATACCCCAGGTTCCCGCCGCAACTCGAGAAAAACCATGAGACTTCCCCCTCGATGCGAGATGAGGCCCGATTCCCCTGTACTGCGTGCAGAGCAATTCCGTCTTGCACATCACACATGAAAGGAGCCTTGATTTCCTTGATGGCACTCCAGAGAAACCCCAAGAACACTGTTTCAAGGATAGAGGGATCCTGAGGTCACTGTAGCAACACGAAAGAACTCTGTGGACCAAAAATCAACTCGAAAAGAGAGGTTAGTCCCTGGATTCGTCTCCAGAGGAATACCACCTTACCACAAGCACCTCAAGAGGAGGCTTCTCTCAGCTCTAGGTATGTGAGAGGGACCCTGAGTTTGCGGCCTCAAGTGGAATGGACACCGCGATGCCCTGACGCGAAATAAGGCTGGATATCCCTGCAGTGACTTGAATGCAGGCTCGTCTTGCATCTCCCAAGATGAAAGGATGTCTGAATCCCCTGTGGAGACCACAGAGAAAGACCTAGTTCCCCACCTCATTGCGACCGGAGGCCTCAAATCCTTTGAAAACTCCAGAGGTACGCGGAGATCAGTGCCTCCAAAGGAGACGATGCCTGACTCCTCGTGAAACTTGATAGGAGTCCCAGGATTCCTGTGGCACGTGGAAAGGGACCCTTGGTCTCCCGCCTCAGCTGGAGAGGCGTCCCAATTGCCTTGCCAAGCCTCGAGGAGAATCCCGAGTTGTGTCTCGCAACTAGGCAAGATTCCTGACGTGGCTGAACAAACACGTGGGTGGAAGGGCCATCCCCGTCGTAACTCGAGAATATACCCCAGGTTCCCGCCGCAACTCGAGAAAAACCATGAGACTTCCCCCTCGCCGCGAGATGAGGCCCGATTCCCCTGCACTGCGTGCAGAGCAATTCTGTGTTCCACATCACACATGAAAGGAGCCTTGATTTCCTTCATGGCACTCCAGAGTAACCCCAAGAACACTGTTTCAAGGCTAGAGGGATCCTGAGGTCACTGTAGCAACACGAAAGAGCTCCGTGGACCAAAAATCAACTCGAGATGAGAGGTTAGTCCCTGGCTTCGACTCCAGAGGAATACCACCTTACCACAAGCACCTCAAGAGGAGGCTTCTCTCAGCTCTAGGTATGTGAGAGGGGCCCTGAGTTTACGGCCTCAAGTGGAATGGACACCGCGATGCCCTGACTCGAAATGAGGCCGGATATCCCTGCAGTGACTGGAATGCAGGCTTGTCTTGCATCTCCCAAGACGAAAGGGTGTCTGAATCCCCTGTGGAGACCACAGAGAAAGACCTAGTTCCCCACCTCATCGCGACAGGAGGCCTCAAATCCTTTGAAAACTCCAGAGGTATGTGGAGATCAGTGCCTCCAAAGGAGACGATGCCTGACTCCTCGTGAAACTTGATAGGAGACCCAGGATTCCTGTGGCACGTGGAAAGGGACCCTTGGTCTCCCGTCTCAGCTGGAGAGGCGTCCCAATTGCCCTGCAAAGCCTCGAGGAGAATCCCGAGTTGTCCCTCGCAAGTAGGCAGGAGTCCTGACATGGCTGAACACACAGGAGTGTGGAAGGGCCATCCCCGTCGTAACTCGAGAATATACCCCAGGTTCCCGCCGCAACTCGAAAAAAACCATGAGACTTCCCCCTCGCCGCGAGATGAGGCCCGATTCCCCTGCACTGCGTGCAGAGCAATTCCGTGTTGCACATCACACATGAAAGGAGCCTTTATTTCCTTGATGGCACTCCAGAGAAACCCCAAGAACACTGTTTCAAGGCTAGAGGGATCCTGAGGTCACTGTGGCAACACGAAAGAGCTCCGTGGACCAAAAATCAACTCGAAAAGAGAGGTTAGTCCCTGGATTCGTCTCCAGAGGAATACCACCTTACAACAAGCACCTCAAGAGGAGGCTTCTCTCAGCTCTAGGTATGTGAGAGGGACCCTGAGTTTGCGGCCTCAAGTGGAATGGACACCGCGATGCCCTGACGCGAAATAAGGCTGGATATCCCTGCAGTGACTTGAATGCAGGCTCGTCTTGCATCTCCCAAGATGAAAGGATGTCTGAATCCCCTGTGGAGACCACAGAGAAAGACCTAGTTCCCCACCTCATTGCGACCGGAGGCCTCAAATCCTTTGAAAACTCCAGAGGTACGCGGAGATCAGTGCCTCCAAAGGAGACGATGCCTGACTCCTCGTGAAACTTGATAGGAGTCCCAGGATTCCTGTGGCACGTGGAAAGGGACCCTTGGTCTCCCGCCTCAGCTGGAGAGGCGTCCCAATTGCCTTGCCAAGCCTCGAGGAGAATCCCGAGTTGTGTCTCGCAACTAGGCAAGATTCCTGACGTGGCTGAACAAACACGTGGGTGGAAGGGCCATCCCCGTCGTAACTCGAGAATATACCCCAGGTTCCCGCCGCAACTCGAGAAAAACCATGAGACTTCCCCCTCGCCGCGAGATGAGGCCCGATTCCCCTGCACTGCGTGCAGAGCAATTCTGTGTTGCACATCACACATGAAAGGAGCCTTGATTTCCTTCATGGCACTCCAGAGAAACCCCAAGAACACTGTTTCAAGGCTAGAGGGATCCTGAGGTCACTGTAGCAACACGAAAGAGCTCCGTGGACCAAAAATCAACTCGAGATGAGAGGTTAGTCCCTGGCTTCGACTCCAGAGGAATACCACCTTACCACAAGCACCTCAAGAGGAGGCTTCTCTCAGCTCTATGTATGTGAGAGGGGCCCTGAGTTTACGGCCTCAAGTGGAATGGACACCGCGATGCCCTGACTCGAAATGAGGCCGGATATCCCTGCAGTGACTTCAATGCAGGCTTGTCTTGCATCTCCCAAGACGAAAGGGTGTCTGAATCCCCTGTGGAGACCACAGAGAAAGACCTAGTTCCCCACCTCATCGCGACAGGAGGCCTCAAATCCTTTGAAAACTCCAGAGGTATGTGGAGATCAGTGCCTCCAAAGGAGACGATGCCTGACTCCTCGTGAAACTTGATAGGAGACCCAGGATTCCTGTGGCACGTGGAAAGGGACCCTTGGTCTCCCGTCTCAGCTGGAGAGGCGTCCCAATTGCCCTGCAAAGCCTCGAGGAGAATCCCGAGTTGTCCCTCGCAAGTAGGCAGGAGTCCTGACATGGCTGAACACACAGGAGTGTGGAAGGGCCATCCCCGTCGTAACTCGAGAATATACCCCAGGTTCCCGCCGCAACTCGAAAAAAACCATGAGACTTCCCCCTCGCCGCGAGATGAGGCCCGATTCCCCTGCACTGCGTGCAGAGCAATTCCGTGTTGCACATCACACATGAAAGGAGCCTTTATTTCCTTGATGGCACTCCAGAGAAACCCCAAGAACACTGTTTCAAGGCTAGAGGGATCCTGAGGTCACTGTGGCAACACGAAAGAGCTCCGTGGACCAAGAATCAACACGAGATGAGAGGTTAGTCCCTGGCTTTGACTCCTGAGGAATGCCACCTTACCACAAGCACCTCAAGAGGAGGCTTCTCTCAGCTCTAGGTATGTGAAAGGGATCCTGAGTTTGCGGCCTCAAATGGAATGGACACCGCGATGCCCTGACTCGAAATAAGGCCGGATATCCCTGCAGTGACTTGAATGCAGGCACGTCTTGCATCTCCCAAGAAGAAAGGATGTCTGAATCCCCTGTGGAGACCACAGAGAAAGACCTAGTTCGCCACCTCATCGTGCCCGGAGTCCTCACATCCTTTGAAAACTCCAGAGGTACGCGGAGATCAGTGCCTCCAAAGGAGACGATGCCTGACTCCTCGTGAAATTTGATAGGAGTCCCAAGATACTTGTGGCACGTGGAAAGGGACCCTTGGTCTCCCGCCTCAGCTGGAGAGGCGTTCCAATTGCCCTGCCAAGCCTCGAGGAGAATCCCGAGTTGTCCCTTGCAACTAGGCAGGAGTCCTGACGTCGCTGAAGAAACACGTGGGTGGAAGGGCCATCCCCGTCGTAACTCGAGAATATACCCCAGGTTCCCGCCGCAACTCGAGAAAAACCATGAGACTTCCCCCTCGCCGCGAGATGAGGCCCGATTCCCCTGCACTGCGTGCAGAGCAATTCCGTGTTGCACATCACACATGAAAGGAGCCTTGATTTCCTTGATGGCACTCCAGAGAAACCCCAAGAACACTGTTTCAAGGCTAGAGGGATCCTGAGGTCACTGTAGCAACACGTAAGAGCTCCGTGGACCAAAAATCAACTCGAGATGAGAGGTTAGTCCCTGGCTTCGACTCCAGAGGAATACCACCTTACCACAAGCACCTCAAGAGGAGGCTTCTCTCAGCTCTAGGTATGTGAGAGGGACCCTGAGTTTGCGGCCTCAAGTGGAATGGACACCGCGAAGCCCTGAGGCGAAATAAGGCTGGATATCCCTGCAGTGACTTGAATGCAGGCTCGTCTTGCATCTCCCAAGATGAAAGGATGTCTGAATCCCCTGTGGAGACCACAGAGAAAGACCTAGTTCCCCACCTCATCGCGACCGGAGGCCTCACATCCTTTGAAAACTCCAGAGGTACACGGAGATCAGTGCCTCCAAAGGAGACGATGCCTGACTCCTCGAGAAACTTGATAGGAGTCCCAGGATTCCTGTGGCACGTGGAAAGGGACCCTTGGTCTCCCGCCTCAGCTGGAGAGGCCTTCCAATTGCCTTGCCAAGCCTCGAGGAGAATCCCGAGTTGTGTCTCGCAACTAGGCAAGAGTCCTGACGTGGCTGAACAAACACGTGTGTGGAAGGGCCATCCCCGTCGTAACTCGAGAATATACCCCAGGTTCCCGCCGCAACTCGAGAAAAACCATGAGACTTCCCCCTCGCCGCGAGATGAGGCCCGATTCCCCTGCACTGCGTGCAGAAAAATTCTGTGTTGCACATCACACATGAAAGGAGCCTTGATTTCCTTGATGGCACTCCAGAGAAACCCCAAGAACACTGTTTCAAGGCTAGAGGGATCCTGAGGTCACTGTAGCAACACGAAAGAGCTCCGTGGACCAAAAATCAACTCGAGATGAGAGGTTAGTCCCTGGCTTCGACTCCAGAGGAATACCACCTTACCACAAGCACCTCAAGAGGAGGCTTCTCTCAGCTCTAGGTATGTGAGAGGGACCCTGAGTTTGCGGCCTCAAGTGGAATGGACACCGCGATGCCCTGACTCGAAATAAGGCCGGATATCCCTGCAGTGACTGGAATGCAGTCTCGTCTTGCATCTCCCAAGACGAAAGGGTGTCTGAATCCCCTGTGGAGACCACAGAGAAAGACCTAGTTCCCCACCTCATCGCGACAGGAGGCCTCAAATCCTTTGAAAACTCCAGAGGTATGCGGAGATCAGTGCCTCCAAAGGAGACGATGCCTGACTCCTCGTGAAACTTGATAGGAGACCCAGGATTCCTGTGGCACGTGGAAAGGGACCCTTGGTCTCCCGCCTCAGCTGGAGAGGCGTCCCAATTGCCCTGCAAAGCCTCGAGGAGAATCCCGAGTTGTCCCTCGCAACTAGGCAGGAGTCCTGACATGGCTGAACACACACGTGTGTGGAAGGGCCATCCCCGTCGTAACTCGAGAATATACCTCAGGTTCCCGCCGCAACTCGAGAAAAACCATGAGACTTCCCCCTCGCCGCGAGATGAGGCCCGATTCCCCTGCACTGCGTGCAGAGCAATTCCGTGTTGCACATCACACATGAAAGGAGCCTTGATTTCCTTCATGGCACTCCAGAGAAACCCCAAGAACACTGTTTCAAGGCTAGAGGGATCCTGAGGTCACTGTAGCAACACGAAAGAGCTCCGTGGACCAAGAATCAACACGAGATGAGAGGTTAGTCCCTTGCTTCGACTCCTGAGGAATACCACCTTACCACAAGCACCTCAAGAGGAGGCTTCTCTCAGCTCTAGGTATGTGAGAGGGGTCCTGAGTTTGCGGCCTCAACTGGAATGGACACCGTGATGCCCTGACTCGAAATAAGGCCGTATATCCCGGCAGTGACTTGAATGCAGGCTCGTCTTGCATCTCCCAAGAAGAAAGGATGTCTGAATCCCCTGTGGAGACCACAGAGAAAGACCTAGTTCCCCACCTCATCGCGACAGGAGGCCTCAAATCCTTTGAAAACTCCAGAGGTACGCGGAGATCAGTGCCTCCAAAGGAGACGATGCCTGACTCCTCGTGAAACTTGATAGGAGTCCCAGGATTCTTGTGGTACGTGGAAAGGGACCCTTGGTCTCCCGCCTCAGCTGGAGAGACGTTCCAATTGCCCTGCCAAGCCTCGAGGAGAATCCCGAGTTGTCCCTCGCAACTAGGCAGGAGTCCTGACGTGGCTGAACAAACACGTGGGTAGAAGGGCCATCCCCGTCGTAACTCGAGAATATACCCCAGTTTCCCTCCGCAACTCGAGAAAAACCATGAGACTTCCCCCTCGATGCGAGATGAGGCCCGATTCCCCTGTACTGCGTGCAGAGCAATTCCGTCTTGCACATCACACATGAAAGGAGCCTTGATTTCCTTGATGGCACTCCAGAGAAACCCCAAGAACACTGTTTCAAGGCTAGAGGGATCCTGAGGTCACTGTAGCAACACGAATGAACTCTGTGGACCAAAAATCAACTCGAAAAGAGAGGTTAGTCCCTGGATTCGTCTCCAGAGGAATACCACCTTACCACAAGCACCTCAAGAGGAGGCTTCTCTCAGCTCTAGGTATGTGAGAGGGACCCTGAGTTTGCGGCCTCAAGTGGAATGGACACCGCGATACCCTGACGTGAAATAAGGCTGGATATACCTGCAGTGACTTGAATGCAGGCTCGTCTTGCATCTCCCAAGATGAAAGGATGTCTGAATCCCCTGTGGAGACCACAGAGAAAGACCTAGTTCCCCACCTCATCGCGACCGGAGGCCTCACATCCTTTGAAAACTCCCGAGGTACGCGGAGATCAGTGCCTCCAAAGGAGACGATGCCTGACTCCTCGTGAAACTTGATAGGAGTCCCAGGATTCCTGTGGCATGTGGAAAGGGACCCTTGGTCTCCCGCCTCAGCTGGAGAGGCGTCCGAATTACCTTGCCAAGCCTCGAGGAGAATCCCGAGTTGTGTCTCGCAACTAGGCAAGAGTCCTGATATGGCTGAACAAACACGTGTGTGTAAAGGCCATCCCCGTCGTAACTCGAGAATATACCCCAGGTTCCTGCCGCAACTCGAGAAAAACCATGAGACTTCCCCCTCGATGCGAGATGAGGCCCGATTCCCCTGCACTGGGTGCAGAGCAATTCTGTGTTGCACATCACACATGAAAGGAGCCTTGATTTCCTTCATGGCACTCCAGAGTAACCCCAAGAACACTGTTTCAAGGCTAGAGGGATCCTGAGGTCACTGTAGCAACACGAAAGAGCTCCGTGGACCAAAAATCAACTCGAGATGAGAGGTTAGTCCCTGGCTTCGACTCCAGAGGAATACAACCTTACCACAAGCACCTCAAGAGGAGGCTTCTCTCAGCTCTAGGTATGTGAGAGGGGCCCTGAGTTTACGGCCTCAAGTGGAATGGACACCGCGATGCCCTGACTCGAAATGAGGCCGGATATCCCTGCAGTGACTGGAATGCAGGCTTGTCTTGCATCTCCCAAGACGAAAGGGTGTCTGAATCCCCTGTGGAGACCACAGAGAAAGACCTAGTTCCCCACCTCATCGCGACAGGAGGCCTCAAATCCTTTGAAAACTCCAGAGGTATGTGGAGATCAGTGCCTCCAAAGGAGACGATGCCTGACTCCTCGTGAAACTTGATAGGAGACCCAGGATTCCTGTGGCACGTGGAAAGGGACCCTTGGTCTCCCGTCTCAGCTGGAGAGGCGTCCCAATTGCCCTGCAAAGCCTCGAGGAGAATCCCGAGTTGTCCCTCGCAAGTAGGCAGGAGTCCTGACATGGCTGAACACACAGGAGTGTGGAAGGGCCATCCCCGTCGTAACTCGAGAATATACCCCAGGTTCCCGCCGCAACTCGAAAAAAACCATGAGACTTCCCCCTCGCCGCGAGATGAGGCCCGATTCCCCTGCACTGCGTGCAGAGCAATTCCGTGTTGCACATCACACATGAAAGGAGCCTTTATTTCCTTGATGGCACTCCAGAGAAACCCCAAGAACACTGTTTCAAGGCTAGAGGGATCCTGAGGTCACTGTGGCAACACGAAAGAGCTCCGTGGACCAAAAATCAACTCGAAAAGAGAGGTTAGTCCCTGGATTCGTCTCCAGAGGAATACCACCTTACAACAAGCACCTCAAGAGGAGGCTTCTCTCAGCTCTAGGTATGTGAGAGGGACCCTGAGTTTGCGGCCTCAAGTGGAATGGACACCGCGATGCCCTGACGCGAAATAAGGCTGGATATCCCTGCAGTGACTTGAATGCAGGCTCGTCTTGCATCTCCCAAGATGAAAGGATGTCTGAATCCCCTGTGGAGACCACAGAGAAAGACCTAGTTCCCCACCTCATTGCGACCGGAGGCCTCAAATCCTTTGAAAACTCCAGAGGTACGCGGAGATCAGTGCCTCCAAAGGAGACGATGCCTGACTCCTCGTGAAACTTGATAGGAGTCCCAGGATTCCTGTGGCACGTGGAAAGGGACCCTTGGTCTCCCGCCTCAGCTGGAGAGGCGTCCCAATTGCCTTGCCAAGCCTCGAGGAGAATCCCGAGTTGTGTCTCGCAACTAGGCAAGATTCCTGACGTGGCTGAACAAACACGTGGGTGGAAGGGCCATCCCCGTCGTAACTCGAGAATATACCCCAGGTTCCCGCCGCAACTCGAGAAAAACCATGAGACTTCCCCCTCGCCGCGAGATGAGGCCCGATTCCCCTGCACTGCGTGCAGAGCAATTCTGTGTTGCACATCACACATGAAAGGAGCCTTGATTTCCTTCATGGCACTCCAGAGAAACCCCAAGAACACTGTTTCAAGGCTAGAGGGATCCTGAGGTCACTGTAGCAACACGAAAGAGCTCCGTGGACCAAAAATCAACTCGAGATGAGAGGTTAGTCCCTGGCTTCGACTCCAGAGGAATACCACCTTACCACAAGCACCTCAAGAGGAGGCTTCTCTCAGCTCTATGTATGTGAGAGGGGCCCTGAGTTTACGGCCTCAAGTGGAATGGACACCGCGATGCCCTGACTCGAAATGAGGCCGGATATCCCTGCAGTGACTTCAATGCAGGCTTGTCTTGCATCTCCCAAGACGAAAGGGTGTCTGAATCCCCTGTGGAGACCACAGAGAAAGACCTAGTTCCCCACCTCATCGCGACAGGAGGCCTCAAATCCTTTGAAAACTCCAGAGGTATGTGGAGATCAGTGCCTCCAAAGGAGACGATGCCTGACTCCTCGTGAAACTTGATAGGAGACCCAGGATTCCTGTGGCACGTGGAAAGGGACCCTTGGTCTCCCGTCTCAGCTGGAGAGGCGTCCCAATTGCCCTGCAAAGCCTCGAGGAGAATCCCGAGTTGTCCCTCGCAAGTAGGCAGGAGTCCTGACATGGCTGAACACACAGGAGTGTGGAAGGGCCATCCCCGTCGTAACTCGAGAATATACCCCAGGTTCCCGCCGCAACTCGAAAAAAACCATGAGACTTCCCCCTCGCCGCGAGATGAGGCCCGATTCCCCTGCACTGCGTGCAGAGCAATTCCGTGTTGCACATCACACATGAAAGGAGCCTTTATTTCCTTGATGGCACTCCAGAGAAACCCCAAGAACACTGTTTCAAGGCTAGAGGGATCCTGAGGTCACTGTGGCAACACGAAAGAGCTCCGTGGACCAAGAATCAACACGAGATGAGAGGTTAGTCCCTGGCTTTGACTCCTGAGGAATGCCACCTTACCACAAGCACCTCAAGAGGAGGCTTCTCTCAGCTCTAGGTATGTGAAAGGGATCCTGAGTTTGCGGCCTCAAATGGAATGGACACCGCGATGCCCTGACTCGAAATAAGGCCGGATATCCCTGCAGTGACTTGAATGCAGGCACGTCTTGCATCTCCCAAGAAGAAAGGATGTCTGAATCCCCTGTGGAGACCACAGAGAAAGACCTAGTTCGCCACCTCATCGTGCCCGGAGTCCTCACATCCTTTGAAAACTCCAGAGGTACGCGGAGATCAGTGCCTCCAAAGGAGACGATGCCTGACTCCTCGTGAAATTTGATAGGAGTCCCAAGATACTTGTGGCACGTGGAAAGGGACCCTTGGTCTCCCGCCTCAGCTGGAGAGGCGTTCCAATTGCCCTGCCAAGCCTCGAGGAGAATCCCGAGTTGTCCCTTGCAACTAGGCAGGAGTCCTGACGTCGCTGAAGAAACACGTGGGTGGAAGGGCCATCCCCGTCGTAACTCGAGAATATACCCCAGGTTCCCGCCGCAACTCGAGAAAAACCATGAGACTTCCCCCTCGCCGCGAGATGAGGCCCGATTCCCCTGCACTGCGTGCAGAGCAATTCCGTGTTGCACATCACACATGAAAGGAGCCTTGATTTCCTTGATGGCACTCCAGAGAAACCCCAAGAACACTGTTTCAAGGCTAGAGGGATCCTGAGGTCACTGTAGCAACACGTAAGAGCTCCGTGGACCAAAAATCAACTCGAGATGAGAGGTTAGTCCCTGGCTTCGACTCCAGAGGAATACCACCTTACCACAAGCACCTCAAGAGGAGGCTTCTCTCAGCTCTAGGTATGTGAGAGGGACCCTGAGTTTGCGGCCTCAAGTGGAATGGACACCGCGAAGCCCTGAGGCGAAATAAGGCTGGATATCCCTGCAGTGACTTGAATGCAGGCTCGTCTTGCATCTCCCAAGATGAAAGGATGTCTGAATCCCCTGTGGAGACCACAGAGAAAGACCTAGTTCCCCACCTCATCGCGACCGGAGGCCTCACATCCTTTGAAAACTCCAGAGGTACACGGAGATCAGTGCCTCCAAAGGAGACGATGCCTGACTCCTCGAGAAACTTGATAGGAGTCCCAGGATTCCTGTGGCACGTGGAAAGGGACCCTTGGTCTCCCGCCTCAGCTGGAGAGGCCTTCCAATTGCCTTGCCAAGCCTCGAGGAGAATCCCGAGTTGTGTCTCGCAACTAGGCAAGAGTCCTGACGTGGCTGAACAAACACGTGTGTGGAAGGGCCATCCCCGTCGTAACTCGAGAATATACCCCAGGTTCCCGCCGCAACTCGAGAAAAACCATGAGACTTCCCCCTCGCCGCGAGATGAGGCCCGATTCCCCTGCACTGCGTGCAGAAAAATTCTGTGTTGCACATCACACATGAAAGGAGCCTTGATTTCCTTGATGGCACTCCAGAGAAACCCCAAGAACACTGTTTCAAGGCTAGAGGGATCCTGAGGTCACTGTGGCAACACGAAAGTGCTCCGTGGACCAAGAATCAACACGAGATGAGAGGTTAGTCCCTGGCTTCGACTCCTGAGGAATACCACCTTACCACAAGCACCTCAAGAGGAGGCTTCTCTCAGCTCTAAGTATGTGAAAGGGATCCTGAGTTTGCGGCCTCAGATGGAATGGACACCGCGATGCCCTTACTCGAAATAAGGCCGGATATCCCTGCAGTGACTTGAATGCAGGCTCGTCTTGCATCTCCCAAGAAGAAAGGATGTCTGAATCCCCTGTGGAGACCACAGAGAAAGACCTAGTTCCCCACCTCATCGCGACCGGAGGCCTCACATCCTTTGAAAACTCCAGAGGTACGCGGAGATCAGTGCCTCCAAAGGAGACGATGCCTGACTCCTCGTGAAACTTGATAGGAGTCCCAGGATTCTTGTGGCACGTGGAAAGGGACCCTTGGTCTCCCGCCTCAGCTGGAGAGGCGTTCCAATTGCCCTGCCAAGCCTCGAGGAGAATCCCGAGTTGTCCCTCGCAACAAGGCAGGAGTCCTGACGTGGCTGAAGAAACACGTGGGTGGAAGGGCCATCCCCGTCGTAACTCGAGAATATACCCCAGGTTCCCGCCGCAACTCGAGAAAAACCATGAGACTTCCCCCTCGATGCGAGATGAGGCCCGATTCCCCTGTACTGCGTGCAGAGCAATTCCGTCTTGCACATCACACATGAAAGGAGCCTTGATTTCCTTGATGGCACTCCAGAGAAACCCCAAGAACACTGTTTCAAGGATAGAGGGATCCTGAGGTCACTGTAGCAACACGAAAGAACTCTGTGGACCAAAAATCAACTCGAAAAGAGAGGTTAGTCCCTGGATTCGTCTCCAGAGGAATACCACCTTACCACAAGCACCTCAAGAGGAGGCTTCTCTCAGCTCTAGGTATGTGAGAGGGACCCTGAGTTTGCGGCCTCAAGTGGAATGGACACCGCGATGCCCTGACGCGAAATAAGGCTGGATATCCCTGCAGTGACTTGAATGCAGGCTCGTCTTGCATCTCCCAAGATGAAAGGATGTCTGAATCCCCTGTGGAGACCACAGAGAAAGACCTAGTTCCCCACCTCATTGCGACCGGAGGCCTCAAATCCTTTGAAAACTCCAGAGGTACGCGGAGATCAGTGCCTCCAAAGGAGACGATGCCTGACTCCTCGTGAAACTTGATAGGAGTCCCAGGATTCCTGTGGCACGTGGAAAGGGACCCTTGGTCTCCCGCCTCAGCTGGAGAGGCGTCCCAATTGCCTTGCCAAGCCTCGAGGAGAATCCCGAGTTGTGTCTCGCAACTAGGCAAGATTCCTGACGTGGCTGAACAAACACGTGGGTGGAAGGGCCATCCCCGTCGTAACTCGAGAATATACCCCAGGTTCCCGCCGCAACTCGAGAAAAACCATGAGACTTCCCCCTCGCCGCGAGATGAGGCCCGATTCCCCTGCACTGCGTGCAGAGCAATTCTGTGTTCCACATCACACATGAAAGGAGCCTTGATTTCCTTCATGGCACTCCAGAGTAACCCCAAGAACACTGTTTCAAGGCTAGAGGGATCCTGAGGTCACTGTAGCAACACGAAAGAGCTCCGTGGACCAAAAATCAACTCGAGATGAGAGGTTAGTCCCTGGCTTCGACTCCAGAGGAATACCACCTTACCACAAGCACCTCAAGAGGAGGCTTCTCTCAGCTCTAGGTATGTGAGAGGGGCCCTGAGTTTACGGCCTCAAGTGGAATGGACACCGCGATGCCCTGACTCGAAATGAGGCCGGATATCCCTGCAGTGACTGGAATGCAGGCTTGTCTTGCATCTCCCAAGACGAAAGGGTGTCTGAATCCCCTGTGGAGACCACAGAGAAAGACCTAGTTCCCCACCTCATCGCGACAGGAGGCCTCAAATCCTTTGAAAACTCCAGAGGTATGTGGAGATCAGTGCCTCCAAAGGAGACGATGCCTGACTCCTCGTGAAACTTGATAGGAGACCCAGGATTCCTGTGGCACGTGGAAAGGGACCCTTGGTCTCCCGTCTCAGCTGGAGAGGCGTCCCAATTGCCCTGCAAAGCCTCGAGGAGAATCCCGAGTTGTCCCTCGCAAGTAGGCAGGAGTCCTGACATGGCTGAACACACAGGAGTGTGGAAGGGCCATCCCCGTCGTAACTCGAGAATATACCCCAGGTTCCCGCCGCAACTCGAAAAAAACCATGAGACTTCCCCCTCGCCGCGAGATGAGGCCCGATTCCCCTGCACTGCGTGCAGAGCAATTCCGTGTTGCACATCACACATGAAAGGAGCCTTTATTTCCTTGATGGCACTCCAGAGAAACCCCAAGAACACTGTTTCAAGGCTAGAGGGATCCTGAGGTCACTGTGGCAACACGAAAGAGCTCCGTGGACCAAAAATCAACTCGAAAAGAGAGGTTAGTCCCTGGATTCGTCTCCAGAGGAATACCACCTTACAACAAGCACCTCAAGAGGAGGCTTCTCTCAGCTCTAGGTATGTGAGAGGGACCCTGAGTTTGCGGCCTCAAGTGGAATGGACACCGCGATGCCCTGACGCGAAATAAGGCTGGATATCCCTGCAGTGACTTGAATGCAGGCTCGTCTTGCATCTCCCAAGATGAAAGGATGTCTGAATCCCCTGTGGAGACCACAGAGAAAGACCTAGTTCCCCACCTCATTGCGACCGGAGGCCTCAAATCCTTTGAAAACTCCAGAGGTACGCGGAGATCAGTGCCTCCAAAGGAGACGATGCCTGACTCCTCGTGAAACTTGATAGGAGTCCCAGGATTCCTGTGGCACGTGGAAAGGGACCCTTGGTCTCCCGCCTCAGCTGGAGAGGCGTCCCAATTGCCTTGCCAAGCCTCGAGGAGAATCCCGAGTTGTGTCTCGCAACTAGGCAAGATTCCTGACGTGGCTGAACAAACACGTGGGTGGAAGGGCCATCCCCGTCGTAACTCGAGAATATACCCCAGGTTCCCGCCGCAACTCGAGAAAAACCATGAGACTTCCCCCTCGCCGCGAGATGAGGCCCGATTCCCCTGCACTGCGTGCAGAGCAATTCTGTGTTGCACATCACACATGAAAGGAGCCTTGATTTCCTTCATGGCACTCCAGAGAAACCCCAAGAACACTGTTTCAAGGCTAGAGGGATCCTGAGGTCACTGTAGCAACACGAAAGAGCTCCGTGGACCAAAAATCAACTCGAGATGAGAGGTTAGTCCCTGGCTTCGACTCCAGAGGAATACCACCTTACCACAAGCACCTCAAGAGGAGGCTTCTCTCAGCTCTATGTATGTGAGAGGGGCCCTGAGTTTACGGCCTCAAGTGGAATGGACACCGCGATGCCCTGACTCGAAATGAGGCCGGATATCCCTGCAGTGACTTCAATGCAGGCTTGTCTTGCATCTCCCAAGACGAAAGGGTGTCTGAATCCCCTGTGGAGACCACAGAGAAAGACCTAGTTCCCCACCTCATCGCGACAGGAGGCCTCAAATCCTTTGAAAACTCCAGAGGTATGTGGAGATCAGTGCCTCCAAAGGAGACGATGCCTGACTCCTCGTGAAACTTGATAGGAGACCCAGGATTCCTGTGGCACGTGGAAAGGGACCCTTGGTCTCCCGTCTCAGCTGGAGAGGCGTCCCAATTGCCCTGCAAAGCCTCGAGGAGAATCCCGAGTTGTCCCTCGCAAGTAGGCAGGAGTCCTGACATGGCTGAACACACAGGAGTGTGGAAGGGCCATCCCCGTCGTAACTCGAGAATATACCCCAGGTTCCCGCCGCAACTCGAAAAAAACCATGAGACTTCCCCCTCGCCGCGAGATGAGGCCCGATTCCCCTGCACTGCGTGCAGAGCAATTCCGTGTTGCACATCACACATGAAAGGAGCCTTTATTTCCTTGATGGCACTCCAGAGAAACCCCAAGAACACTGTTTCAAGGCTAGAGGGATCCTGAGGTCACTGTGGCAACACGAAAGAGCTCCGTGGACCAAGAATCAACACGAGATGAGAGGTTAGTCCCTGGCTTTGACTCCTGAGGAATGCCACCTTACCACAAGCACCTCAAGAGGAGGCTTCTCTCAGCTCTAGGTATGTGAAAGGGATCCTGAGTTTGCGGCCTCAAATGGAATGGACACCGCGATGCCCTGACTCGAAATAAGGCCGGATATCCCTGCAGTGACTTGAATGCAGGCACGTCTTGCATCTCCCAAGAAGAAAGGATGTCTGAATCCCCTGTGGAGACCACAGAGAAAGACCTAGTTCGCCACCTCATCGTGCCCGGAGTCCTCACATCCTTTGAAAACTCCAGAGGTACGCGGAGATCAGTGCCTCCAAAGGAGACGATGCCTGACTCCTCGTGAAATTTGATAGGAGTCCCAAGATACTTGTGGCACGTGGAAAGGGACCCTTGGTCTCCCGCCTCAGCTGGAGAGGCGTTCCAATTGCCCTGCCAAGCCTCGAGGAGAATCCCGAGTTGTCCCTTGCAACTAGGCAGGAGTCCTGACGTCGCTGAAGAAACACGTGGGTGGAAGGGCCATCCCCGTCGTAACTCGAGAATATACCCCAGGTTCCCGCCGCAACTCGAGAAAAACCATGAGACTTCCCCCTCGCCGCGAGATGAGGCCCGATTCCCCTGCACTGCGTGCAGAGCAATTCCGTGTTGCACATCACACATGAAAGGAGCCTTGATTTCCTTGATGGCACTCCAGAGAAACCCCAAGAACACTGTTTCAAGGCTAGAGGGATCCTGAGGTCACTGTAGCAACACGTAAGAGCTCCGTGGACCAAAAATCAACTCGAGATGAGAGGTTAGTCCCTGGCTTCGACTCCAGAGGAATACCACCTTACCACAAGCACCTCAAGAGGAGGCTTCTCTCAGCTCTAGGTATGTGAGAGGGACCCTGAGTTTGCGGCCTCAAGTGGAATGGACACCGCGAAGCCCTGAGGCGAAATAAGGCTGGATATCCCTGCAGTGACTTGAATGCAGGCTCGTCTTGCATCTCCCAAGATGAAAGGATGTCTGAATCCCCTGTGGAGACCACAGAGAAAGACCTAGTTCCCCACCTCATCGCGACCGGAGGCCTCACATCCTTTGAAAACTCCAGAGGTACACGGAGATCAGTGCCTCCAAAGGAGACGATGCCTGACTCCTCGAGAAACTTGATAGGAGTCCCAGGATTCCTGTGGCACGTGGAAAGGGACCCTTGGTCTCCCGCCTCAGCTGGAGAGGCCTTCCAATTGCCTTGCCAAGCCTCGAGGAGAATCCCGAGTTGTGTCTCGCAACTAGGCAAGAGTCCTGACGTGGCTGAACAAACACGTGTGTGGAAGGGCCATCCCCGTCGTAACTCGAGAATATACCCCAGGTTCCCGCCGCAACTCGAGAAAAACCATGAGACTTCCCCCTCGCCGCGAGATGAGGCCCGATTCCCCTGCACTGCGTGCAGAAAAATTCTGTGTTGCACATCACACATGAAAGGAGCCTTGATTTCCTTGATGGCACTCCAGAGAAACCCCAAGAACACTGTTTCAAGGCTAGAGGGATCCTGAGGTCACTGTAGCAACACGAAAGAGCTCCGTGGACCAAAAATCAACTCGAGATGAGAGGTTAGTCCCTGGCTTCGACTCCAGAGGAATACCACCTTACCACAAGCACCTCAAGAGGAGGCTTCTCTCAGCTCTAGGTATGTGAGAGGGACCCTGAGTTTGCGGCCTCAAGTGGAATGGACACCGCGATGCCCTGACTCGAAATAAGGCCGGATATCCCTGCAGTGACTGGAATGCAGTCTCGTCTTGCATCTCCCAAGACGAAAGGGTGTCTGAATCCCCTGTGGAGACCACAGAGAAAGACCTAGTTCCCCACCTCATCGCGACAGGAGGCCTCAAATCCTTTGAAAACTCCAGAGGTATGCGGAGATCAGTGCCTCCAAAGGAGACGATGCCTGACTCCTCGTGAAACTTGATAGGAGACCCAGGATTCCTGTGGCACGTGGAAAGGGACCCTTGGTCTCCCGCCTCAGCTGGAGAGGCGTCCCAATTGCCCTGCAAAGCCTCGAGGAGAATCCCGAGTTGTCCCTCGCAACTAGGCAGGAGTCCTGACATGGCTGAACACACACGTGTGTGGAAGGGCCATCCCCGTCGTAACTCGAGAATATACCTCAGGTTCCCGCCGCAACTCGAGAAAAACCATGAGACTTCCCCCTCGCCGCGAGATGAGGCCCGATTCCCCTGCACTGCGTGCAGAGCAATTCCGTGTTGCACATCACACATGAAAGGAGCCTTGATTTCCTTCATGGCACTCCAGAGAAACCCCAAGAACACTGTTTCAAGGCTAGAGGGATCCTGAGGTCACTGTAGCAACACGAAAGAGCTCCGTGGACCAAGAATCAACACGAGATGAGAGGTTAGTCCCTTGCTTCGACTCCTGAGGAATACCACCTTACCACAAGCACCTCAAGAGGAGGCTTCTCTCAGCTCTAGGTATGTGAGAGGGGTCCTGAGTTTGCGGCCTCAACTGGAATGGACACCGTGATGCCCTGACTCGAAATAAGGCCGTATATCCCGGCAGTGACTTGAATGCAGGCTCGTCTTGCATCTCCCAAGAAGAAAGGATGTCTGAATCCCCTGTGGAGACCACAGAGAAAGACCTAGTTCCCCACCTCATCGCGACAGGAGGCCTCAAATCCTTTGAAAACTCCAGAGGTACGCGGAGATCAGTGCCTCCAAAGGAGACGATGCCTGACTCCTCGTGAAACTTGATAGGAGTCCCAGGATTCTTGTGGTACGTGGAAAGGGACCCTTGGTCTCCCGCCTCAGCTGGAGAGACGTTCCAATTGCCCTGCCAAGCCTCGAGGAGAATCCCGAGTTGTCCCTCGCAACTAGGCAGGAGTCCTGACGTGGCTGAACAAACACGTGGGTAGAAGGGCCATCCCCGTCGTAACTCGAGAATATACCCCAGTTTCCCTCCGCAACTCGAGAAAAACCATGAGACTTCCCCCTCGATGCGAGATGAGGCCCGATTCCCCTGTACTGCGTGCAGAGCAATTCCGTCTTGCACATCACACATGAAAGGAGCCTTGATTTCCTTGATGGCACTCCAGAGAAACCCCAAGAACACTGTTTCAAGGCTAGAGGGATCCTGAGGTCACTGTAGCAACACGAATGAACTCTGTGGACCAAAAATCAACTCGAAAAGAGAGGTTAGTCCCTGGATTCGTCTCCAGAGGAATACCACCTTACCACAAGCACCTCAAGAGGAGGCTTCTCTCAGCTCTAGGTATGTGAGAGGGACCCTGAGTTTGCGGCCTCAAGTGGAATGGACACCGCGATACCCTGACGTGAAATAAGGCTGGATATACCTGCAGTGACTTGAATGCAGGCTCGTCTTGCATCTCCCAAGATGAAAGGATGTCTGAATCCCCTGTGGAGACCACAGAGAAAGACCTAGTTCCCCACCTCATCGCGACCGGAGGCCTCACATCCTTTGAAAACTCCCGAGGTACGCGGAGATCAGTGCCTCCAAAGGAGACGATGCCTGACTCCTCGTGAAACTTGATAGGAGTCCCAGGATTCCTGTGGCATGTGGAAAGGGACCCTTGGTCTCCCGCCTCAGCTGGAGAGGCGTCCGAATTACCTTGCCAAGCCTCGAGGAGAATCCCGAGTTGTGTCTCGCAACTAGGCAAGAGTCCTGATATGGCTGAACAAACACGTGTGTGTAAAGGCCATCCCCGTCGTAACTCGAGAATATACCCCAGGTTCCTGCCGCAACTCGAGAAAAACCATGAGACTTCCCCCTCGATGCGAGATGAGGCCCGATTCCCCTGCACTGGGTGCAGAGCAATTCTGTGTTGCACATCACACATGAAAGGAGCCTTGATTTCCTTCATGGCACTCCAGAGAAACCCCAAGAACACTGTTTCAAGGCTAGAGGGATCCTGAGGTCACTGTAGCAACACGAAACAGCTCCGTGGACCAAAAACCAACTCGAGATGAGAGGTTAGTCCCTGGCTTCGACTCCAGAGGAATACAACCTTACCACAAGGACCTCAAGGGGAGGCTTCTCTCAGCTCTAGGTATGTGAGAGGGACCCTGAGTTTGCGGCCTCAAGTGGAATGGACACCGCGATGCCCTGACTCGAAATAAGGCCGTATATCCCGGCAGTGACTTGAATGCAGGCTCGTCTTGCATCTCCCAAGAAGAAAGGATGTCTGAATCCCCTGTGGAGACCACAGAGAAAGACCTAGTTCCCCACCTCATCGCGACCGCAGGCCTCACATCCTTTGAAAACTCCAGAGGTACGCGGAGATCAGTGCCTCCAAAGGAGACGATGCCTGACTCCTCGTGAAACTTGATAGGAGTCCCAGGATTCTTGTGGTACGTGGAAAGGGACCCTTGGTCTCCCGCCTCAGCTGGAGAGACGTTCCAATTGCCCTGCCAAGCCTCGAGGAGAATCCCGAGTTGTCCCTCGCAACTAGGCAGGAGTCCTGACGTGGCTGAACAAACACGTGGGTAGAAGGGCCATCCCCGTCGTAACTCGAGAATATACCCCAGTTTCCCTCCGCAACTCGAGAAAAACCATGAGACTTCCCCCTCGATGCGAGATGAGGCCCGATTCCCCTGTACTGCGTGCAGAGCAATTCCGTCTTGCACATCACACATGAAAGGAGCCTTGATTTCCTTGATGGCACTCCAGAGAAACCCCAAGAACACTGTTTCAAGGATAGAGGGATCCTGAGGTCACTGTAGCAACACGAATGAACTCTGTGGACCAAAAATCAACTCGAAAAGAGAGGTTAGTCCCTGGATTCGTCTCCAGAGGAATACCACCTTACCACAAGCACCTCAAGAGGAGGCTTCTCTCAGCTCTAGGTATGTGAGAGGGACCCTGGGTTTGCGGCCTCAAGTGGAATGGACACCGCGATGCCCTGACTCGAAATAAGGCCGGATATCCCTGCAGTGACTTCAATGCAGGCTCGTCTTGCATCTCCCAGGACGAAAGGATGTCTGAATCCCCTGTGGAAAGCACAGAGAAAGACTTAGTTCCCCACCTCATCGCGACCGATAGCCTCACATCCTTTGAAAACTCCAGAGGTACGCGGAGATCAGTGCCTCCAAAGGAGACGATGCCTGACTCCTCGTGAAACTTGATAGGAGTCCCAGGATTCCTGTGGCACTTGGAAAGGGACACTTGGTCTCCCGCCTCAGCTGGAGAGGCGTCCCAATTGCCTTGCCAAGCCTCGAGGAGAATCCCGAGTTGTGTCTCGCAACTAGGCAAGAGTCCTGACTTGGCTGAACAAACACGTGGGTGGAAGGGCCATCACCGTCGTAACTCGAGAATATACCCCAGGTTCCCGCCGCAACTCGAGAAAAACCATGAGACTTCCCCCTCGCCGCGAGATGAGGCCCGATTCCCCTGCACTGCGTGCAGAGCAATTCCGTGTTGCACATCACACATGAAAGGAGCCTTGATTTCCTTGATGGCACTCCAGAGAAACCCCAAGAACACTGTTTCAAGGATAGAGGGATCCTGAGGTCACTGTAGCAACACGAAAGAGCTCCGTGGGCCAAAAATCAACTCGAGATGAGAGGTTAGTCCCTGGCTTCGACTCCAGAGGAATACCACCTTACCACAAGCACCTCAAGAGGAGGCTTCTCTCAGCTCTAGGTATGTGAGAGGGACCCTGAGTGTGCGGCCTCAAGTGGAATGGACACCGCAATGCCCTGACGCGAAATAAGGCTGGAAATCCCTGCAGTGACTTGAATGCAGGCTCGTCTTGCATCTCCCAAGATGAAAGGATGTCTGAATCCCCTGTGGAGACCACAGAGAAAGACCTAGTTCCCCACCTCATCGCGACCGGAGGCCTCACATCCTTTGAAAACTCCAGAGGTACGCGGAGATCAGTGCCTCCAAAGGAGACGATGCCTGACTCCTCGTGAAACTTGATAGGAGTCCCAGGATTCCTGTGGCACGTGGAAAGGGACCCTTGGTCTCCCGCCTCAGCTGGAGAGGCGTCCCAATTGCCTTGCCAAGCCTCGAGGAGAATCCCGAGTTGTTTATCGCAACTAGGCAAGAGTCCTGACGTGGCTGAACAAACACGTGTGTGGAAGGGCCATCCCCGTCGTAACTCGAGAATATACCCCAGGTTCCCGCCGCAACTCGAGAAAAACCATGAGACTTCCCCCTCGCCGCGAGATGAGGCCCGATTCCCCTGCACTGCGTGCAGAGCAATTCTGTGTTGCACATCACACATGAAAGGAGCCTTGATTTCCTTCACGGCACTCCAGAGAAACCCCAAGAACACTGTTTCAAGGCTAGAGGGATCCTGAGGTCACTGTAGCAACACGAAAGAGCTCCGTGGACCAAGAATCAACACGAGATGAGCGGTTAGTCCCTGGCTTCGACTCCAGAGGAATACCACCTTACCACAAGCACCTCAAGAGGAGGCTTCTCTCAGCTCTAGGTATGTGAGAGGGACCCTGAGTTTGCGGCCTCAAGTGGAATGGACACCGCGATGCCCTGACTCGAAATAAGGCCGGATATCCCTGCAGTGACTTGAATGCAGGCTCGTCTTGCATCTCCCAAGACGAAAGGGTGTCTGAATCCCCTGTGGAGACCACAGAGAAAGACCTAGTTCCCCACCTCATCGCGACAGGAGGCCTCAAATCCTTTGAAAACTCCAGAGGTATGCGGAGATCAGTGCCTCCAAAGGAGACGATGCCTGACTCCTCGTGAAACTTGATAGGAGTCCCAGGATTCCTGTGGCACGTGGAAAGGCACCCTTGGTCTCCCGTCTCAGCTGGAGAGGCATCCCAATTGCCCTGCAAAGCCTCGAGGAGAATCCCGAGTTGTCCCTCGCAACTAGGCAGGAGTCCTGACGTCACTGAACACACACGTGTGTGGAAGGGCCATCCCCGTCGTAACTCGAGAATATACCCCAGGTTCCCGCCGCAACTCGAGAAAAACCATGAGACTTCCCCCTCGCCGCGAGATGAGGCCCGATTCCCCTGCACTGCGTGCAGAGCAATTCCGTGTTGCACATCACACATGAAAGGAGCCTTGATTTCCTTGATGGCACTTCAGAGAAACCCCAAGAACACTGTTTCAAGGCTAGAGGGATCCTGAGGTCACTGTAGCAACACGAAAGAGCTCCGTGGACCAAGAATCAACACGAGATGAGAGGTTAGTCCCTGGCTTCGACTCCTGAGGAATACCACCTTACCACAAGCACCTCAAGAGGAGGCTTCTCTCAGCTCTAGGTATGTGAGAGGGATCCTGAGTTTGCGGCCTCAAGTGGAATGGACACCGCGATGCCCTGACTCGAAATAAGGTCGGATATCCCTGCAGTGACTTGAATGCAGGCTCGTCTTGCATCTCCCAAGAAGAAAGGATGTCTGAATCCCCTGTGTAGACCACAGAGAAACACCTAGTTCCCCAGCTCATCGCGACCGCAGGCCTCACATCCTTTGAAAACTCCAGAGGTACGCGGAGATCAGTGCCTCCAAAGGAGACGATGCCTGACTCCTCGTGAAACTTGATAGGAGTCCCAGGATTCTTGTGGCACGTGGAAAGGGACCCTTGGTCTACCGCCTCAGCTGGAGAGGTTTTCCAATTGCCCTGCCAAGCCTCGAGGAGAATCCCGAGTTGTCCCTCGCAACTAGGGAGGAGTCCTGACGTGGCTGTACAAACACGTGGGTGGAAGGGCCATCCCCGTCGTAACTCGAGAATATACCCCAGGTTCCCGCCGCAACTCGAGAAAAACCATGAGACTTCCCCCTCGATGCGAGATGAGGCCCGATTCCCCTGTACTGCGTGCAGAGCAATTCCGTCCTGCACATCACACATGAAAGGAGCCTTGATTTCCTTGATGGCACTCCAGAGAAACCCCAAGAACACTGTTTCAAGGCTAGAGGGATCCTGAGGTCACTGTAGCAACACGAAAGAACTCTGTGGACCAAAAATCAACTCGAAAAGAGAGGTTAGTCCCTGCATTCGTCTCCAGAGGAATACCACCTTACCACAAGCACCTCAAGAGGAGGCTTCTCTCAGCTCTAGGTATGTGAGAGGGACCCTGAGTTTGCGGCCTCAAGTGGAATGGACACCGCGATGCCCTGACTCGAAATAAGGCCTGATATCCCTGCAGTGACTTCAATGCAGGCTCGTCTTGCATCTCCCAGGACGAAAGGATGTCTGAATCCCCTGTGGAAAGCACAGAGAAAGACTTAGTTCCCCACCTCATCGCGACCGATAGCCTCACATCCTTTGAAAACTTCAGAGGTATGCGGAGATCAGTGCCTCCAAAGGAGACGATGCCTGACTCCTCGTGAAACTTGATAGGAGTCCCAGGATTCCTGTGGCACTTGGAAAGGGACACTTGGTCTCCCGCCTCAGCTGGAGAGGCGTCCCAATTGCCCTGCCAAGCCTCGAGGAGAATCCAGAGTTGTCCCTCGCAACTAGGCAGGAGTCCTGACGTCGCTGAAGAAACACGTGTGTGGAAGGGCCATCCCCGTCGTAACTCGAGAATATACCCCAGGTTCCCGCCGCAACTCGAGAAAAACCATGAGACTTCCCCCTCGCCGCGAGATGAGGCCCGATTCCCCTGCACTGCGTGCAGAGCAATTCCGTGTTGCACATCACACATGAAAGGAGCCTTGATTTCCTTGATGGCACTCCAGAGAAACCCCAAGAATACTGTTTCAAGGATAGAGGGATCCTGAGGTCACTGTAGCAACACGAAAGAGCTCCGTGGGCCAAAAATCAACTCGAGATGAGAGGTTAGTCCCTGGCTTCGACTCCAGAGGAATACCACCTTACCACAAGCACCTCAAGAGGAGGCTTCTCTCAGCTCTAGGTATGTGAGAGGGACCCTGAGTTTGCGGCCTCAAGTGGAATGGACACCGCGATGCCCTGACGCGAAATAAGGCTGGATATCCCTGCAGTGACTTGAATGCAGGCTCGTCTTGCATCTCCCAAGATGAAAGGATGTCTGAATCCCCTGTGGAGACCACAGAGAAAGACCAAGTTCCCCACCTCATCGCGACCGGAGGCCTAACATCCTTTGAAAACTCCAGAGGTACGCGGAGATCAGTGCCTCCAAAGGAGACGATGCCTGACTCCTCGTGAAACTTGATAGGAGTCCCAGGATTCCTGTGGCACGTGGAAAGGGACCCTTGGTCTCCCGCCTCAGCTGGAGAGGCGTCCCAATTGCCTTGCCAAGCCTCGAGGAGAATCCCGAGTTGTGTCTCGCAACTAGGCAAGAGTCCTGACGTGGCTGAACAAACACGTGTGTGGAAGGGCCATCCCCGTCGTAACTCGAGAATATACCCCAGGTTCCCCCCGCAACTCGAGAAAAACCATGAGACTTCCCCCTCGCCGCGAGATGAGGCCCGATTCCCCTGCACTGCGTGCAGAACAATTCTGTGTTGCACATCACACATGAAAGGAGCCTTGATTTCCTTCATGGCACTCCAGAGAAACCCCAAGAACACTGTTTCAAGGCTAGAGGGATCCTGAGGTCACTGTAGCAACACGAAAGAGCTCCGTGGACCAAAAATCAACTCGAGATGAGAGGTTAGTCCCTGGCTTCGAATCCAGAGGAATACCACCTTACCACAAGCACCTCAAGAGGAGGCTTCTCTCAGCTCTAGGTATGTGAGAGGGACCCTGAGTTTGCGGCCTCAAGTGGAATGGACACCGCGATGCCCTGACTCGAAATAAGCCCGGATATCCCTGCAGTGACTGGAATGCAGGCTCGTCTTGCATCTCCCAAGATGAAAGGATGTCTGAATCCCCTGTGGAGACCACAGAGAAAGACCTAGTTCCCCACCTCATCGCGACAGGAGGCCTCAAATCCTTTGAAAACTCCAGAGGTATGCGGAGATCAGTGCCTCCAAAGGAGACGATGCCTGACTCCTCGTGAAACTTGATAGGAGACCCAGGATTCCTGTGGCACGTGGAAAGGGACCCTTGGTCTCCCGCCTCAGCTGGAGAGGCGTTCCAATTGCCCTGCCAAGCCTCGAGGAGAATCCCGAGTTGTCCCTCGCAACTAGGCAGGAGTCCTGACGTGGCTGAACAAACACGTGGGTGGAAGGGCCATCCCCGTCGTAACTCGAGAATATACCCCAGGTTCCCGCCGCAACTCGAGAAAAACCATGAGACTTCCCCCTTGCCGCGAGATGAGGCCCGATTCCCCTGCACTGCGTGCAGAGCAATTCTGTGTTGCACATCACACATGAAAGGAGCCTTGATTTCCTTGATGGCACTCCAGAGAAACCCCAAGAACACTGTTTCAAGGCTAGAGGGATCCTGAGGTCACTGTAGCAACACGAAAGAGCTCCGTGGACCAAAAATCAACTCGAGATGAGAGGTTAGTCCCTGGCTTCGACTCCAGAGGAATACCACCTTACCACAAGCACCTCAAGAGGAGGCTTCTCTCAGCTCTAGGTATGTGAGAGGGACCCTGAGTTTGCGGCCTCAAGTGGAATGGACACCAAGATGCCCTGACTCGAAATAAGGCCGGATATCCCTGCAGTGACTGGAATGCAGGCTCGTCTTGCATCTCCCAAGACGAAAGGGTGTCTGAATCCCCTGTGGAGACCACAGAGAAAGACCTAGTTCCCCACCTCATCGCGACAGGAGGCCTCAAATCCTTTGAAAACTCCAGAGGTATGCGGAGATCAGTGCCTCCAAAGGAGACGATGCCTGACTTCTCGTGAAACTTGATAGGAGACCCAGGATTCCTGTGGCACGTGGAAAGGGACCCTTGGTCTCCCGCCTCAGCTGGAGAGGCGTTCCAATTGCCCTGCCAAGCCTCGAGGAGAATCCTGAGTTGTCCCTCGCAACTAGGCAGGAGTCCTGACGTGGCTGAACAAACACGTGGGTGGAAGGGCCATCCCCGTCGTAACTCGAGAATATACCCCAGGTTCCCGCCGCAACTCGAGAAAAACCATGAGACTTTCCCCTCGATGCGAGATGAGGCCCGATTCCCCTGTACTGCGTGCAGAGCAATTCCGTCTTGCACATCACACATGAAAGGAGCCTTGATTTCCTTGATGGCACTCCAGAGAAACCCCAAGAACACTGTTTCACGGCTAGAGGGATCCTGAGGTCACTGTAGCAACACGAAAGAACTCTGTGGACCAAAAATCAACTCGAAAAGAGAGGTTAGTCCCTGGCTTCGACTCCAGAGGAATACCACCTTACCACAAGCACCTCAAGAGGAGGCTTCTCTCAGCTCTAGGTATGTGAGAGGGACCCTGAGTTTGCGGCCTCAAGGGGAATGGACACCACGATGCCCTGACTCGAAATAAGGCCGGATATCCCAGCAGTGACTTCAATGCAGGCTCGTCTTGCATCTCCCAGGACGAAAGGATGTCTGACCCCTGTGGAAAGCACAGAGAAAGACTTAGTTCCCTACCTCATCGCGACCGAAAGCCTCACATCCTTTGAAAACTCCAGAGGTACGCGGAGATCAGTGCCTCCAAAGGAGACGATGCCTGATTCCTCGTGAAACTTGATAGGAGTCCCAGGACTCCTGTGGCACTTGGAAAGGGACACTTGGTCTCCCGCCTCAGCTGGAGAGGCGTCCCAATTGCCCTGCCAAGCCTCGAGGAGAATCCAGAGTTGTCCCTCGCAACTAGGCAGGAGTCCTAACGTCGCTGAAGAAACACGTGGGTGGAAGGGCCATCCCCGTCGTAACTCGAGAATATACTCCAGGTTACCGCCGCAACTCGAGAAAAACCATGAGACTTCCCCCTCGCCGCGAGATGAGGCCCGAATCCCCTGCACTGCGTGCAGAGCAATTCCGTGTTGCACATCACACATGAAAGGAGCCTTGATTTCCTTCATGGCACTCCAGAGAAACCCCAAGAACACTGTTTCAAGGCTAGAGGGATCCTGAGGTCACTGTAGCAACACGAAAGAGCTCTGTGGGCCAAAAATCAACTCAAGATGAGAGGTTAGTCCCTGGCTTCGACTCCAGAGGAATACCACCTTACCACAAGCACCTCAAGAGGAGGCTTCTCTCAGCTCTAGGTATGTGAGAGGGACCCTGAGTTTGCGGCCTCAAGTGGAATGGTCACCGCGATGCCCTGACGCGAAATAAGGCTGGATATCCCTGCAGTGACTTGAATGCAGGCTCGTCTTGCATCTCTCAAGATGGAAGGATGTCTGAATCCCCTGTGGAGACCACAGAGAATGACCTAGTTCCCCACCTCATCGCGACCGGAGGCCTCACATCCTTTGAAAACTCCAGAGGTACGCGGAGATTAGTGCCTCCAAAGGAGACGATGCCTGACTCCTCGTGAAACTTGATAGGAGTCCCAGGATTCCTGTGGCACGTGGAAAGGGACCCTTCGTCTCCCGCCTCAGCTGGAGAGGCGTCCCAATTGCCTTGCCAAGCCTTGAGGAGAATCCCGAGTTTTGTCTCGCAACTAGGCAAGAGTCCTGACGTGGCTGAACAAACACGTGGGTGGAAGGGCCATCCCCGTCGTAACTCGAGGATATACCCCAGGTTCCCGCCGCAACTGGAGAAAAACCATGAGACTTCCCCCTCGATGCGAAATGAGGCCCGATTCCCCTGTACTGCGTGCAGAGCAATTCCGTGTTGCACATCACACATGAAAGGAGCCTTGATTTCCTTGATGGCACTCCAGAGAAACCCCAAGAACACTGTTTCAAGGCTAGAGGGATCCTGAGGTCACTGTAGCAACACGAAAGAGCTCCGTGGACCAAGAATCAACACGAGATGAGAGGTTAGTCCCTGGCTTCGACTCCTGAGGAATACCACCTTACCACAAGCACCTCAAGAGGAGGCTTCTCTCAGCTCTAGGTATGTGAGAGGGACCCTGATTTTGCGGCCTCAAGTGGAATGGACACCGCGATGCCCTGACTCGAAATAAGGCCGGATATCCCTGCAGTGACTTGAATGCAGGCTCGTCTTGCATCTCCCCAGAAGAAAGGATGTCTGAATCCCCTGTGGAGACCACAGAGAAACACCTAGTTCCCCACCTCATCGCGACCGGAGGCCTCACATCCTTTGAAAACTCCAGAGGTACGCGGAGATCAGTGCCTCCAAAGGAGACGATGCCTGACTCCTCGTGAAACTTGATAGGAGTCCCAGGATTCCTGTGGCACGTGGAAAGGGACCCATGGTCTCCCGCCTCAGCTGGAGAGGCGTCCCAATTGCCTTGCCAAGCCTCGAGGAGAATCCCGAGTTGTGTCTCGCAACTAGGCAAGAGTCCTGACGTGGCTGAACAAACACGTGTGTGGAAGGGCCATCCCCGTCGTAACTCGAGAATATACCCCAGGTTCCCGCCGCAACTCGAGAAAAACCATGAGACTTTCCCCTCGATGCGAGATGAGGCCCGATTCCCCTGTACTGCATGCAGAGCAATTCCGTCTTGCACATCACACATGAAAGGAGCCTTGATTTCCTTGATGGCACTCCAGAGAAACCCCAAGAACACTGTTTCACGGCTAGAGGGATCCTGAGGTCACTGTAGCAACACGAAAGAACTCTGTGGACCAAAAATCAACTCGAAAAGAGAGGTTAGTCCCTGGATTCGTTTCCAGAGGAATACCACCTTACCACAAGCACCTCAAGAGGAGGCTTCTCTCAGCTCTAGGTATGTGAGAGGGACCCTGAGTTTGCGGCCTCAAGGGGAATGGACACCACGATGCCCTGACTCGAAATAAGGCCGGATATCCCTGCAGTGACTTCAATGCAGGCTCGTCTTGCATCTCCCAGGACGAAAGGATGTCTGACCCCTGTGGAAAGCACAGAGAAAGACTTAGTTCCCTACCTCATCGCGACCGAAAGCCTCACATCCTTTGAAAACTCCAGAGGTACGCGGAGATCAGTGCCTCCAAAGGAGACGATGCCTGATTCCTCGTGAAACTTGATAGGAGTCCCAGGATTCCTGTGGCACTTGGAAAGGGACACTTGGTCTCCCAACTCAGCTGGAGAGGCGTCCCAATTGCCCTGCCAAGCCTCGAGGAGAATCCAGAGTTGTCCCTCGCAACTAGGCAGGAGTCCTAACGTCGCTGAAGAAACACGTGGGTGGAAGGGCCATCCCCGTCGTAACTCGAGAATATACTCCAGGTTACCGCCGCAACTCGAGAAAAACCATGAGACTTCCCCCTCGCCGCGAGATGAGGCCCGATTCCCCTGCACTGCGTGCAGAGCAATTCCGTGTTGCACATCACACATGAAAGGAGCCTTGATTTCCTTGATGGCACTCCAGAGAAACCCCAAGAACACTGTTTCAAGGCTAGAGGGATCCTGAGGTCACTGTAGCAACACGAAAGAGCTCCGTGGGCCAAAAATCAACTCGAGATGAGAGGTTAGTCCCTGGCTTCGACTCCAGAGGAATACCACCTTACCACAAGCACCTCAAGAGGAGGCTTCTCTCAGCTCTAGGTATGTGAGAGGGACCCTGAGTTTGCGGCCTCAAGTGGAATGGACACCGCGATGCCCTGACTCGAAATAAGGCCGGATATCCCTGCAGTGACTGGAATGCAGACTCGTCTTGCATCTCCCAAGACGAAAGGGTGTCTGAATCCCCTGTGGAGACCACAGAGAAACACCTAGTTCCCCAGCTCATCGCGACCGCAGGCCTCACATCCTTTGAAAACTCCAGAGGTACGCGGAGATCAGTGCCTCCAAAGGAGACGATGCCTGACTCCTCGTGAAACTTGATAGGAGTCCCAGGATTCTTGTGGCACGTGGAAAGGGACCCTTGGTCTCCCGCCTCAGCTGGAGAGGCGTTCCAATTGCCCTGCCAAGCCTCGAGGAGAATCCCGAGTTGTCCCTCGCAACTAGGCAGGAGTCCTGACGTGGCTGAACAAACACGTGGGTGGAAGGGCCATCCCCGTCGTAACTCGAGAATATACCCCAGGTTCCCGCCGCAACTGGAGAAAAACCATGAGACTTCCCCCTCGATGCGAGATGAGGCCCGATTCCCCTGTACTGCGTGCAGAGCAATTCCGTGTTGCACATCACACTTGAAAGGAGCCTTGATTTCCTTGATGGCACTCCAGAGAAACCCCAAGAACACTGTTTCAAGGCTAGAGGGATCCTGAGGTCACTGTAGCAACACGAAAGAGCTCCGTGGACCAAGAATCAACACGAGATGAGAGGTTAGTCCCTGGCTTCGACTCCTGAGGAATACCACCTTACCACAAGCACCTCAAGAGGAGGCTTCTCTCAGCTCTAGGTATGTGAGAGGGACCCTGATTTTGCGGCCTCAAGTGGAATGGACACCGCGATGCCCTGACTCGAAATAAGGCCGGATATCCCTGCAGTGACTTGAATGCAGGCTCGTCTTGCATCTCCCCAGAAGAAAGGATGTCTGAATCCCCTGTGGAGACCACAGAGAAACACCTAGTTCCCCACCTCATCGCGACCGGAGGCCTCACATCCTTTGAAAACTCCAGAGGTACGCGGAGATCAGTGCCTCCAAAGGAGACGATGCCTGACTCCTCGTGAAACTTGATAGGAGTCCCAGGATTCCTGTGGCACGTGGAAAGGGACCCTTGGTCTCCCGCCTCAGCTGGAGAGGCGTCCCAATTGCCTTGCCAAGCCTCGAGGAGAATCCCGAGTTGTGTCTCGCAACTAGGCAAGAGTCCTGACGTGGCTGAACAAACACGTGTGTGGAAGGGCCATCCCCGTCGTAACTCGAGAATATACCCCAGGTTCCCGCCGCAACTCGAGAAAAACCATGAGACTTCCCCCTCGCCGCGAGATGAGGCCGGATTCCCCTGCACTGCGTGCAGAGCAATTCTGTGTTGCACATCACACATGAAAGGAGCCTTGATTTCCTTCATGGCACTCCAGAGAAACCCCAAGAACACTGTTTCAAGGCTAGAGGGATCCTGAGGTCACTGTAGCAACACGAAAGAGCTCCGTGGACCAAAAATCAACTCGAGATGAGAGGTTAGTCCCTGGCTTCGACTCCAGAGGAATACCACCTTACCACAAGCACCTCAAGAGGAGGCTTCTCTCAGCTCTAGGTATGTGAGAGGGACCCTGAGTTTGCGGCCTCAAGTGGAATGGACACCGCGATGCCCTGACTCGAAATAAGGCCGGATATCCCTGCAGTGACTGGAATGCAGGCTCGTCTTGCATCTCCCAAGACGAAAGGGTGTCTGAATCCCCTGTGGAGACCACAGAGAAAGACCTAGTTCCCCACCTCATCGCGACAGGAGGCCTCAAATCCTTTGAAAACTCCAGAGGTACGCGGAGATCAGTGCCTCCAAAGGAGACGATGCCTGACTCCTCGTGAAACTTGATAGGAGACCCAGGATTCCTGTGGCACGTGGAAAGGGACCCTTGGTCTCCCGTCTCAGCTGGAGAGGCGTCCCAATTGCCCTGCAAAGCCTCGAGGAGTATCCCGAGTTGTCCCTCGCAACTAGGCAGGAGTCCTGACATGGCTGAACACACACGTGTGTGGAAGTGCCATCCCCGTCGTAACTCGAGAATATACCCCAGGTTACCGCCGCAACTCGAGAAAAACCATGAGACTTCCCCCTCGCGGCGAGATGAGGCCCGATTCCCCTGTACTGCGTGCAGAGCAATTCCGTGTTGCACATCACACATGAAAGGAGCCTTGATTTCCTTGATGGCACTCCAGAGAAACCCCAAGAACACTGTTTCAAGGCTAGAGGGATCCTGAGGTCACTGTAGCAACACGAAAGAGCTCCGTGGACCAAGAATCAACACGAGATGAGAGGTTAGTCCCTGGCTTCGACTCCTGAGGAATACCACCTTACCACAAGCACCTCAAGAGGAGGCTTCTCTCAGCTCTAGGTATGTGAGAGGGACCCTGAGTTTGCGGCCTCAAGTGGAATGGACACCGCGATGCCCTGACGCGAAATAAGGCTGGATATCCCTGCAGTGACTGGAATGCAGGCTCGTCTTGCATCTCCCAAGATGAAAGGATGTCTGAATCCCCTGTGGAGACCACAGAGAAAGACCTAGTTCCCCACCTCATCGCGACAGGAGGCCTCAAATCCTTTGAAAACTCCAGAGGTATGCGGAGATCAGTGCCTCCAAAGGAGACGATGCCTGACTCCTCGTGAAACTTGATAGGAGACCCAGGATTCCTGTGGCACGTGGAAAGGGACCCTTGGTCTCCCGTCTCAGCTGAAGATGCGTCCCAATTGCCCTGCAAAGCCTCGAGGAGAATCCAGAGTTGTCCCTCGCAACTAGGCAGGAGTCCTGACGTCGCTGAAGAAACACGTGGGTGGAAGGGCCATCCCCGTCGTAACTCGAGAATATACCCCAGGTTCCCGCCGCAACTCGAGAAAAACCATGAGACTTCCACCTCGCCGCGAGATGAGGCCCGATTCCCCTGCACTGCGTGCAGAGCAATTCCGTGTTGCACATCACACATGAAAGGAGCCTTGATTTCCTTGATGGCACTCTAGAGAAACCCCAAGAACACTGTTTCAAGGCTAGAGGGATCCTGAAGTCACTGTAGCAACAAGAAAGAGCTCCGTGGACCAAGAATCAACACGAGATGAGAGGTTAGTCCCTGGCTTCGACTCCTGAGGAATACCACCTTACCACAAGCACCTCAAGAGGAGGCTTCTCTCAGCTCTAGGTATGTGAGAGGGATCCTGAGTTTGCGGCCTCAAGTGGAATGGACACCGCAATGCCCTGACTCGAAATAAGGCCGGATATCCCTGCAGTGACTTGAATGCAGGCTCGTCTTGCATCTCCCAAGAAGAAATGATGTCTGAATCCCCTGTGGAGACCACAGAGAAACACCTAGTTCCCCACCTCATCGCGACCGATAGCCTCACATCCTTTGAAAACTCCAGAGGTACGCGGAGATCAGTGCCTCCAAAGGAGACGATGCCTGACTCCTCGTGAAACTTGATAGGAGTCCCAGGATTCTTGTGTCACGTGGAAAGGGACCCTCGGTCTCCCGCCTCAGCTGGAGAGGCAATCCAATTGCCCTGCCAAGCCTCGAGGAGAATCCCGAGTTGTCCCTCGCAACTAGGCAGGAGTCCTGACGTGGCTGAACAAACACGTGTGTGGAAGGGCCATCCCCGTCGTAACTCGAGAATATACCCCAGGTTCCCACTGCAACTCGAGAAAAACCATGAGACTTCCCCCTCGCCGCGAGATGAGGCCCGATTCCCCTGCACTGCGTGCAGAGCAATTCTGTGTTGCACATCACACATGAAAGGAGCCTTGGTTTCCTTCATGGCACTCCAGAGAAACCCCAAGAACACTGTTTCAAGGCTAGAGGGATCCTGAGGTCACTGTAGCAACACGAAAGAGCTCCGTGGACCAAAAATCAACTCGAGATGAGAGGTTAGTCCCTGGCTTCGACTCCAGAGGAATACCACCTTACCACAAGCACCTCAAGAGGAGGCTTCTCTCAGCTCTAGGTATGTGAGAGGGACCCTGAGTTTGCGGCCTCAAGTGGAATGGACACCGCGATGCCCTGACTCGAAATAAGGCCGGATATCCCTGCAGTGACTGGAATGCAGGCTCGTCTTGCATCTCCCAATACGAAAGGGTGTCTGAATCCCCTGTGGAGACCACAGAGAAAGACCTAGTTCCCCACCTCATCGCGACAGGAGGCCTCAAATCCTTTGAAAACTCCAGAGGTATGCGGAGATCATTGCCTCCAAAGGAGACGATGCCTGACTCCTCGTGAAACTTGATAGGAGTCCCAGGATTCCTGTGGCACTTGGAAAGGGACACTTGGTCTCCCGCCTCAGCTGGAGAGGCGTCCCAATTGCCCTGCCGAGCCTCGAGGAGAATCCAGAGTTGTCCCTCGCAACTAGGCAGGAGTCCTGACGTCGCTGAAGAAACACGTGGGTGGAAGGGCCATCCCCGTCGTAACTCGAGAATATACCCCAGGTTCCCGCCGCAACTCGAGAAAAACCATGAGACTTCCCCCTCGCCGCGAGATGAGGCCCGATTCCCCTGCACTGCGTGCAGAGCAATTCCGTGTTGCACGTCACACATGAAAGGAGCCTTGATTTCCTTGATGGCACTCCAGAGAAACCCCAAGAACACTGTTTCAAGGCTAGAGGGATCCTGAGGTCACTCTAGCAACACGAAAGAGCTCCGTGGGCCAAAAATCAACTCGAGATGAGAGGTTAGTCCCTGGCTTCGACTCCAGAGGAATACCACCTTACCACAAGCACCTCAAGAGGAGGCTTCTCTCAGCTCTAGGTATGTGAGAGGGACCCTGAGTTAGCGGCCTCAAGTGGAATGGACACCGCGATGCCCTGACGCGAAATAAGGCTGGATATCCCTGCAGTGACTGGAATGCAGGCTCGTCTTGCATCTCCCAAGATGAAAGGATGTCTGAATCCCCTGTGGAGACCACAGAGAAAGACCTAGTTCCCCACCTCATCGCGACCGGAGGCCTCACATCCTTTGAAAACTCCAGAGGTACGCGGAGATCAGTGCCTCCAAAGGAGATGATGCCTGACTCCTCGTGAAACTTGATAGGAGTCCCAGGACTCCTGTGGCACGTGGAAAGGGACCCTTGGTCTCCCGCCTCAGCTGGAGAGGCGTCCCAATTGCCCTGCCAAGCCTCGAGGAGAATCCAGAGTTGTGTCTCGCAACTAGGCAAGAGTCCTGACGTGGCTGAACAAACACGTGTCTGGAAGGGCCATCCCCGTCGTAACTCGAGAATATACCCCAGGTTCCCGCTGCAACTCGAGAAAAACCATGAGACTTCCCCCTCGCCGCGAGATGAGGCCCGATTTCCCTGCACTGCGTGCAGAGCAATTCTGTGTTGCACATCACACATGAAAGGAGCCTTGATTTCCTTCATGGCACTCCAGAGAAACCCCAAGAACACTGTTTCAAGGCTAGAGGGATCCTGAGGTCACTGTAGCAACATGAAAGAGCTCCGTGGACCAAAAATCAACTCGAGATGAGAGGTTAGTCCCTGGCTTCGACTCCAGACGAATACCACCTTACCACAAGCACCTCAAGAGGAGGCTTCTCTCAGCTCTAGGTATGTGAGAGGGACCCTGAGTTTGCGGCCTCAAGTGGAATGGACACCGCGATGCCCTGACTCGAAATAAGGCCGGATATCCCTGCAGTGACTGGAATGCAGGCTCGTCTTGCATCTCCCAAGACGAAAGGGTGTCTGAATCGCCTGTGGAGACCACAGAGAAAGACCTAGTTCCCCACCTCATCGCGACAGGAGGCCTCAAATCCTTTGAAAACTCCAGAGGTATGCAGAGATCAGTGCCTCCAAAGGAGACGATGCCTGACTCCTCGTGAAACTTGATAGGAGACCCAGGATTCCTGTGTCACGTGGAAAGGGACCCTTGGTCTCCCGTCTCAGCTGGAGAGGCGTCCCAATTGCCCTGCAAAGCCTCGAGGAGAATCCCGAGTTGTCCCTCACAACTAGGCAGGAGTCCTGACATGGCTGAACACACACGTGTGTGGAAGGGCCATCCCCGTCGTAACTCGAGAATATACCCCAGGTTCCCGCCGCAACTCGAGAAAAACCATGAGACTTCCCCCTCGCCGCGAGATGAGGCCCGATTCCCCTGCACTGCGTGCAGAGCAATTCCGTGTTGCACATCACACTTGAAAGGAGCCTTGATTTCCTTGATGGCACTCCAGAGAAACCCCAAGAACTCTGTTTCAAGGCTAGAGGGATCCTGAGGTCACTGTAGCAACACGAAAGAGCTCCGTGGACCAAGAATCAACACGAGATGAGAGGTTAGTCCCTGGCTTCGACTCCTGAGGAATACCACCTTACCACAAGCACCTCAAGAGGAGGCTTCTCTCAGCTCTAGGTATGTGAGAGGGATCCTGAGTTTGCGGCCTCAAGTGGACTGGACACCGCGATGCCCTGACTCGAAATAAGGCCGGATATCCCTGCAGTGACTTCAATGCAGGCTCGTCTTGCATCTCCCAAGAAGAAAGGATGTCTGAATCCCCTGTGGAGACCACAGAGAAACACCCAGTTCCCCACCTCATCGCGACCGGAGGCCTCACATCCTTTGAAAACTCCAGAGGTACGCGGAGATCAGTGCCTCCAAAGGAGACGATGCCTGACTCCTCGTGAAACTTGATAGGAGTCCCAGGATTCTTGTGGCACGTGGAAAGGGACCCTTGGTCTCCCGCCTCAGCTGGAGAGGCGTTCCAATTGCCCTGCCAAGCCTCGAGGAGAATCCCGAGTTGTCCCTCGCAACTAGGCAGGAGTCCTGACGTGGCTGAACAAACACGTGGGTGGAAGGGCCATCCCCGTCGTAACTCGAGAATATACCCCAGGTTCCCGCCGCAACTCGAGAAAAACCATGAGACTTCCCCCTCGATGCGAGATGAGGCCCGATTCCCCTGTACTGCGTGCAGAGCAATTCCGTGTTGCACATCACACATGAAAGGAGCCTTGATTTCCTTGATGGCACTCCAGAGAAACCCCCAGAACACTGTTTCAAGGATAGAGGGATCCTGAGGTCACTGTAGCAACACGAAAGAACTCTGTGAACCAAAAATCAACTCGAAAAGAGAGGTTAGTCCCTGGATTCGTCTCCAGAGGAATACCACCTTACCACAAGCACCTCAAGAGGAGGCTTCTCTCAGCTCTAGGTATGTGAGAGGGACCCTGAGTTTGCGGCCTCAAGTGGAATGGACACCGCGATGCCCTGACTCGAAATAAGGCCGTATATCCCTGCAGTGACTTCAATGCAGGCTCGTCTTGCATGTCCCAGTACAAAAGGATGTCTGAATCCCCTGTGGAAAGCACAGAGAAAGACTTAGTTCCCCACCTCATCGCGACCGGTGGCCTCACATCCTTTGAAAACTCCAGAGGTACGCGGAGATCAGTGCCTCCAAAGGAGACGATGCCTGACTCCTCGTGAAACTTGATAGGAGTCCCAGGATTCCTGTGGCACTTGGAAAGGGACACTTGGTCTCCCGCCTCAGGTGGAGAGGCGTCCCAATTGCCCTGCCAAGCCTCGAGGAGAATCCAGAGTTGTCCCTCGCAACTAGGCAGGAGCCCTGACGTCGCTGAAGAAACACGTGGGTGGAAGGGCCATCCCCGTCGTAACTCGAGAATATACCCCAGGTTCCCGCCGCAACTCGAGAAAAACCATGAGACTTCCCCCTCGCCGCGAGATGAGGCCCGATTCCCCAGCACTGCGTGTAGAGCAAATCCGTGTTGCACATCACACATGAAAGGAGCCTTGATTTGCTTCATGGCACTCCAGAGAAACCCCAAGAACACTGTTTCAAGGCTAGAGGGATCCTGAGGTCACTGTAGCAACACGAAAGAGCTCCGTGGACCAAGAATCAACACGAGATGAGAGGATAGTCCCTGGCTTCGACTCCTGAGGAATACCACCTTACCACAAGCACCTCAAGAGGAGGCTTCTCTCAGCTCTAGGTATGTGAGAGGGATCCTGAGTTTGCGGCCTCAAGTGGAATTTACACCGCGATGCCCTGACTCGAAATAAGGCCGGATATCCCTGCAGTGACTTGAATGCAGGCTCGTCTTGCATCTCCCAAGAAGAAAGGATGTCTGAATCCCCTGTGGAGACCACAGAGAAACACCTAGTTTCCCACCTCATCGCGACCGGAGGCCTCACATCCTTTGAAAACTCCAGAGGTACGCGGAGATCAGTGCCTCCAAAGGAGACGATGCCTGACTCCTCGTGAAACTTGATAGGAGTCCCAGGATTCCTGTGGCACTTGGAAAGGGACACTTGGTCTCCCACCTCAGCTGGAGAGGCTTCCCAATTGCCCTGCCAAGCCTCGAGGAGAATCCAGAGTTGTCCCTCGCAACTAGGCAGGAGTCCTGACGTGGCTGAAGAAACACGTGGGTGGAAGGGCCATCCCCGTCGTAACTCGAGAATATACCCCAGGTTCTCGCCGCAACTCGAGAAAAACCATGAGACTTCCCCCTCGCCGCGAGATGAGGCCCGATTCCCCTGCACTGCATGCAGAGCAATTCCGTCTTGCACATCACACATGAAAGGAGCCTTGATTTCCTTGATGGCACTCCAGAGAAACCCCAAGAACACTGTTTCAAGGCTAGAGGGATCCTGAGGTCACTGTAGCAACACGAAAGAGCTCCGTGGGCCAAAAATCAACTCGAGATGAGAGGTTAGTCCCTGGCTTCGACTCCAGAGGAATACCACCTTACCACAAGCACCTCAAGAGGAGGCTTCTCTCAGCTCTAGGTATGTGAGAGGGACCCTGAGTTTGCGGCCTCAAGTGGAATGGACACCGCGATGCCCTGGCTCGAAATAAGGCCGGATATCCCTGCAGTGACTTGAATGCAGGCTCGTCTTGCATCTCCCAAGACGAAAGGGTGTCTGAATCCCCTGTGGAGACCACAGAGAAAGACCTAGTTCCCCACCTCATCGCGACCGGAGGCCTCACATCCTTTGAAAACTCCAGAGGAACGCGGAGATCAGTGCCTCCAAAGGAGACGATGCCTGACTCCTCGTGAAACTTGATAGGAGTCCCAGGATTCTTGTGGCACATGGAAAGGGACCCTTGGTCTCCCGCCTCAGCTGGAGAGGTGTTCCAATTGCCCTGCCAAGCCTCGAGGAGAATCCCGAGTTGTCCCTCGCAACTAGGCAGGAGTCCTGACGTGGCTGAACAAACACGTGGGTGGAAGGGCCATCCCCGTCGTAACTCGAGAATATACCCCAGGTTCCCGCCGCAACTCGAGAAAAACCATGAGACTTCCCCCTCGATGCGAGATGAGGCCCGATTCCCCTGTACTGCGTGCAGAGCAATTCCGTCTTGCACATCACACATGAAAGGAGCCTTGATTTCCTTGATGGCACTCCAGAGAAACCCCAAGAACTCTGTTTCAAGGCTAGAGGGATCCTGAGGTCACTGTAGCAACACGAAAGAACTCTGTGGACCAAAAATCAACTCGAAAAGAGAGGTTAGTCCCTGGATTCGTCTCCAGAGGAATACCACCTTACCACAAGCACCTCAAGAGGAGGCTTCTCTCAGCTCTAGGTATGTGAGAGGGACCCTGAGTTTGCGGCCTCAAGTGGAATGGACACCGCGATGCCCTGACTCGAAATAAGGCCGGATATCCCTGCAGTGACTGGAATGCAGGCTCGTCTTGCATCTCCCAAGACGAAAGGGTGTCTGAATCGCCTGTGGAGACCACAGAGAAAGACCTAGTTCCCCACCTCATCGCGACAGGAGGCCTCAAATCCTTTGAAAACTCCAGAGGTATGCAGAGATCAGTGCCTCCAAAGGAGACGATGCCTGACTCCTCGTGAAACTTGATAGGAGACCCAGGATTCCTGTGTCACGTGGAAAGGGACCCTTGGTCTCCCGTCTCAGCTGGAGAGGCGTCCCAATTGCCCTGCAAAGCCTCGAGGAGAATCCCGAGTTGTCCCTCACAACTAGGCAGGAGTCCTGACATGGCTGAACAAACACGTGTGTGGAAGGACCATCCCCGTCGTAACTCGAGAATATACCCCAGGTTCCCGCCGCAACTCGAGAAAAACCATGAGACTTCCCCCTCGATGCGAGATGAGGCCCGATTCCCCTGTACTGCGTGCAGAGCAATTCCGTGTTGCACATCACACATGAAAGGAGCCTTGATTTCCTTGATGGCACTCCAGAGAAACCCCAAGAACACTGTTTCAAGGCTAGAGGGATCCTGAGGTCACTGTAGCAACACGAAAGAGCTCCGTGGGCCAAAAATCAACTCGAGATGAGAGGTTAGTCCCTGGCTTCGACTCCAGAGGAATACCACCTTACCACAAGCACCTCAAGAGGAGGCTTCTCTCAGCTCTAGGTATGTGAGAGGGACCCTGAGTTTGCGGCCTCAAGTGGAATGGACACCGCGATGCCCTGACGCGAAATAAGGCTGGATATCCCTGCAGTGACTTGAATGCAGGCTCGTCTTGCATCTCCCAAGAAGAAAGGATGTCTGAATCCCCTGTGGAGACCACAGAGAATGACCTAGTTCCCCACCTCATCGCGACCGGAGGCCTCACATCCTTTGAAAACTCCAGAGGTACGCGGAGATTAGTGCCTCCAAAGGAGACGATGCCTGACTCCTCGTGAAACTTGATAGGAGTCCCAGGATTCTTGTGGCACGTGGAAAGGGACCCTTGGTCTCCCGCCTCAGCTGGAGAGGCGTTCCAATTGCCCTGCCAAGCCTCGAGGAGAATCCCGAGTTGTCCCTCGCAACTAGGCAGGAGTCCTGACGTGGCTGAACAAACACGTGGGTGGAAGGGCCATCCCCGTCGTAACTCGAGAATATACCCCAGGTTCCCGCCGCAACTCGAGAAAAACCATGAGACTTCCCCCTCGATGCGAGATGAGGCCCGATTCCCCTGTACTGCGTGCAGAGCAATTCCGTCTTGCACATCACACATGAAAGGAGCCTTGATTTCCTTGATGGCACTCCAGAGAAACCCCCAGAACACTGTTTCAAGGATAGAGGGATCCTGAGGTCACTGTAGCAACACGAAAGAACTCTGTGAACCAAAAATCAACTCGAAAAGAGAGGTTAGTCCCTGGATTCGTCTCCAGAGGAATACCACCTTACCACAAGCACCTCAAGAGGAGGCTTCTCTCAGCTCTAGGTATGTGAGAGGGACCCTGAGTTTGGGGCCTCAAGTGGAATGGACACCGCGATGCCCTGACTCGAAATAAGGCCGGATATCCCTGCAGTGACTTCAATGCAGGCTCGTCTTGCATGTCCCAGTACAAAAGGATGTCTGAATCCCCTGTGGAAAGCACAGAGAAAGACTTAGTTCCCCACCTCATCGCGACCGATAGCCTCACATCCTTTGAAAACTCCAGAGGTACGCGGAGATCAGTGCCTCCAAAGGAGACGATGCCTGACTCCTCGTGAAACTTGATAGGAGTCCCAGGATTCCTGTGGCACTTGGAAAGGGACACTTGGTCTCCCGCCTCAGGTGGAGAGGCGTCCCAATTGCCCTGCCAAGCCTCGAGGAGAATCCAGAGTTTTCCCTCGCAACTAGGCAGGAGCCCTGACGTCGCTGAAGAAACACGTGGGTGGAAGGGCCATCCCCGTCGTAACTCGAGAATATACCCCAGGTTCCCGCCGCAACTCGAGAAAAACCATGAGACTTCCCCCTTGCCGCGAGATGAGGCCCGATTCCCCTGCACTGCGTGCAGAGCAATTCCGTGTTGCACATCACACATGAAAGGAGCCTTGATTTCCTTGATGGCACTCCAGAGAAACCCCAAGAACACTGTTTCAAGGCTAGAGGGATCCTGAGGTCACTGTAGCAACACGAAAGAGCTCCGTGGGCCAAAAATCAACTCGAGATGATAGGTTAGTCCCTGGCTTCGACTCCAGAGGAATACCACCTTACCACAAGCACCTCAAGAGGAGGCTTCTCTCAGCTCTAGGTATGTGAGAGGGACCCTGAGTTTGTGGCCTCAAGTGGAATGGACACCGCGATGCCCTGACTCGAAATAAGGCCGGATATCCCTGCAGTGACTGGAATGCAGGCTCGTCTTGCATCTCCCAAGACGAAAGGGTGTCTGAATCCCATGTGGAGACCACAGAGAAAGACCTAGTTCCCCACCTCATCGCGACAGGAGGCCTCAAATCCTTTGGAAATTCCAGAGGTATGCGGAGATCAGTGCCTCCAAAGGAGACGATGCCTGACTCCTCGTGAAACTTGATAGGAGACCCAGGATTCCTGTGGCACTTGGAAAGGGACACTTGGTCTCCCGTCTCAGCTGCAGGGGCGTCCCAATTGCCCTGCAAAGCCTCGAGGAGAATCCAGAGTTATTTCTCGCAACTAGGCAGGAGTCCTGACATGGCTGAACACACACGTGTGTGGAAGGGCCATCCCCGTCGTAACTCGAGAATATACCCCAGGTTCCCGCCGCAACTCGAGAAAAACCATGAGACTTCCCCCTCGCCGCGAGATGAGGCCCGATTCCCCAGCACTGCGTGTAGAGCAATTCCGTGTTGCACATCACACATGAAAGGAGCCTTGATTTGCTTCATGGCACTCCAGAGAAACCCCAAGAACACTGTTTCAAGGCTAGAGGGATCCTGAGGTCACTGTAGCAACACGAAAGAGCTCCGTGGACCAAGAATCAACACGAGATGAGAGGTTAGTCCCTGGCTTCGACTCCAGAGGAATACCACCTTACCACAAGCACCTCAAGAGGAGGCTTCTCTCAGCTCTAGGTATGTGAGAGGGATCCTGAGTTTGCGGCCTCAAGTGGAATGGACACCGCGATGCCCTGACGCGAAATAAGGCTGGATATCCCTGCAGTGACTTGAATGCAGGCTCGTCTTGCATCTCCCAAGAAGAAAGGATGTCTGAATCCCCTGTGGAGACCACAGAGAAACACCTAGTTCCCCACCTCATCGCAACCGGAGGCCTCACATCCTTTGAAAACTCCAGAGGTACGCGGAGATCAGTGCCTCCAAAGGAGACGATGCCTGACTCCTCGTGAAACTTGATAGGAGTCCCAGGATTCTTGTGGCACGTGGAAAGGGACCCTTGGTCTCCCGCCTCAGCTGGAGAGGCGTTCCAATTGCCCTGCCAAGGCTCGAGGAGAATCCCGAGTTGTCCCTCGCAACTAGGCAGGAGTCCTGACGTGGCTGAACAAACACGTGGGTGGAAGGGCCATCCCCGTCGTAACTCGAGAATATACCCCAGGTTCCCGCCGCAACTCGAGAAAAACCATGAGACTTCCCCCTCGATGCGAGATGAGGCCCGATTCCCCTGTACTGCGTGCAGAGCAATTCCGTCTTGCACATCACACATGAAAGGAGCCTTGATTTCCTTGATGGCACTCCAGAGAAACCCCAAGAACTCTGTTTCAAGGCTAGAGGGATCCTGAGGTCACTGTAGCAACACGAAAGAACTCTGTGGACCAAAAATCAACTCGAAAAGAGAGGTTAGTCCCTGGATTCGTCTCCAGAGGAATACCACCTTACCACAAGCACCTCAAGAGGAGGCTTCTCTCAGCTCTAGGTATGTGAGAGGGACCCTGAGTTTGCGGCCTCAAGTGGAATGGACACCGCGATGCCCTGACTCGAAATAAGGCCGGATATCCCTGCAGTGACTTCAATGCAGGCTCGTCTTGCATCTCCCAGGACGAAAGGATGTCTGAATCCCCTGTGGAAAGCACAGAGAAAGACTTAGTTCCCCACCTCATCGCGACCGATAGCCTCACATCCTTTGAAAACTCCAGAGGTACGCGGAGATCAGTGCCTCCAAAGGAGACGATGCCTGACTCCTCGGGAAACTTGATAGGAGTCCCAGGATTCCTGTGGCACTTGGAAAGGGACACTTGGTCTCCCGCCTCAGCTGGAGAGGCGTCCCAATTGCCCTGCAAAGCCTCGAGGAGAATCCAGAGTTGTCCCTCGCAACTAGGCAGGAGCCCTGACGTCGCTGAAGAGACACGTGGGTGGAAGGGCCATCCCCGTCGTAACTCGAGAATATACCCCAGGTTCCCGCCGCAACTCGAGAAAAACCATGAGACTTCCCCCTCGCCGCGAGATGAGGCCCGATTCCCCTGCACTGCGTGCAGAGCAATTCCGTGTTGCACATCACACATGAAAGGAGCCTTGATTTCCTTGATGGCACTCCAGAGAAACCCCAAGAACACTGTTTCAAGGCTAGAGGGATCCTGAGGTCACTGTAGCAACACGAAAGAACTCTGTGAACCAAAAATCAACTCGAAAAGAGAGGTTAGTCCCTGGATTCGTCTCCAGAGGAATACCACCTTACCACAAGCACCTCAAGAGGAGGCTTCTCTCAGCTCTAGGTATGTGAGAGGGACCCTGAGTTTGGGGCCTCAAGTGGAATGGACACCGCGATGCCCTGACTCGAAATAAGGCCGGATATCCCTGCAGTGACTTCAATGCAGGCTCGTCTTGCATGTCCCAGTACAAAAGGATGTCTGAATCCCCTGTGGAAAGCACAGAGAAAGACTTAGTTCCCCACCTCATCGCGACCGATAGCCTCACATCCTTTGAAAACTCCAGAGGTACGCGGAGATCAGTGCCTCCAAAGGAGACGATGCCTGACTCCTCGTGAAACTTGATAGGAGTCCCAGGATTCCTGTGGCACTTGGAAAGGGACACTTGGTCTCCCGCCTCAGGTGGAGAGGCGTCCCAATTGCCCTGCCAAGCCTCGAGGAGAATCCAGAGTTTTCCCTCGCAACTAGGCAGGAGCCCTGACGTCGCTGAAGAAACACGTGGGTGGAAGGGCCATCCCCGTCGTAACTCGAGAATATACCCCAGGTTCCCGCCGCAACTCGAGAAAAACCATGAGACTTCCCCCTTGCCGCGAGATGAGGCCCGATTCCCCTGCACTGCGTGCAGAGCAATTCCGTGTTGCACATCACACATGAAAGGAGCCTTGATTTCCTTGATGGCACTCCAGAGAAACCCCAAGAACACTGTTTCAAGGCTAGAGGGATCCTGAGGTCACTGTAGCAACACGAAAGAGCTCCGTGGGCCAAAAATCAACTCGAGATGATAGGTTAGTCCCTGGCTTCGACTCCAGAGGAATACCACCTTACCACAAGCACCTCAAGAGGAGGCTTCTCTCAGCTCTAGGTATGTGAGAGGGACCCTGAGTTTGTGGCCTCAAGTGGAATGGACACCGCGATGCCCTGACTCGAAATAAGGCCGGATATCCCTGCAGTGACTGGAATGCAGGCTCGTCTTGCATCTCCCAAGACGAAAGGGTGTCTGAATCCCATGTGGAGACCACAGAGAAAGACCTAGTTCCCCACCTCATCGCGACAGGAGGCCTCAAATCCTTTGGAAATTCCAGAGGTATGCGGAGATCAGTGCCTCCAAAGGAGACGATGCCTGACTCCTCGTGAAACTTGATAGGAGACCCAGGATTCCTGTGGCACTTGGAAAGGGACACTTGGTCTCCCGTCTCAGCTGCAGGGGCGTCCCAATTGCCCTGCAAAGCCTCGAGGAGAATCCAGAGTTATTTCTCGCAACTAGGCAGGAGTCCTGACATGGCTGAACACACACGTGTGTGGAAGGGCCATCCCCGTCGTAACTCGAGAATATACCCCAGGTTCCCGCCGCAACTCGAGAAAAACCATGAGACTTCCCCCTCGCCGCGAGATGAGGCCCGATTCCCCAGCACTGCGTGTAGAGCAATTCCGTGTTGCACATCACACATGAAAGGAGCCTTGATTTGCTTCATGGCACTCCAGAGAAACCCCAAGAACACTGTTTCAAGGCTAGAGGGATCCTGAGGTCACTGTAGCAACACGAAAGAGCTCCGTGGACCAAGAATCAACACGAGATGAGAGGTTAGTCCCTGGCTTCGACTCCAGAGGAATACCACCTTACCACAAGCACCTCAAGAGGAGGCTTCTCTCAGCTCTAGGTATGTGAGAGGGATCCTGAGTTTGCGGCCTCAAGTGGAATGGACACCGCGATGCCCTGACGCGAAATAAGGCTGGATATCCCTGCAGTGACTTGAATGCAGGCTCGTCTTGCATCTCCCAAGAAGAAAGGATGTCTGAATCCCCTGTGGAGACCACAGAGAAACACCTAGTTCCCCACCTCATCGCAACCGGAGGCCTCACATCCTTTGAAAACTCCAGAGGTACGCGGAGATCAGTGCCTCCAAAGGAGACGATGCCTGACTCCTCGTGAAACTTGATAGGAGTCCCAGGATTCTTGTGGCACGTGGAAAGGGACCCTTGGTCTCCCGCCTCAGCTGGAGAGGCGTTCCAATTGCCCTGCCAAGGCTCGAGGAGAATCCCGAGTTGTCCCTCGCAACTAGGCAGGAGTCCTGACGTGGCTGAACAAACACGTGGGTGGAAGGGCCATCCCCGTCGTAACTCGAGAATATACCCCAGGTTCCCGCCGCAACTCGAGAAAAACCATGAGACTTCCCCCTCGATGCGAGATGAGGCCCGATTCCCCTGTACTGCGTGCAGAGCAATTCCGTCTTGCACATCACACATGAAAGGAGCCTTGATTTCCTTGATGGCACTCCAGAGAAACCCCAAGAACTCTGTTTCAAGGCTAGAGGGATCCTGAGGTCACTGTAGCAACACGAAAGAACTCTGTGGACCAAAAATCAACTCGAAAAGAGAGGTTAGTCCCTGGATTCGTCTCCAGAGGAATACCACCTTACCACAAGCACCTCAAGAGGAGGCTTCTCTCAGCTCTAGGTATGTGAGAGGGACCCTGAGTTTGCGGCCTCAAGTGGAATGGACACCGCGATGCCCTGACTCGAAATAAGGCCGGATATCCCTGCAGTGACTTCAATGCAGGCTCGTCTTGCATCTCCCAGGACGAAAGGATGTCTGAATCCCCTGTGGAAAGCACAGAGAAAGACTTAGTTCCCCACCTCATCGCGACCGATAGCCTCACATCCTTTGAAAACTCCAGAGGTACGCGGAGATCAGTGCCTCCAAAGGAGACGATGCCTGACTCCTCGGGAAACTTGATAGGAGTCCCAGGATTCCTGTGGCACTTGGAAAGGGACACTTGGTCTCCCGCCTCAGCTGGAGAGGCGTCCCAATTGCCCTGCAAAGCCTCGAGGAGAATCCAGAGTTGTCCCTCGCAACTAGGCAGGAGCCCTGACGTCGCTGAAGAGACACGTGGGTGGAAGGGCCATCCCCGTCGTAACTCGAGAATATACCCCAGGTTCCCGCCGCAACTCGAGAAAAACCATGAGACTTCCCACTCGCCGCGAGATGAGGCCCGATTCCCCTGCACTGCGTGCAGAGCAATTCCGTGTTGCACATCACACATGAAAGGAGCCTTGATTTCCTTGATGGCACTCCAGAGAAACCCCAAGAACACTGTTTCAAGGCTAGAGGGATCCTGAGGTCACTGTAGCAACACGAAAGAGCTCCGTGGGCCAAAAATCAACTCGAGATGAGAGGTTAGTCCCTGGCTTCGACTCCAGAGGAATACCACCTTACCACAAGCACCTCAAGAGGAGGCTTCTCTCAGCTCTAGGAATGTGAGAGGGACCCTGAGTTTGCGGCCTCAAGTGGAATGGACACCGCGATGCCCTGACGCGAAATAAGGCCGGATATCCCTGCAGTGACTTGAATGCAGGCTCGTCTTGCATCTCCCAAGATGAAAGGATGTCTGAATCCCCTGTGGAGACCACAGAGAAACACCTAGTTCCCCACCTCATCGCGACCGGAGGCCTCACATCCTTTGAAAACTCCAGAGGTACGCGGAGATTAGTGCCTCCAAAGGAGACGATGCCTGACTCCTCGTGAAACTTGATAGGAGTCCCAGGATTCCTGTGGCACGTGGAAAGGGACCCTTGTTCTCCCGCCTCAGCTGGAAAGGCGTCCCAATTGCCTTGCCAAGCCTCGAGGAGAATCCCGAGTTGTGTCTCGCAACTAGGCAAGAGTCCTGACGGGGCTGAACACACACGTGTGTGGAAGGGCCATCCCCGCCGTAACTGGAGAATATACCCCAGGTTCCCGCCGCAACTCGAGAAAAACCATGAGACTTCCCCCTCGCCGCGAGATGAGGCCCGATTCCCCTGCACTGCGTGCAGAGCAATTCTGTGTTGCACATCACACATGAAAGGAGCCTTGATTTCCTTCATGGCACTCCAGAGAAACCCCAAGAACACTGTTTCAAGGCTAGAGGGATCCTGAGGTCACTGTAGCAACACGAAAGAGCTCCGTGGACCAAAAATCAACTCGAGATGAGAGGATAGTCCCTGGCTTCGACTCCAGAGGAATACCACCTTACCACAAGCACCTCAAGAGGAGGCTTCTCTCAGCTCTAGGTATGTGAGAGGGACCCTGAGTTTGCGGCCTCAAGTGGAATGGACACCGCGATGCCCTGACTCGAAATAAGGCCGGATATCCCTGCAGTGACTTCAATGCAGGCTCGTCTTGCATCTCCCAAGACGAAAGGGTGTCTGAATCCCCTGTGGAGACCACAGAGAAAGACCTAGTTCCCCACCTCATCACGACAGGAGGCCTCAAATTCTTTGAAAACTCCAGAGGTATGCGGAGATCAGTGTCTCCAAAGGAGACGATGCCTGACTCCTCGTGAAACTTGATAGGAGACCCAGGATTCCTGTGGCACGTGGAAAGGGACCCTTGGTCTCCCGTCTCAGCTGGAGAGGCGTCCCAATTGCCCTGCAAAGCCTCGAGGAGAATCCCGAGTTGTCCCTCGCAACTAGGCAGGAGTCCTGACATGGCTGAACACACAGGAGTGTGGAAGGGCCATCCCCGTCGTAACTCGAGAATATACCCCAGGTTCCCGCCGCAACTCGAGAAAAACCATGAGACTTCCCCCTCGCCGCGAGATGAGGGCCGATTCCCCTGCACTGCGTGCAGAGCAATTCCGTGTTGCACATCACACATGAAAGGAGCCTTGATTTCCTTCATGGCACTCCAGAGAAACCCCAAGAACACTGTTTCAAGGCTAGAGGGATCCTGAGGTCACTGTAGCAACACGAAAGAGCTCTGTGGACCAAAAATCAACTCGAGATGAGAGGTTAGTCCCTGGCTTCGACTCCAGAGGAATACCACCTTACCACAAGCACCTCAAGAGGAGGCTTCTCTCAGCTCTAGGTATGTGAGAGGGACCCTGAGTTTTCGGCCTCAAGTGGAATGGACACCGCGATGCCCTGACGCTAAATAAGGCTGGATATCCCTGCAGTGACTTGAATGCAGGCTCGTCTTGCATCTCCCAAGATGAAAGGATGTCTGAATCCCCTGTGGAGACCACAGAGAAAGACCTAGTTCCCCACCTCATCGCGACCGGAGGCCTCACATCCTTTGAAAACTCCAGAGGTACGCGGAGATCAGTGCCTCCAAAGGAGACGATGCCTGACTCCTCGTGAAACTTGATAGGAGACCCAGGATTCCTGTGGCACGTGGAAAGGGACCCTCGGTCTCCCGTCTCAGCTGGAGAGGCATCCCAATTGCCCTGCAAAGCCTCGAGGAGAATCCCGAGTTATCCCTCGCAACTAGTCAGGAGTCCTGACATGGCTGAACACACACGTGGGTGGAAGGGCCATCCCCGTCGTAACTCGAGAATATACCCCAGGTTCCCGCCGCAACTCGAGAAAAACCATGAGACTTCCCCCTCGCCGCGAGATGAGGCCCGATTCCCCTGCACTGCGTGCAGAGCAATTCAGTGTTGCACATCACACATGAAAGGAGCCTTGATTTCCTTGATGGCACTCCAGAGAAACCCCAAGAACACTGTTTCAAGGATAGAGGGATCCTGAGGTCACTGTAGCAACACGAAAGAACTCTGTGGACCAAAAATCAACTCGAAAAGAGAGGTTAGTCCCTGGATTCGTCTCCAGAGGAATACCACCTTACCACAAGCACCTCAAGAGGAGGCTTCTCTCAGCTCTAGGTATGTGAGAGGGACCCTGAATTTGCGGCCTCAAGTGGAATGGACGCCGCGATGCCCTGACTCGAAATAAGGCCGGATATCCCTGCAGTGACTTCAATGCAGGCACGTCTTGCATCTCCCAGGACGAAAGGATGTCTGAATCCCCTGTGGAAAGCACAGAGAAAGACTTAGTTCCCCACCTCATCGCGACCGATAGCCTCACATCCTTTGAAAACTCCAGAGGTACGCGGAGATCAGTGCCTCCAAAGGAGACGATGCCTGACTTCTCGTGAAACTTGATAGGAGTCCCAGGATTCCTGTGGCACTTGGAAAGGGACACTTGGTCTCCCGCCTCAGCTGGAGAGGCGTCCCAATTGCCCTGCAAAGCCTCGAGGTGAATCCAGAGTTGTCCCTCGCAACTAGGCAGGAGTCCTGACGTCGCTGAAGAAACACGTGGGTGGAAGGGCCATCCCCGTCGTAACTCGAGAATATACCCCAGGTTCCCGCCGCAACTCGAGAAAAACCATGAGACTTCCCCCTCGCCGCGAGATGAGGCCCGATTCCCCTGCACTGCGTGCAGAGCAATTCCGTGTTGCACATCACACATGAAAGGAGCCTTGATTTCCTTGATGGCACTCCAGAGAAACCCCAAGAACACTGTTTCAAGGCTAGAGGGATCCTGAGGTCACTGTAGCAACACGAAAGAGCTCCGTGGGCCAAAAATCAACTCGAGATGAGAGGTTAGTCCCTGGCTTCGACTCCAGAGGAATACCACCTTACCACAAGCACCTCAAGAGGAGGCTTCTCTCAGCTTTAGGTATGTGAGAGGGACCCTGAGTTTGCGGCCTCAAGTGGAATGGTCACCGCGATGCCCTGACGCGAAATAAGGCTGGATATCCCTGCAGTGACTTGAATGCAGGCTCGTCTTGCATCTCTCAAGATGAAAGGATGTCTGAATCCCCTGTGGAGACCACAGAGAATGACCTAGTTCCCCACCTCATCGCGACCGGAGGCCTCACATCCTTTGAAAACTCCAGAGGTACGCGGAGATCAGTGCCTCCAAAAGAGACGATGCCTGACTCCTCGTGAAACTTGATAGGAGTCCCAGGATTCCTGTGGCACGTGGAAAGGGACCCTTGGTCTCCCGCCTCAGCTGGAGAGGCGTCCCAATTGCCTTGCCAAGCCTTGAGGAGAATCCCGAGTTTTGTCTCGCAACTAGGCAAGAGTCCTGACGTGGCTGAACAAACACGTGTGTGGAAGGGCCATCCCCGTCGTAACTCGAGAATATACCCCATGTTCCCGCCGCAACTCGAGAAAAACCATGAGACTTCCCCCTCGATGCGAGATGAGGCCGGATTCCCCTGCACTGCGTGCAGAGCAATTCTGTGTTGCACATCACACATGAAAGGAGCCTTGATTTCCTTGATGGCACTCCAGAGAAACCCCAAGAACACTGTTTCAAGGCTAGAGGGATCCTGAGGTCACTGTAGCAACAGGAAAGAGCTCCGTGGACCAATAATCAACTCGAGATGAGAGGTTAGTCCCTGGCTTCGACTCCAGAGGAATACCACCTTACCACAAGCACCTCAAGAGGAGGCTTCTCTCAGCTCTAGGTATGTGAGAGGGACCCTGAGTTTGCGGCCTCAAGTGGAATGGACACCGCGATGCCCTGACTCGAAATAAGGCCGGATATCCCTGCAGTGACTGGAATGCAGGCTCGTCTTGCATCTCCCAGGACGAAAGGATGTCTGAATCCCCTGTGGAGACCACAGAGAAAGACCTAGTTCCCCACCTCATCGCGACCGGAGGCCTCACATTCTTTGAAAACCCCAGAGGTATGCGGAGATCAGTGCCTCCAAAGGAGACGATGCCTGACTCCTCGTGAAACTTGATAGGAGTCCCAGGATTCCTGTGGCACGTGGAAAGGGACCCTTGGTCTCCCGCCTCAGCTGGAGAGGCGTCCCAATTGCCTTGCCAAGCCTCGAGGAGAATCCCGAGTTGTGTCTCGCAACTAGGCAAGAGTCCTGACGTGGCTGAACAAACACGTGTGTGGAAGGGCCATCCCCGTCGTAACTCGAGAATATACCCCAGGTTCCCGCCGCAACTCGAGAAAAACCATGAGACTTCCCCCTCGCCCCGAGATGAGTCCCGATTCCCCTGCACTGCGTGCAGAGCAATTCTGTGTTGCACATCACACATGAAAGGAGCCTTGATTTCCTTGATGGCACTCCAGAGAAACCCCAAGAACACTGTTTTAAGGCTAGAGGGATCCTGAGGTCACTGTAGCAACACGAAAGAGCTCCGTGGGCCAAAAATCAACTTGAGATGAGAGGTTAGTCCCTGGCTTCGACTCCAGAGGAATACCACCTTACCACAAGCACCTCAAGAGGAGGCATCTCTCAGCTTTAGGTATGTGAGTGGGACCCTGAGTTTGCGGCCTCAAGTGGAATGGACACCGCGATGCCCTAAAGCGAAATAAGGCTGGATATCCCTGCAATGACTTGATTGCAGGCTCGTCTTGCATCTCCCAAGATGAAAGGATGTCTGAATTCCCTGTGGAGACCACAGAGAAAGACCTAGTTCCCCACCTCATCGCGACCGGAGGCCTCACATCCTTTGAAAACTCCAGAGGTACGCGGAGATCAGTGCCTCCAAAGGAGACGATGCCTGACTCCTCGTGAAACTTGATAGGAGTCCCAGGATTCCTGTGGCACGTGGAAAGGGACCCTTGGTCTCCCGTCTCAGCTGGAGAGGCGTCCCAATTGCCTTGCCAAGCCTCGAGGAGAATCCCGAGTTGTGTCTCGCAACTAGGCAAGAGTCCTGACGTGGCTGAACAAACACGTGTGTGGAAGGGCCATCCCTGTCGTAACTCGAGAATATACCCCAGGTTCCCGCCGCAACTCGAGAAAAACCATGAGACTTCCCCCTCGCCGCGAGATGAGGCCCGATTCCCCTGCACTGCGTGCAGAGCAATTCTGTGTTGCACATCACACATGAAAGGAGCCTTGATTTCCTTCATGGCACTCCAGAGAAACCCCAAGAACACTGTTTCAAGGCTAGAGGGATCCTGAGGTCACTGTAGCAACACGAAAGAGCTCCGTGGACCCAAAATCAACTCGGGATGAGAGGTTATTCCCTGGCTTCGACTCCAGAGGAATACCACCTTACCACAAGCACCTCAAGAGGAGGTTCCTCTCAGCTCTAGGTATGTGAGAGGGACCCTGAGTTTGCGGCCTCAAGTGGAATGGACACCGTGATGCCCTGACTCGAAATAAGGCCGGATATCCCTACAGTGACTGGAATGCAGGCTCGTCTTGCATCTCCCAAGACGAAAGGGTGTCTGAATCCCCTGTGGAGACCACAGAGAAAGACCTAGTTCCCCACCTCATCGCGACAGGAAGCCTCAAATCCTTTGAAAACTCCAGAGGTATGCGGAGATCAGTGCCTCCAAAGGAGACGATGCCTGACTCCTCGTGAAACTTGATAGGAGACCCAGGATTCCGGTGGCACGTGGAAAGGGACCCTTGGTCTCCCGTCTCAGCTGGAGAGGCGTCCCAATTGCACTGCAAAGCCTCGAGGAGAATCCCGAGTTGTCCCTCGCAACTAGGCAGGAGTCCTGACATGGCTGAACACACACGTGTGTGGAAGTGCCATCCCCGTCGTAACTCGAGAATATACCCCAGGTTCCCGCCGCAACTCGAGAAAAACCATGAGACTTCCCCCTCGCCGCGAGATGAGGCCCGATTCCCCTGCACTGCGTGCAGAGCAATTCCGTGTTGCACATCACACATGAAAGGAGCCTTGATTTCCTTGATGGCACTCCAGAGAAACCCCAAGAACACTGTTTCAAGGCTAGAGGGATCCTGAGGTCACTGTAGCAACACGAAAGAGCTCCGTGGGCCAAAAATCAACTCGAGATGAGAGGTTAGTCCCTGGCTTCGACTCCAGAGGAATACCACCTTACCACAAGCACCTCAAGAGGAGGCTTCTCTCAGCTCTCGGTATGTGAGAAGGAACCTGAGTTAGCGGCCTCAAGTGGAATGGACACCGCGATGCCCTGACGCGAAATAAGGCTGGATATCCCTGCAGTGACTGGAATGCAGGCTCGTCTTGCATCTCCCAAGATGAAAGGATGTCTGAATCCCCTGTGGAGACCACAGAGAAAGACCTAGTTCCCCACCTCATCGCGACCGGAGGCCTCACATCCTTTGAAAATTCCAGAGGTACGCGGAGATCAGTGCCTCCAAAGGAGACGATGCCTGACTCCTCGTGAAACTTGATAGGAGTCCCAGGATTCCTGTGGCACGTGGAAAGGGACCCTTGGTCTCCCGCCTCAGCTGGAGAGGCGTCCCAATTGCCTTGCCAAGCCTCGAGGAGAATCCCGAGTTGTGTCTCGCAACTAGGCAAGAGTCCTGACGTGGCTGAACAAACACGTGTGTGGAAGGGCCATCCCCGTCGTAACTCGAGAATATACCCCAGGTTCCCGCCGCAACTCGAGAAAAACCATGAGACTTCCCCCTCGCCGCGAGATGAGGCCCGATTCCCCTGCACTGCGTGCAGAGCAATTCTGTGTTGCACATCACACATGAAAGGAGCCTTGATTTCCTTCATGGCACTCCAGAGAAACCCCAAGAACACTGTTTCAAGGCTAGAGGGATCCTGAGGTCACTGTAGCAACACGAAAGAGCTCCGTGGACCAAAAATCAACTCGAGATGAGAGGTTAGTCCCTGGCTTCGACTCCAGAGGAATACCACCTTACCACAAGCACCTCAAGAGGAGGCTTCTCTCAGCTCTAGGTATGTGAGAGGGACCCTGAGTTTGCGGCCTCAAGTGGAATGGACACCGCGATGCCCTGACTCGAAATAAGGCCGGATATCCCTGCAGTGACTGGAATGCAGGCTCGTCTTGCATCTCCCAAGACGAAAGGGTGTCTGAATCGCCTGTGGAGACCACAGAGAAAGACCTAGTTCCCCACCTCATCGCAACAGGAGGCATCAAATCCTTTGAAAATTCCAGAGGTATGCGGAGATCAGTGCCTCCAAAGGAGACGATGCCTGACTCCTCGTGAAACTTGATAGGAGACCCAGGATTCCTGTGGCACTTGGAAAGGGACACTTGGTCTCCCGTCTCAGCTGGAGGGGCGTCCCAATTGCCCTGCAAAGCCTCGAGGAGAATCCAGAGTTATCTCTCGCAACTAGGCAGGAGTCCTGACATGGCTGAACACACACGTGTGTGGAAGGGCCATCCCCGTCGTAACTCGAGAATATACCCCAGGTTCCCGCCGCAACTCTAGAAAAACCATGAGACTTCCCCCTCGCCGCGAGATGAGGCCCGATTCCCCAGCACTGCGTGTAGAGCAATTCCGTGTTGCACATCACACATGAAAGGAGCCTTGATTTGCTTCATGGCACTCCAGAGAAACCCCAAGAACACTGTTTCAAGGCTAGAGGGATCCTGAGGTCACTGTAGCAACACGAAAGAGCTCCGTGGACCAAGAATCAACACGAGATGAGAGGTTAGTCCCTGGCTTCGACTCCTGAGGAATACCACCTTACCACAAGCACCTCAAGAGGAGGCTTCTCTCAGCTCTAGGTATGTGAGAGGGATCCTGAGTTTGCGGCCTCAAGTGGAATGGACACCGCGATGCCCTGACTCGAAATAAGGCTGGATATCCCTGCAGTGACTTGAATGCAGGCTCGTCTTGCATCTCCCAAGAAGAAAGGATGTCTGAATCCCCTGGGGAGACCACAGAGAAACACCTAGTTCCCCACCTCATCGCGACCGGAGGCCTCACATCCTTTGAAAACTCCAGAGGTACGCGGAGATCAGTGCCTCCAAAGGAGACGATGCCTGACTCCTCGTGAAACTTGATAGGAGTCCCAGGATTCTTGTGGCACGTGGAAAGGGGGACCCTTGGTCTCCCGCCTCAGCTGGAGAGGCGTTCCAATTGCCCTGCCAAGCCTCGAGGAGAATCCCGAGTTGTCCCTCGCAACTAGGCAGGAGTCCTGACGTGGCTGAACAAACACGTGGGTGGAAGGGCCATCCCCGTCGTAACTCGAGAATATACCCCAGGTTCCCGCCGCAACTCGAGAAAAACCATGAGACTTCCCCCTCGATGCGAGATGAGGCCCGATTCCCCTGTACTGCGTGCAGAGCAATTCCGTCTTGCACATCACACATGAAAGGAGCCTTGATTTCCTTGATGGCACTCCAGAGAAACCCCAAGAACACTGTTTCAAGGCTAGAGGGATCCTGAGGTCACTGTAGCAACACGAAAGAACTCTGTGGACCAAAAATCAACTCGAAAAGAGAGGTTAGTCCCTGGATTCGTCTCCAGAGGAATACCACCTTACCACAAGCACCTCAAGAGGAGGCTTCTCTCAGCTCTAGGTATGTGAGAGGGACCCTGAGTTTGCGGCCTCAAGTGGAATGGACACCGCGATGCCCTGACTCGAAATAAGGCCGGATATCCCTGCAGTGACTTCAATGCAGGCTCGTCTTGCATCTCCCAGGACGAAAGGATGTCTGAATCCCCTGTGGAAAGCACATAGAAAGACTTAGTTCCCCACCTCATCGCGACCGATAGCCTCACATCCTTTGAAATCTCCAGAGGTACGCGGAGATCAGTGCCTCCAAAGGAGACGATGCCTGACTCCTCGTGAAACTTGATAGGAGTCCCAGGATTCCTGTGGCACTTGGAAAGGGACACTTGGTCTCCCGCCTCAGCTGGAGAGGCGTCCCAATTGCCCTGCCAAGCCTCGAGGAGAATCCAGAGTTGTCCCTCGCAACTAGGCAGGAGTCCTGACGTGGCTGAAGAAACACGTGGGTGGAAGGGCCATCCCCGTCGTAACTCGAGAATATACCCCAGGTTCCCGCCGCAACTCGAGAAAAACCATGAGACTTCCCCCTCGCCGCGAGATGAGGCCCGATTCCCCTGCACTGCGTGCAGAGCAATTCCGTCTTGCACATCACACATGAAAGGAGCCTTGATTTCCTTGATGGCACTCCAGAGAAACCCCAAGAACACTGTTTCAAGGCTAGAGGGATCCTGAGGTCACTGTAGCAACACGAAAGAGCTCCGTGGGCCAAAAATCAACTCGAGATGAGAGGTTAGTCCCTGGCTTCGACTCCAGAGGAATACCACGTTACCACAAGCACCTCAAGAGGAGGCTTCTCTCAGCTCTAGGTATGTGAGAGGGACCCTGAGTTTGCGGCCTCAAGTGGAATGGACACCGCGATGCCCTGACTCGAAATAAGGCTGGATATCCCTGCAGTGACTGGAATGCAGGCTCGTCTTGCATCTCCCAAGACGAAAGGGTGTCTGAATCCCCTGTGGAGACCACAGAGAAAGACCTAGTTCCCCACCTCATCGCGACCGGAGGCCTCACATCCTTTGAAAACTCCAGAGGAACGCGGAGATCAGTGCCTCCAAAGGAGACGATGCCTGACTCCTCGTGAAACTTGATAGGAGTCCCAGGATTCTTGTGGCACGTGGAAAGGGACCCTTGGTCTCCCGCCTCAGCTGGAGAGGTGTTCCAATTGCCCTGCCAAGCCTCGAGGAGAATCCCGAATTGTCCCTCGCAACTAGGCAGGAGTCCTGACGTGGCTGAACAAACACGTGGGTGGAAGGGCCATCCCCGTCGTAACTCGAGAATATACCCCAGGTTCCCGCCGCAACTCGAGAAAAACCATGAGACTTCCCCCTCGATGCGAGATGAGGCCCGATTCCCCTGTACTGCGTGCAGAGCAATTCCGTCTTGCACATCACACATGAAAGGAGCCTTGATTTCCTTGATGGCACTCCAGAGAAACCCCAAGAACTCTGTTTCAAGGCTAGAGGGATCCTGAGGTCACTGTAGCAACACGAAAGAACTCTGTGGACCAAAAATCAACTCGAAAAGAGAGGTTAGTCCCTGGATTCGTCTCCAGAGGAATACCACCTTACCACAAGCACCTCAAGAGGAGGCTTCTCTCAGCTCTAGGTATGTGAGAGGGACCCTGAGTTTGCGGCCTCAAGTGGAATGGACACCGCGATGCCCTGACTCGAAATAAGGCCGGATATCCCTGCAGTGACTTCAATGCAGGCTCGTCTTGCATCTCCCAGGACCAAAGGATGTCTGAATCCCCTGTGGAAAGCACAGAGAAAGACTTAGTTCCCCACCTCATCGCGACCGATAGCCTCACATCCTTTGAAAACTCCAGAGGTACGCGGAGATCAGTGCCTCCAAAGGAGACGATGCCTGACTCCTCGGGAAACTTGATAGGAGTCCCAGGATTCCTGTGGCACTTGGAAAGGGACACTTGGTCTCCCGCCTCAGCTGGAGAGGCGTCCCAATTGCCCTGCCAAGCCTCGAGGAGAATCCAGAGTTGTCCCTCGCAACTAGGCAGAAGCCCTGACGTCGCTGAAGAGACACGTGGGTGGAAGGGCCATCCCCGTCGTAACTCGAGAATATACCCCAGGTTCCCGCCGCAACTCGAGAAAAACCATGAGACTTCCCACTCGCCGCGAGATGAGGCCCGATTCCCCTGCACTGCGTGCAGAGCAATTCCGTGTTGCACATCACACATGAAAGGAGCCTAGATTTCCTTGATGGCACTCCAGAGAAACCCCAAGAACACTGTTTCAAGGCTAGAGGGATCCTGAGGTCACTGTAGCAACACGAAAGAGCTCCGTGGGCCAAAAATCAACTCGAGATGAGAGGTTAGTCCCTGGCTTCGACTCCAGAGGAATACCACCTTACCACAAGCACCTCAAGAGGAGGCTTCTCTCAGCTCTAGGTATGTGAGAGGGACCCTGAGTTTGCGGCGTCAAGTGGAATGGACACCGCGATGCCCTGACGCGAAATAAGGCCGGATATCCCTGCAGTGACTTGAATGCAGGCTCGTCTTGCATCTCCCAAGATGAAAGGATGTCTGAATCCCCTGTGGAGACCACAGAGAAACACCTAGTTCCCCACCTCATCGCGACCGGAGGCCTCACATCCTTTGAAAACTCCAGAGGTACGCGGAGATTAGTGCCTCCAAAGGAGACGATGCCTGACTCCTCGTGAAACTTGATAGGAGTCCCAGGATTCTTGTGGCACGTGGAAAGGGACCCTTGTTCTCCCGCCTCAGCTGGAGAGGCGTCCCAATTGCCTTGCAAAGCCTCGAGGAGAATCCCGAGTTGTGTCTCGCAACTAGGCAAGAGTCCTGACAGGGCTGAACACACACGTGTGTGGAAGGGCCATCCCCGCCGTAACTGGAGAATATACCCCAGGTTCCCGCCACAACTCGAGAAAAACCATGAGACTTCCCCCTCGCCGCGAGATGAGGCCCGATTCCCCTGCACTGCGTGCAGAGCAATTCTGTGTTGCACATCACACATGAAAGGAGCCTTGATTTCCTTGATGGCACTCCAGAGAAACCCCAAGAACACTGTTTCAAGGCTAGAGGGATCCTGAAGTCACTGTAGCAACACGAAAGAGCTCCGTGGACCAAAAATCAACTCGAGATGAGAGGTTAGTCCCTGGCTTCGACTCCAGAGGAATACCACCTTACCACAAGCACCTCAAGAGGAGGCTTCTCTCAGCTCTAGGTATGTGAGAGGGACCCTGAGTTTGCGGCCTCAAGTGGAATGGACACCGCGATGCCCTGACTCGAAATAAGGCCGGATATCCCTGCAGTGACTGGAATGCAGGCTCATCTTGCATCTCCCAAGACGAAAGGGTGTCTGAATCCCCTGTGGAGACCACAGCGAAAGACCTAGTTCCCCACCTCATCACGACAGGAGGCCTCAAATCCTTTGAAAACTCCAGAGGTATGCGGAGATCAGTGTCTCCAAAGGAGACGATGCCTGACTCCTCGTGAAACTTGATAGGAGACCCAGGATTCCTGTGGCACGTGGAAAGGGACCCTTGGTCTCCCGTCTCAGCTGGAGAGGCGTCCCAATTGCCCTGCCAAGCCTCGAGGAGAATCCCGAGTTGTCCCTCGCAACTAGGCAGGAGTCCTGACATGGCTGAACACACACGTGTGTGGAAGGGCCATCCCCGTCGTAACTCGAGAATATACCCCAGGTTCCCGCCGCAACTCGAGAAAAACCATGAGACTTCCCACTCGCCGCGAGATGAGGGCCGATTCCCCTGCACTGCGTGCACAGCAATTCCGTGTTGCACATCACACATGAAAGGAGCCTTGATTTCCTTGATGGCACTCCAGAGAAACCCCAAGAACACTGTTTCAAGGCTAGAGGGATCCTGAGGTCACTGTAGCAACACGAAAGAGCTCCGTGGGCCAACAATCAACTCGAGATGAGAGGTTAGTCCCTGGCTTCGAGTCCAGAGGAATACCACCTTACCACAAGCACCTCAAGAGGAGGCTTCTCTCAGCTCTAGGTATGTGAGAGGGACCCTGAGTTTGCGGCCTCAAGTGGAATGGACACCGCGATGCCCTGACTCGAAATAAGGCCGGATATCCCTGCAGTGACTTGAATGCAGGCTCGTCTTGCATCTCCCAAGAAGAAAGGATGTCTGAATCCCCTGTGGAGACCACAGAGAAACACCTAGTTCCCCACCTCATCGCGACCGGAGGCCTCACATCCTTTGAAAACTCCAGAGGTACGCGGAGATCAGTGCCTCCAAAGGAGACGATGCCTGACTCCTCGTGAAACTTGATAGGAGTCCCAGGATTCTTGTGGCTCGTGGAAAGGGGGACCCTTGGTCTCCCGCCTCAGCTGGAGAGGCGTTCCAATTGCCCTGCCAAGCCTCGAGGAGAATCCCGAGTTGTCCCTCGCAACTAGGCAGGAGTCCTGACGTGGCTGAACAAACACGTGGGTGGAAGGGCCATCCCCGTCGTAACTCAAGAATATACCCCAGGTTCCCGCCGCAACTCGAGAAAAACCATGAGACTTCCCCCTCGATGCGAGATGAGGCCCGATTCCCCTGTACTGCGTGCAGAGCAATTCAGTCTTGCACATCACACATGAAAGGAGCCTTGATTTCCTTGATGGCACTCCAGAGAAACCCCAAGAACACTGTTTCAAGGCTAGAGGGATCCTGAGGTCACTGTAGCAACACGAAAGAACTCTGTGGACCAAAAATCAACTGGAAAAGAGAGGTTAGTCACTGGATTCGTCTCCAGAGGAATACCACCTTACCACAAGCACCTCAAGAGGAGGCTTCTCTCAGCTCTAGGTATGTGAGAGGGACCCTGAGTTTGCGGCCTCAAGTGGAATGGACACCGCGATGCCCTGACTCGAAATAAGGCCGGATATCCCTGCAGTGACTTCAATGCAGGCTCGTCTTGCATCTCCCAGGACGAAAGGAAGTCTGAATCCCCTGTGGAATGCACAGAGAAAGACTTAGTTCCCCACCTCATCGCGACCGATAGCCTCACATCCTTTGAAATCTCCAGAGGTACGCGGAGATCAGTGCCTCCAAAGGAGACGATGCCTGACTCCTCGTGAAACTTGATAGGAGTCCCAGGATTCCTGTGGCACTTGGAAAGGGACACTTGGTCTCCCGCCTCAGCTGGAGAGGCGTCCCAATTGCCCTGCCAAGCCTCGAGGAGAACCCAGAGTTGTCCCTCGCAACTAGGCAGGAGTCCTGACGTGGCTGAAGAAACACGTGGGTGGAAGGGCCATCCCCGTCGTAACTCGAGAATATACCCCAGGTTCTCGCCGCAACTCGAGAAAAACCATGAGACTTCCCCCTCGCCGCGAGATGAGGCCCGATTCCCCTGCACTGCATGCAGAGCAATTCCGTCTTGCACATCACACATGAAAGGAGCCTTGATTTCCTTGATGGCACTCCAGAGAAACCCCAAGAACACTGTTTCAAGGCTAGAGGGATCCTGAGGTCACTGTAGCAACACGAAAGAGCTCCGTGGGCCAAAAATCAACTCGAGATGAGAGGTTAGTCCCTGGATTCGACTCCAGAGGAATACCACCTTACCACAAGCACCTCAAGAGGAGGCTTCTCTCAGCTCTAGGTATGTGAGAGGGACCCTGAGTTTGCGGCCTCAAGTGGAATGGACACCGCGATGCCCTGACTCGAAATAAGGCCGGATATCCCTGCAGTGACTGGAATGCAGGCTCGTCTTGCATCTCCCAAGACGAAAGGGTGTCTGAATCCCCTGTGGAGACCACAGAGAAAGACCTAGTTCCCCACCTCATCGCGACCGGAGGCCTCACATCCTTTGAAAACTCCAGAGGAACGCGGAGATCAGTGCCTCCAAAGGAGACGATGCCTGACTCCTCGTGAAACTTGATAGGAGTCCCAGGATTCTTGTGGCACGTGGAAAGGGACCCTTGGTCTCCCGCCTCAGCTGGAGAGGTGTTCCAATTGCCCTGCCAAGCCTCGAGGAGAATCCCGAGTTGTCCCTCGCAACTAGGCAGGAGTCCTGACGTTGCTGAACAAACACGTGGGTGGAAGGGCCATCCCCGTCGTAACTCGAGAATATACCCCAGGTTCCCGCCGCAACTCGAGAAAAACCATGAGACTTCCCCCTCGATGCGAGATGAGGCCCGATTCCCCTGTACTGCGTGCAGAGCAATTCCGTCTTGCACATCACACATGAAAGGAGCCTTGATTTCCTTGATGGCACTCCAGAGAAACCCCAAGAACTCTGTTTCAAGGCTAGAGGGATCCTGAGGTCACTGTAGCAACACGAAAGAACTCTGTGGACCAAAAATCAACTCGAAAAGAGAGGTTAGTCCCTGGATTCGTCTCCAGAGGAATACCACCTTACCACAAGCACCTCAAGAGGAGGCTTCTCTCAGCTCTAGGTATGTGAGAGGGACCCTGAGTTTGCGGCCTCAAGTGGAATGGACACCGCGATGCCCTGACTCGAAATAAGGCCGGATATCCCTGCAGTGACTTCAATGCAGGCTCGTCTTGCATCTCCCAGGACGAAAGGATGTCTGAATCCCCTGTGGAAAGCACAGAGAAAGACTTAGTTCCCCACCTCATCGCGACCGATAGCCTCACATCCTTTGAAAACTCCAGAGGTACGCGGAGATCAGTGCCTCCAAAGGAGACGATGCCTGACTCCTCGGGAAACTTGATAGGAGTCCCAGGATTCCTGTGGCACTTGGAAAGGGACACTTGGTCTCCCGCCTCAGCTGGAGAGGCGTCCCAATTGCCCTGCCAAGCCTCGAGGAGAATCCAGAGTTGTCCCTCGCAACTAGGCAGGAGCCCTGACGTCGCTGAAGAGACACGTGGGTGGAAGGGCCATCCCCGTCGTAACTCGAGAATATACCCCAGGTTCCCGCCGCAACTCGAGAAAAACCATGAGACTTCCCCCTCGCCGCGAGATGAGGCCCGATTCCCCTGCACTGCGTGCAGAGCAATTCTGTGTTGCACATCACACATGAAAGGAGCCTTGATTTCCTTGATGGCACTCCAGAGAAACCCCAAGAACACTGTTTCAAGGCTAGAGGGATCCTGAGGTCACTGTAGCAACACGAAAGAGCTCCGTGGGCCAAAAATCAACTCGAGATGAGAGGTTAGTCCCTGGCTTCGACTCCAGAGGAATACCACCTTACCACAAGCACCTCAAGAGGAGGCTTCTCTCAGCTCTAGGTATGTGAGAGGGACCCTGAGTTTGCGGCGTCAAGTGGAATGGACACCGCGATGCCCTGACGCGAAATAAGGCCGGATATCCCTGCAGTGACTTGAATGCAGGCTCGTCTTGCATCTCCCAAGATGAAAGGATGTCTGAATCCCCTGTGGAGACCACAGAGAAACACCTAGTTCCCCACCTCATCGCGACCGGAGGCCTCACATCCTTTGAAAACTCCAGAGGTACGCGGAGATTAGTGCCTCCAAAGGAGACGATGCCTGACTCCTCGTGAAACTTGATAGGAGTCCCAGGATTCTTGTGGCACGTGGAAAGGGACCCTTGTTCTCCCGCCTCAGCTGGAGAGGCGTCCCAATTGCCTTGCCAAGCCTCGAGGAGAATCCCGAGTTGTGTCTCGCAACTAGGCAAGAGTCCTGACAGGGCTGAACACACACGTGTGTGGAAGGGCCATCCCCGCCGTAACTGGAGAATATACCCCAGGTTCCCGCCGCAACTCGAGAAAAACCATGAGACTTCCCCCTCGCCGCGAGATGAGGCCCGATTCCCCTGCACTGCGTGCAGAGCAATTCTGTGTTGCACATCACACATGAAAGGAGCCTTGATTTCCTTCATGGCACTCCAGAGAAACCCCAAGAACACTGTTTCAAGGCTAGAGGGATCCTGAGGTCACTGTAGCAACACGAAAGAGCTCCGTGGACCAAAAATCAACTCGAGATGAGAGGTTAGTCCCTGGCTTCGACTCCAGAGGAATACCACCTTACCACAAGCACCTCAAGAGGAGGCTTCTCTCAGCTCTAGGTATGTGAGAGGGACCCTGAGTTTGCGGCCTCAAGTGGAATGGACACCGCGATGCCCTGACTCGAAATAAGGCCGGATATCCCTGCAGTGACTGGAATGCAGGCTCGTCTTGCATCTCCCAAGACGAAAGGGTGTCTGAATCCCCTGTGGAGACCACAGCGAAAGACCTAGTTCCCCACCTCATCACGACAGGAGGCCTCAAATCCTTTGAAAACTCCAGAGGTATGCGGAGATCAGTGTCTCCAAAGGAGACGATGCCTGACTCCTCGTGAAACTTGATAGGAGACCCAGGATTCCTGTGGCACGTGGAAAGGGACCCTTGGTCTCCCGTCTCAGCTGGAGAGGCGTCCCAATTGCCCTGCAAAGCCTCGAGGAGAATCCCGAGTTGTCCCTCGCAACTAGGCAGGAGTCCTGACATGGCTGAACACACACGTGTGTGGAAGGGCCATCCCCGTCGTAACTCGAGAATATACCCCAGGTTCCCGCCGCAACTCGAGAAAAACCATGAGACTTCCCACTCGCCGCGAGATGAGGGCCGATTCCCCTGCACTGCGTGCACAGCAATTCCGTGTTGCACATCACACATGAAAGGAGCCTTGATTTCCTTGATGGCACTCCAGAGAAACCCCAAGAACACTGTTTCAAGGCTAGAGGGATCCTGAGGTCACTGTAGCAACACGAAAGAGCTCCGTGGGCCAACAATCAACTCGAGATGAGAGGTTAGTCCCTGGCTTCGACTCCAGAGGAATACCACCTTACCACAAGCACCTCAAGAGGAGGCTTCTCTCAGCTCTAGGTATGTGAGAGGGACCCTGAGTTTGCGGCCTCAAGTGGAATGGACACCGCGATGCCCTGACTCGAAATAAGGCCGGATATCCCTGCAGTGACTTGAATGCAGGCTCGTCTTGCATCTCCCAAGAAGAAAGGATGTCTGAATCCCCTGTGGAGACCACAGAGAAACACCTAGTTCCCCACCTCATCGCGACCGGAGGCCTCACATCCTTTGAAAACTCCAGAGGTACGCGGAGATCAGTGCCTCCAAAGGAGACGATGCCTGACTCCTCGTGAAACTTGATAGGAGTCCCAGGATTCTTGTGGCTCGTGGAAAGGGGGACCCTTGGTCTCCCGCCTCAGCTGGAGAGGCGTTCCAATTGCCCTGCCAAGCCTCGAGGAGAATCCCGAGTTGTCCCTCGCAACTAGGCAGGAGTCCTGACGTGGCTGAACAAACACGTGGGTGGAAGGGCCATCCCCGTCGTAACTCGAGAATATACCCCAGGTTCCCGCCGCAACTCGAGAAAAACCATGAGACTTCCCCCTCGATGCGAGATGAGGCCCGATTCCCCTGTACTGCGTGCAGAGCAATTCAGTCTTGCACATCACACATGAAAGGAGCCTTGATTTCCTTGATGGCACTCCAGAGAAACCCCAAGAACACTGTTTCAAGGCTAGAGGGATCCTGAGGTCACTGTAGCAACACGAAAGAACTCTGTGGACCAAAAATCAACTCGAAAAGAGAGGTTAGTCCCTGGATTCGTCTCCAGAGGAATACCACCTTACCACAAGCACCTCAAGAGGAGGCTTCTCTCAGCTCTAGGTATGTGAGAGGGACCCTGAGTTTGCGGCCTCAAGTGGAATGGACACCGCGATGCCCTGACTCGAAATAAGGCCGGATATCCCTGCAGTGACTTCAATGCAGGCTCGTCTTGCATCTCCCAGGACGAAAGGATGTCTGAATCCCCTGTGGAAAGCACAGAGAAAGACTTAGTTCCCCACCTCATCGCGACCGATAGCCTCACATCCTTTGAAATCTCCAGAGGTACGCGGAGATCAGTGCCTCCAAAGGAGACGATGCCTGACTCCTCGTGAAACTTGATAGGAGTCCCAGGATTCCTGTGGCACTTGGAAAGGGACACTTGGTCTCCCGCCTCAGCTGGAGAGGCGTCCCAATTGCCCTGCCAAGCCTCGAGGAGAATCCAGAGTTGTCCCTCGCAACTAGGCAGGAGTCCTGACGTGGCTGAAGAAACACGTGTGTGGAAGGGCCATCCCCGCCGTAACTGGAGAATATACCCCAGGTTCCCGCCGCAACTCGAGAAAAACCATGAGACTTCCCCCTCGCCGCGAGATGAGGCCCGATTCCCCTGCACTGCATGCAGAGCAATTCTGTGTTGCACATCACACATGAAAGGAGCCTTGATTTCCTTCATGGCACTCCAGAGAAACCCCAAGAACACTGTTTCAAGGCTAGAGGGATCCTGAGGTCACTGTAGCAACACGAAAGAGCTCCGTGGACCAAAAATCAACTCGAGATGAGAGGTTAGTCCCTGGCTTCGACTCCAGAGGAATACCACCTTACCACAAGCACCTCAAGAGGAGGCTTCTCTCAGCTCTAGGTATGTGAGAGGGACCCTGAGTTTGCGACCTCAAGTGGAATGGACACCGCGATGCCCTGACTCGAAATAAGGCCGGATATTCCTGCAGTGACTGGAATGCAGGCTCGTCTTCCATCTCCCAAGACGAAAGTGTGTCTGAATCGCCTGTGGAGACCACAGAGAAAGACCTAGTTCCCCACCTCATCACGACAGGAGGCCTCAAATCCTTTGAAAACTCCAGAGGTATGCGGAGATCAGTGTCTCCAAAGGAGACGATGCCTGACTCCTCGTGAAACTTGATAGGAGACCCAGGATTCCTGTGGCACGTGGAAAGGGACCCTTGGTCTCCCGTCTCAGCTGGAGAGGCGTCCCAATTGCCCTGCAAAGCCTCGAGGAGAATCCCGAGTTGTCCCTCGCAACTAGGCAGGAGTCCTGACATGGCTGAACACACACGTGTGTGGAAGGGCCATCCCCCGTCGTAACTCGAGAATATACCCCAGGTTCCCGCCGCAACTCGAGAAAAACCATGAGACTTCCCCCTCGCCGCGAGATGAGGGCCGATTCCCCTGCACTGCGTGCAGAGCAATTCCGTGTTGCACATCACACATGAAAGGAGCCTTGATTTCCTTGATGGCACTCCAGAGAAACCCCAAGAACACTGTTTCAAGGCTAGAGGGATCCTGAGGTCACTGTAGCAACACGAAAGAGCTCCGTGGGCCAAAAATCAACTCGAGATGAGAGGTTACTCCCTGGCTTCGACTCCAGAGGAATACCACCTTACCACAAGCACCTCAAGAGGAGGCTTCTCTCAGCTCTAGGTATGTGAGAGGGACCCTGAGTTTGCGGCCTCAAGTGGAATGGACACCGCGATGCCCTGACTCGAAATAAGGCCGGATATCCCTGCAGTGACTGGAATGCAGGCTCGTCTTGCATCTCCCAAGAAGAAAGGATGTCTGAATCCCCTGTGGAGACCACAGAGAAACACCTAGTTCCCCACCTCATCGCGACCGGAGGCCTCACATCCTTTGAAAATTCCAGAGGTACGCGGAGATCAGTGCCTCCAAAGGAGACGATGCCTGACTCCTCGTGAAACTTGATAGGAGTCCCAGGATTCTTGTGGCACATGGAAAGGGACCCTTGGTCTCCCGCCTCAGCTGGAGAGGCGTTCCAATTGCCTTGCCAAGCCTCGAGGAGAATCCCGAGTTGTCCCTCGCAACTAGGCAGGAGTCCTGACGTGGCTGAACAAACACGTGGGTGGAAGGGCCATCCCCGTCGTAACTCGAGAATATACCCCAGGTTTCCGCCGCAACTCGAGAAAAACCATGAGACTTCCCCCTCGATGCGAGATGAGGCCCGATTCCCCTGTACTGCGTGCAGAGCAATTCCGTCTTGCACATCACACATGAAAGGAGCCTTGATTTCCTTGATGGCACTCCAGAGAAACCCCAAGAACACTGTTTCAAGCCTAGAGGGATCCTGAGGACACTGTAGCAACACGAAAGAACTCTGTGGACCAAAAATCAACTCGAAAAGAGAGGTTAGTCCCTGGATTCGTCTCCAGAGGAATACCACCTTACCACAAGCACCTCAAGAGGAGGCTTCTCTCAGCTCTAGGTATGTGAGAGGGACCCTGAGTTTGCGGCCTCAAGTGGAATGGACACCGCGATGCCCTGACTCGAAATAAGGCTGGATATCCCTGCAGTGACTTCAATGCAGGCTCGTCTTGCATCTCCCAGGACGAAAGGATGTCTGAATCCCCTGTGGAAAGCACAGAGAAAGACTTAGTTCCCCACCTCATCGCGACCGATAGCCTCACATCCTTTGAAAACTCCAGAGGTAAGCGGAGATCATTGCCTCCAAAGGAGACGATGCCTGACTCCTCGTGAAACTTGATAGGAGTCCCAGGATTCCTGTGGCACTTGGAAAGGGACACTTGGTCTCCCGCCTCAGCTGGAGAGGCGTCCCAATTGCCCTGCCAAGCCTCGAGGAGAATCCAGAGTTGTCCCTCGCAACTAGGCAGGAGTCCTGACATCGCTGAAGAAACACGTGGGTGGAAGGGCCATCCCCGTCGTAACTCGAGAATATACCCCAGGTTCCCGCCGCAACTCGAGAAAAACCATGAGACTTCCCCCTCGCCGCGAGATGAGGCCCGATTCCCATGCACTGCGTGCAGAGCAATTCCGTGTTGCACATCACACCTGAAAGGAGCCTTGATTTCCTTCATGGCACTCCAGAGAAACCCCAAGAACACTGTTTCAAGGCTAGAGGGATCCTGAGGTCACTGTAGCAACACGAAAGAGCTCCGTGGGCCAAAAATCAACTCGAGATGAGAGGTTAGTCCCTGGCTTCGACTCCAGAGGAATACCACCTTACCACAAGCACCTCAAGAGGAGGCTTCTCTCAGCTCTAGGTATGTGAGAGGGACCCTGAGGTTGCGGCCTCAAGTGGAATGGACACCGCGATGCCCTGACTCGAAATAAGGCCGGATATCCCTGCAGTGACTGGAATGCAGGCTCGTCTTGCATCTCCCAAGACGACAGGGTGTCTGAATACCCTGTGGAGACCACAGAGAAAGACCTAGTTCCCCACCTCATCGCGACAGGAGGCCTCAAATCCTTTGAAAACTCCAGAGGTATGCGGAGATCAGTGCCTCCAAAGGAGACGATGCCTGACTCCTCGTGAAACTTGATAGGAGACCCAGGATTCCTGTGGCACGTGGAAAGGGACCCTTGGTCTCCCGTCTCAGCTGGAGAGGCGTCCCAATTGCCCTGCAAAGCCTCGAGGAGAATCCCGAGTTGTCCCTCGCAACTAGGCAGGAGTCCTGACATGGCTGAACACACACGTGTGTGGAAAGGCCATCCCCGTCGTAACTCGAGAATATACCCCAGGTTCCCGCCGCAACTCGAGAAAAACCATGAGACTTTCCCCTCGCCGCAAGATGAGGCCCGATTCCCCAGCACTGCGTGTAGAGCAATTCCGTCTTGCACATCACACATGAAAGGAGCCTTGATTTCCTTCATGGCACTCCAGAGAAACCCCAAGAACACTGTTTCAAGGCTAGAGGGATCCTGAGGTCACTGTAGCAACACGAAAGAGCTCCGTGGACCAAGAATCAACACGAGATGAGAGGTTAGTCCCTGGCTTCGACTCCTGAGGAATACCACCTTACCACAAGCACCTCAAGAGGAGGCTTCTCTCAGCTCTAGGTATGTGAGAGGGATCCTGAGTTTGCGGTCTCAAGTGGAATGGACACCGCGATGCCCTGACTCGAAATAAGGCTGGATATCCCTGCAGTGACTTGAATGCAGGCTCGTCTTGCATCTCCCAAGAAGAAAGGATGTCTGAATCCCCTGTGGAGACCACAGAGAAACACCTAGTTCCCCACCTCATCGCGACCGGAGGCCTCACATCCTTTGAAAACTCCAGAGGTACGCGGAGATCAGTGCCTCCAAAGGAGACGATGCCTGACTCCTCGTGAAACTTGATAGGAGTCCCAGGATTCTTGTGGCACGTGGAAAGGGACCCTTGGTCTCCCGCCTCAGCTGGAGAGGCGTTCCAATTGCCCTGCCAAGCCTCGAGGAGAATCCCGAGTTGTCCCTCGCAACTAGGCAGGAGTCCTGACGTGGCTGAACAAACACGTGTGTGGAAGGGCCATCCCCGTCGTAACTCGAGAATATACCCCAGGTTCCCGCCGCAACTCGAGAAAAACCATGAGACTTCCCCCTCGATGCGAGATGAGGCCCGATTCCCCTGTACTGCGTGCAGAGCAATTCCGTCTTGCACATCACACATGAAAGGAGCCTTGATTTCCTTGATGGCACTCCAGAGAAACCCCAAGAACACTGTTTCAAGGCTAGAGGGATCCTGAGGTCACTGTAGCAACACGAAAGAACTCTGTGGACCAAAAATCAACTCGAAAAGAGAGGTTAGTCCCTGGATTCGTCTCCAGAGGAATACCACCTTACCACAAGCACCTCAAGAGGAGGCTTCTCTCAGCTCTAGGTATGTGAGAGGGACCCTGAGTTTGCGGCCTCAAGTGGAATGGACACCGCGATGCCCTGACTCGAAATAAGGCCGGATATCCCTGCAGTGACTTCAATGCAGGCTCGTCTTGCATCTCCCAGGACGAAAGGATGTCTGAATCCCCTGTGGAAAGCACAGAGAAAGACTTAGTTCCCCACCTCATCGCGACCGATAGCCTCACATCCTTTGAAATCTCCAGAGGTACGCGGGGATCAGTGCCTCCAAAGGAGACGATGCCTGACTCCTCGTGAAACTTGATAGGAGTCCCAGGATTCCTGTGGCACTTGGAAAGGGACACTTGGTCTCCCGCCTCAGCTGGAGAGGCGTCCCAATTGCCCTGCCAAGCGTCGAGGAGAATCCAGAGTTGTCCCTCGCAACTAGGCAGGAGTCCTGACGTGGCTGAAGAAACACGTGGGTGGAAGGGCCATCCCCGTCGTAACTCGAGAATATACCCCAGGTTCTCGCCGCAACTCGAGAAAAACCATGAGACTTCCCCCTCGCCGCGAGATGAGGCCCGATTCCCCTGCACTGCATGCAGAGCAATTCCGTCTTGCACATCACACATGAAAGGAGCCTTGATTTCCTTCATGGCACTCCAGAGAAACCCCAAGAACACTGTTTCAAGGCTAGAGGGATCCTGAGGTCACTGTAGCAACACGAAAGAGCTCCGTGGGCCAAAAATCAACTCGAGATGAGAGGTTAGTCCCTGGCTTCGACTCCAGAGGAATACCACGTTACCACAAGCACCTCAAGAGGAGGCTTCTCTCAGCTCTAGGTATGTGAGAGGGACCCTGAGTTTGCGGCCTCAAGTGGAATGGACACCGCGATGCCCTGACTCGAAATAAGGCCGGATATCCCTGCAGTGACTGGAATGCAGGCTCGTCTTGCATCTCCCAAGACGAAAGGGTGTCTGAATCCCCTGTGGAGACCACAGAGAAAGACCTAGTTCCCCACCTCATCGCGACAGGAGGCCTCAAATCCTTTAAAAATTCCAGAGGTATGCGGAGATCAGTGCCTCCAAAGGAGACGATGCCTGACTCCTCGTGAAACTTGATAGGAGACCCAGGATTCCTGTGGCACTTGGAAAGGGACACTTGGTCTCCCGTCTCAGCTGGAGGGGCGTCCCAATTGCCCTGCAAAGCCTCGAGGAGAATCCAGAGTTATCCCTCGCATCTAGGCAGGAGTCCTGACATGACTGAACACACACGTGTGTGGAAGGGCCATCCCCGTCGTAACTCGAGAATATACCCCAGGTTCCCGCCGCAACTCGAGAAAAACCATGAGACTTCCCCCTCGCCGCGAGATGAGGCCCGATTCCCCTGCACTGCGTGTAGAGCAATTCCGTCTTGCACATCACACATGAAAGGAGCCTTGATTTCCTTCATGGCACTCCAGAGAAACCCCAAGAACACTGTTTCAAGGCTAGAGGGATCCTGAGGTCACTGTAGCAACACGAAAGAACTCTGTGGACCAAAAATCAACTCGAAGAGAGAGGTTAGTCCCTGGATTCGTCTCCAGAGGAATACCACCTTACCACAAGCACCTCAAGAGGAGGCTTCTCTCAGCTCTAGGTATGTGAGAGGGACCCTGAATTTGCGGCCTCAAGTGGAATGGACACCGCGATGCCCTGACTCGAAATAAGGCCGGATATCCCTGCAGTGACTTCAATGCAGGCTCGTCTTGCATCTCCCAGGACGAAAGGATGTCTGAATCCCCTGTGGAAAGCACAGAGAAAGACTTCGTTCCCCATCTCATCGCGACCGATAGCCTCACATCCTTTGAAAACTCCAGAGGTACGCGGAGATCAGTGCCTCCAAAGGAGACGATGCCTGACTCCTCGTGAAACTTGATAGGAGTCCCAGGATTCCTGTGGCACTTGGAAAGGGACACTTGGTCTCCCGTCTCAGCTGGAGAGGCGTCCCAATTGCCCTGCCAAGCCTCGAGGAGAATCCAGAGTTATCCCTCGCAACTAGGCAGGAGTCCTGACGTCGCTGAAGAAACACGTGGGTGGAAGGGCCATCCCCGTCGTAACTCGAGAATATACCCCAGGTTCCCGCCGCAACTCGAGAAAAACCATGAGACTTCCCCCTCGCCGCGAGATGAGGACCGATTCCCCTGCACTGCGTGCAGAGCAATTCCGTGTTGCACATCACACATGAAAGGAGCCTTGATTTCCTTGATGGCACTCCAGAGAAACCCCAAGAACACTGTTTCAAGGCTAGAGGGATCCTGAGGTCACTGTAGCAACACGAAAGAGCTCCGTGGACCCAAAATCAACTCGAGATGAGAGGTTAGTCCCTGGCTTCGACTCCAGAGGAATACCACCTTACCACAAGCACCTCAAGAGGAGGCTTCTCTCAGCTCTAGGTATGTGAGAGGGACCCTGAGTTTGCGGCCTCAAGTGGAATGGACACCGCGATGCCCTGACTCGAAATAAGGCCGGATATCCCTGCAGTGACTTCAATGCAGGCTCGTCTTGCATGTCCCAGGACGAAAGGATGTCTGAATCCCCTGTGGAAAGCACAGAGAAAGACTTCGTTCCCCACCTCATCGCGACCGATAGCCTCACATCCTTTGAAAACTCCAGAGGTACGCGGAGATCAGTGCCTCCAAAGGAGACGATGCCTGACTCCTCGTGAAACTTGATAGGAGACCCAGGATTCCTGTGGCACGTGGAAAGGGACCCTTGGTCTCCCGTCTCAGCTGGAGAGGCGTCCCAATTGCCCTGCAAAGCCTCGAGGAGAATCCCGAGTTGTCCCTCGCAACTAGGCAGGAGTCCTGACATGGCTGAACACACACGTGTGTGGAAAGGCCATCCCCGTCGTAACTCGAGAATATACCCCAGGTTCCCGCCGCAACTCGAGAAAAACCATGAGACTTCCCCCTCTCCGCGAGATGAGGCCCGATTCCCCAGCACTGCGTGTAGAGCAATTCCGTCTTGCACATCACACATGAAAGGAGCCTTGATTTCCTTCATGGCACTCCAGAGAAACCCCAAGAACACTGTTTCAATGCTAGAGGGATCCTGAGGTCACTGTAGCAACACGAAAGAGCTCCGTGGACCAAGAATCAACACGAGATGAGAGGTTAGTCCCTGGCTTCGACTCCTGAGGAATACCACCTTACCACAAGCACCTCAAGAGGAGGCTTCTCTCAGCTCTAGGTATGTGAGAGGGATCCTGAGTTTGTGGCCTCAAGTGGAATGGACACCGCGATGCCCTGACTCGAAATAAGGCTGGATATCCCTGCAGTGACTTGAATGCAGGCTCGTCTTGCATCTCCCAAGAAGAAAGGATGTCTGAATCCCCTGTGGAGACCACAGAGAAACACCTAGTTCCCCACCTCATTGCGACCGGAGGCCTCACATCCTTTGAAAACTCCAGAGGTACGCGGAGATCAGTGCCTCCAAAGGAGACGATGCCTGACTCCTCGTGAAACTTGATAGGAGTCCCAGGATTCTTGTGGCACGTGGAAAGGGACCCTTGGTCTCCCGCCTCAGCTGGAGAGGCGTTCCAATTGCCCTGCCAAGCCTCGAGGAGAATCCCGAGTTGTCCCTCGCAACTAGGCAGGAGTCCTGACGTGGCTGAACAAACACGTGGGTGGAAGGGCCATCCCCGTCGTAACTCGAGAATATACCCCAGGTTCCCGCCGCAACTCGAGAAAAACCATGAGACTTCCCCCTCGATGCGAGATGAGGCCCGATTCCCCTGTACTGCGTGCAGAGCAATTCCGTCTTGCACATCACACATGAAAGGAGCCTTGATTTCCTTGATGGCACTCCAGAGAAACCCCAAGAACACTGTTTCAAGGCTAGAGGGATCCTGAGGTCACTGTAGCAACACGAAAGAGCTCCGTGGGCCAACAATCAACTCGAGATGAGAGGTTAGTCCCTGGCTTCGACTCCAGAGGAATACCACCTTACCACAAGCACCTCAAGAGGAGGCTTCTCTCAGCTCTAGGTATGTGAGAGGGACCCTGAGTTTGCGGCCTCAAGTGGAATGGACACCGCGATGCCCTGACTCGAAATAAGGCCGGATATCCCTGCAGTGACTTGAATGCAGGCTCGTCTTGCATCTCCCAAGAAGAAAGGATGTCTGAATCCCCTGTGGAGACCACAGAGAAACACCTAGTTCCCCACCTCATCGCGACCGGAGGCCTCACATCCTTTGAAAACTCCAGAGGTACGCGGAGATCAGTGCCTCCAAAGGAGACGATGCCTGACTCCTCGTGAAACTTGATAGGAGTCCCAGGATTCTTGTGGCTCGTGGAAAGGGGGACCCTTGGTCTCCCGCCTCAGCTGGAGAGGCGTTCCAATTGCCCTGCCAAGCCTCGAGGAGAATCCCGAGTTGTCCCTCGCAACTAGGCAGGAGTCCTGACGTGGCTGAACAAACACGTGGGTGGAAGGGCCATCCCCGTCGTAACTCGAGAATATACCCCAGGTTCCCGCCGCAACTCGAGAAAAACCATGAGACTTCCCCCTCGATGCGAGATGAGGCCCGATTCCCCTGTACTGCGTGCAGAGCAATTCAGTCTTGCACATCACACATGAAAGGAGCCTTGATTTCCTTGATGGCACTCCAGAGAAACCCCAAGAACACTGTTTCAAGGCTAGAGGGATCCTGAGGTCACTGTAGCAACACGAAAGAACTCTGTGGACCAAAAATCAACTCGAAAAGAGAGGTTAGTCCCTGGATTCGTCTCCAGAGGAATACCACCTTACCACAAGCACCTCAAGAGGAGGCTTCTCTCAGCTCTAGGTATGTGAGAGGGACCCTGAGTTTGCGGCCTCAAGTGGAATGGACACCGCGATGCCCTGACTCGAAATAAGGCCGGATATCCCTGCAGTGACTTCAATGCAGGCTCGTCTTGCATCTCCCAGGACGAAAGGATGTCTGAATCCCCTGTGGAAAGCACAGAGAAAGACTTAGTTCCCCACCTCATCGCGACCGATAGCCTCACATCCTTTGAAATCTCCAGAGGTACGCGGAGATCAGTGCCTCCAAAGGAGACGATGCCTGACTCCTCGTGAAACTTGATAGGAGTCCCAGGATTCCTGTGGCACTTGGAAAGGGACACTTGGTCTCCCGCCTCAGCTGGAGAGGCGTCCCAATTGCCCTGCCAAGCCTCGAGGAGAATCCAGAGTTGTCCCTCGCAACTAGGCAGGAGTCCTCACGTGGCTGAAGAAACACGTGTGTGGAAGGGCCATCCCCGCCGTAACTGGAGAATATACCCCAGGTTCCCGCCGCAACTCGAGAAAAACCATGAGACTTCCCCCTCGCCGCGAGATGAGGCCCGATTCCCCTGCACTGCATGCAGAGCAATTCTGTGTTGCACATCACACATGAAAGGAGCCTTGATTTCCTTCATGGCACTCCAGAGAAACCCCAAGAACACTGTTTCAAGGCTAGAGGGATCCTGAGGTCACTGTAGCAACACGAAAGAGCTCCGTGGACCAAAAATCAACTCGAGATGAGAGGTTAGTCCCTGGCTTCGACTCCAGAGGAATACCACCTTACCACAAGCACCTCAAGAGGAGGCTTCTCTCAGCTCTAGGTATGTGAGAGGGACCCTGAGTTTGCGACCTCAAGTGGAATGGACACCGCGATGCCCTGACTCGAAATAAGGCCGGATATCCCTGCAGTGACTGGAATGCAGGCTCGTCTTCCATCTCCCAAGACGAAAGTGTGTCTGAATCGCCTGTGGAGACCACAGAGAAAGACCTAGTTCCCCACCTCATCACGACAGGAGGCCTCAAATCCTTTGAAAACTCCAGAGGTATGCGGAGATCAGTGTCTCCAAAGGAGACGATGCCTGACTCCTCGTGAAACTTGATAGGAGACCCAGGATTCCTGTGGCACGTGGAAAGGGACCCTTGGTCTCCCGTCTCAGCTGGAGAGGCGTCCCAATTGCCCTGCAAAGCCTCGAGGAGAATCCCGAGTTGTCCCTCGCAACTAGGCAGGAGTCCTGACATGGCTGAACACACACGTGTGTGGAAGGGCCATCCCCGTCGTAACTCGAGAATATACCCCAGGTTCCCACCGCAACTCGAGAAAAACCATGAGACTTCCCCCTCGCCGCGAGATGAGGGCCGATTCCCCTGCACTGCGTGCAGAGCAATTCCGTGTTGCACATCACACATGAAAGGAGCCTTGATTTCCTTGATGGCACTCCAGAGAAACCCCAAGAACACTGTTTCAAGGCTAGAGGGATCCTGAGGTCACTGTAGCAACACGAAAGAGCTCCGTGGGCCAAAAATCAACTCGAGATGAGAGGTTACTCCCTGGCTTCGACTCCAGAGGAATACCACCTTACCACAAGCACCTCAAGAGGAGGCTTCTCTCAGCTCTAAGTATGTGAGAGGGACCCTGAGTTTGCGGCCTCAAGTGGAATGGACACCGCGATGCCCTGACTCGAAATAAGGCCGGATATCCCTGCAGTGACTGGAATGCAGGCTCGTCTTGCATCTCCCAAGAAGAAAGGATGTCTGAATCCCCTGTGGAGACCACAGAGAAACACCTAGTTCCCCACCTCATCGCGACCGGAGGCCTCACATCCTTTGAAAATTCCAGAGGTACGCGGAGATCAGTGCCTCCAAAGGAGACGATGCCTGACTCCTCGTGAAACTTGATAGGAGTCCCAGGATTCTTGTGGCACATGGAAAGGGACCCTTGGTCTCCCGCCTCAGCTGGAGAGGCGTTCCAATTGCCTTGCCAAGCCTCGAGGAGAATCCCGAGTTGTCCCTCGCAACTAGGCAGGAGTCCTGACGTGGCTGAACAAACACGTGGGTGGAAGGGCCATCCCCGTCGTAACTCGAGAATATACCCCAGGTTTCCGCCGCAACTCGAGAAAAACCATGAGACTTCCCCCTCGATGCGAGATGAGGCCCGATTCCCCTGTACTGCGTGCAGAGCAATTCCGTCTTGCACATCACACATGAAAGGAGCCTTGATTTCCTTGATGGCACTCCAGAGAAACCCCAAGAACACTGTTTCAAGCCTAGAGGGATCCTGAGGACACTGTAGCAACACGAAAGAACTCTGTGGACCAAAAATCAACTCGAAAAGAGAGGTTAGTCCCTGGATTCGTCTCCAGAGGAATACCACCTTACCACAAGCACCTCAAGAGGAGGCTTCTCTCAGCTCTAGGTATGTGAGAGGGACCCTGAGTTTGCGGCCTCAAGTGGAATGGACACCGCGATGCCCTGACTCGAAATAAGGCTGGATATCCCTGCAGTGACTTCAATGCAGGCTCGTCTTGCATCTCCCAGGACGAAAGGATGTCTGAATCCCCTGTGGAAAGCACAGAGAAAGACTTAGTTCCCCACCTCATCGCGACCGATAGCCTCACATCCTTTGAAAACTCCAGAGGTAAGCGGAGATCATTGCCTCCAAAGGAGACGATGCCTGACTCCTCGTGAAACTTGATAGGAGTCCCAGGATTCCTGTGGCACTTGGAAAGGGACACTTGGTCTCCCGCCTCAGCTGGAGAGGCGTCCCAATTGCCCTGCCAAGCCTCGAGGAGAATCCAGAGTTGTCCCTCGCAACTAGGCAGGAGTCCTGACGTCGCTGAAGAAACACGTGGGTGGAAGGGCCATCCCCGTCGTAACTCGAGAATATACCCCAGGTTCCCGCCGCAACTCGAGAAAAACCATGAGACTTCCCCCTCGCCGCGAGATGAGGCCCGATTCCCATGCACTGCGTGCAGAGCAATTCCGTGTTGCACATCACACCTGAAAGGAGCCTTGATTTCCTTCATGGCACTCCAGAGAAACCCCAAGAACACTGTTTCAAGGCTAGAGGGATCCTGAGGTCACTGTAGCAACACGAAAGAGCTCCGTGGGCCAAAAATCAACTCGAGATGAGAGGTTAGTCCCTGGCTTCGACTCCAGAGGAATACCACCTTACCACAAGCACCTCAAGAGGAGGCTTCTCTCAGCTCTAGGTATGTGAGAGGGACCCTGAGGTTGCGGCCTCAAGTGGAATGGACACCGCGATGCCCTGACTCGAAATAAGGCCGGATATCCCTGCAGTGACTGGAATGCAGGCTCGTCTTGCATCTCCCAAGACGACAGGGTGTCTGAATACCCTGTGGAGACCACAGAGAAAGACCTAGTTCCCCACCTCATCGCGACAGGAGGCCTCAAATCCTTTGAAAACTCCAGAGGTATGCGGAGATCAGTGCCTCCAAAGGAGACGATGCCTGACTCCTCGTGAAACTTGATAGGAGACCCAGGATTCCTGTGGCACGTGGAAAGGGACCCTTGGTCTCCCGTCTCAGCTGGAGAGGCGTCCCAATTGCCCTGCAAAGCCTCGAGGAGAATCCCGAGTTGTCCCTCGCAACTAGGCAGGAGTCCTGACATGGCTGAACACACACGTGTGTGGAAAGGCCATCCCCGTCGTAACTCGAGAATATACCCCAGGTTCCCGCCGCAACTCGAGAAAAACCATGAGACTTTCCCCTCGCCGCAAGATGAGGCCCGATTCCCCAGCACTGCGTGTAGAGCAATTCCGTCTTGCACATCACACATGAAAGGAGCCTTGATTTCCTTCATGGCACTCCAGAGAAACCCCAAGAACACTGTTTCAAGGCTAGAGGGATCCTGAGGTCACTGTAGCAACACGAAAGAGCTCCGTGGACCAAGAATCAACACGAGATGAGAGGTTAGTCCCTGGCTTCGACTCCTGAGGAATACCACCTTACCACAAGCACCTCAAGAGGAGGCTTCTCTCAGCTCTAGGTATGTGAGAGGGATCCTGAGTTTGCGGTCTCAAGTGGAATGGACACCGCGATGCCCTGACTCGAAATAAGGCTGGATATCCCTGCAGTGACTTGAATGCAGGCTCGTCTTGCATCTCCCAAGAAGAAAGGATGTCTGAATCCCCTGTGGAGACCACAGAGAAACACCTAGTTCCCCACCTCATCGCGACCGGAGGCCTCACATCCTTTGAAAACTCCAGAGGTACGCGGAGATCAGTGCCTCCAAAGGAGACGATGCCTGACTCCTCGTGAAACTTGATAGGAGTCCCAGGATTCTTGTGGCACGTGGAAAGGGACCCTTGGTCTCCCGCCTCAGCTGGAGAGGCGTTCCAATTGCCCTGCCAAGCCTCGAGGAGAATCCCGAGTTGTCCCTCGCAACTAGGCAGGAGTCCTGACGTGGCTGAACAAACACGTGTGTGGAAGGGCCATCCCCGTCGTAACTCGAGAATATACCCCAGGTTCCCGCCGCAACTCGAGAAAAACCATGAGACTTCCCCCTCGATGCGAGATGAGGCCCGATTCCCCTGTACTGCGTGCAGAGCAATTCCGTCTTGCACATCACACATGAAAGGAGCCTTGATTTCCTTGATGGCACTCCAGAGAAACCCCAAGAACACTGTTTCAAGGCTAGAGGGATCCTGAGGTCACTGTAGCAACACGAAAGAACTCTGTGGACCAAAAATCAACTCGAAAAGAGAGGTTAGTCCCTGGATTCGTCTCCAGAGGAATACCACCTTACCACAAGCACCTCAAGAGGAGGCTTCTCTCAGCTCTAGGTATGTGAGAGGGACCCTGAGTTTGCGGCCTCAAGTGGAATGGACACCGCGATGCCCTGACTCGAAATAAGGCCGGATATCCCTGCAGTGACTTCAATGCAGGCTCGTCTTGCATCTCCCAGGACGAAAGGATGTCTGAATCCCCTGTGGAAAGCACAGAGAAAGACTTAGTTCCCCACCTCATCGCGACCGATAGCCTCACATCCTTTGAAATCTCCAGAGGTACGCGGGGATCAGTGCCTCCAAAGGAGACGATGCCTGACTCCTCGTGAAACTTGATAGGAGTCCCAGGATTCCTGTGGCACTTGGAAAGGGACACTTGGTCTCCCGCCTCAGCTGGAGAGGCGTCCCAATTGCCCTGCCAAGCGTCGAGGAGAATCCAGAGTTGTCCCTCGCAACTAGGCAGGAGTCCTGACGTGGCTGAAGAAACACGTGGGTGGAAGGGCCATCCCCGTCGTAACTCGAGAATATACCCCAGGTTCTCGCCGCAACTCGAGAAAAACCATGAGACTTCCCCCTCGCCGCGAGATGAGGCCCGATTCCCCTGCACTGCATGCAGAGCAATTCCGTCTTGCACATCACACATGAAAGGAGCCTTGATTTCCTTCATGGCACTCCAGAGAAACCCCAAGAACACTGTTTCAAGGCTAGAGGGATCCTGAGGTCACTGTAGCAACACGAAAGAGCTCCGTGGGCCAAAAATCAACTCGAGATGAGAGGTTAGTCCCTGGCTTCGACTCCAGAGGAATACCACGTTACCACAAGCACCTCAAGAGGAGGCTTCTCTCAGCTCTAGGTATGTGAGAGGGACCCTGAGTTTGCGGCCTCAAGTGGAATGGACACCGCGATGCCCTGACTCGAAATAAGGCCGGATATCCCTGCAGTGACTGGAATGCAGGCTCGTCTTGCATCTCCCAAGACGAAAGGGTGTCTGAATCCCCTGTGGAGACCACAGAGAAAGACCTAGTTCCCCACCTCATCGCGACAGGAGGCCTCAAATCCTTTAAAAATTCCAGAGGTATGCGGAGATCAGTGCCTCCAAAGGAGACGATGCCTGACTCCTCGTGAAACTTGATAGGAGACCCAGGATTCCTGTGGCACTTGGAAAGGGACACTTGGTCTCCCGTCTCAGCTGGAGGGGCGTCCCAATTGCCCTGCAAAGCCTCGAGGAGAATCCAGAGTTATCCCTCGCATCTAGGCAGGAGTCCTGACATGACTGAACACACACGTGTGTGGAAGGGCCATCCCCGTCGTAACTCGAGAATATACCCCAGGTTCCCGCCGCAACTCGAGAAAAACCATGAGACTTCCCCCTCGCCGCGAGATGAGGCCCGATTCCCCTGCACTGCGTGTAGAGCAATTCCGTCTTGCACATCACACATGAAAGGAGCCTTGATTTCCTTCATGGCACTCCAGAGAAACCCCAAGAACACTGTTTCAAGGCTAGAGGGATCCTGAGGTCACTGTAGCAACACGAAAGAACTCTGTGGACCAAAAATCAACTCGAAGAGAGAGGTTAGTCCCTGGATTCGTCTCCAGAGGAATACCACCTTACCACAAGCACCTCAAGAGGAGGCTTCTCTCAGCTCTAGGTATGTGAGAGGGACCCTGAGTTTGCGGCCTCAAGTGGAATGGACACCGCGATGCCCTGACTCGAAATAAGGCCGGATATCCCTGCAGTGACTTCAATGCAGGCTCGTCTTGCATCTCCCAGGACGAAAGGATGTCTGAATCCCCTGTGGAAAGCACAGAGAAAGACTTCGTTCCCCATCTCATCGCGACCGATAGCCTCACATCCTTTGAAAACTCCAGAGGTACGCGGAGATCAGTGCCTCCAAAGGAGACGATGCCTGACTCCTCGTGAAACTTGATAGGAGTCCCAGGATTCCTGTGGCACTTGGAAAGGGACACTTGGTCTCCCGTCTCAGCTGGAGAGGCGTCCCAATTGCCCTGCCAAGCCTCGAGGAGAATCCAGAGTTATCCCTCGCAACTAGGCAGGAGTCCTGACGTCGCTGAAGAAACACGTGGGTGGAAGGGCCATCCCCGTCGTAACTCGAGAATATACCCCAGGTTCCCGCCGCAACTCGAGAAAAACCATGAGACTTCCCCCTCGCCGCGAGATGAGGACCGATTCCCCTGCACTGCGTGCAGAGCAATTCCGTGTTGCACATCACACATGAAAGGAGCCTTGATTTCCTTGATGGCACTCCAGAGAAACCCCAAGAACACTGTTTCAAGGCTAGAGGGATCCTGAGGTCACTGTAGCAACACGAAAGAGCTCCGTGGACCCAAAATCAACTCGAGATGAGAGGTTAGTCCCTGGCTTCGACTCCAGAGGAATACCACCTTACCACAAGCACCTCAAGAGGAGGCTTCTCTCAGCTCTAGGTATGTGAGAGGGACCCTGAGTTTGCGGCCTCAAGTGGAATGGACACCGCGATGCCCTGACTCGAAATAAGGCCGGATATCCCTGCAGTGACTTCAATGCAGGCTCGTCTTGCATGTCCCAGGACGAAAGGATGTCTGAATCCCCTGTGGAAAGCACAGAGAAAGACTTCGTTCCCCACCTCATCGCGACCGATAGCCTCACATCCTTTGAAAACTCCAGAGGTACGCGGAGATCAGTGCCTCCAAAGGAGACGATGCCTGACTCCTCGTGAAACTTGATAGGAGACCCAGGATTCCTGTGGCACGTGGAAAGGGACCCTTGGTCTCCCGTCTCAGCTGGAGAGGCGTCCCAATTGCCCTGCAAAGCCTCGAGGAGAATCCCGAGTTGTCCCTCGCAACTAGGCAGGAGTCCTGACATGGCTGAACACACACGTGTGTGGAAAGGCCATCCCCGTCGTAACTCGAGAATATACCCCAGGTTCCCGCCGCAACTCGAGAAAAACCATGAGACTTCCCCCTCTCCGCGAGATGAGGCCCGATTCCCCAGCACTGCGTGTAGAGCAATTCCGTCTTGCACATCACACATGAAAGGAGCCTTGATTTCCTTCATGGCACTCCAGAGAAACCCCAAGAACACTGTTTCAATGCTAGAGGGATCCTGAGGTCACTGTAGCAACACGAAAGAGCTCCGTGGACCAAGAATCAACACGAGATGAGAGGTTAGTCCCTGGCTTCGACTCCTGAGGAATACCACCTTACCACAAGCACCTCAAGAGGAGGCTTCTCTCAGCTCTAGGTATGTGAGAGGGATCCTGAGTTTGTGGCCTCAAGTGGAATGGACACCGCGATGCCCTGACTCGAAATAAGGCTGGATATCCCTGCAGTGACTTGAATGCAGGCTCGTCTTGCATCTCCCAAGAAGAAAGGATGTCTGAATCCCCTGTGGAGACCACAGAGAAACACCTAGTTCCCCACCTCATTGCGACCGGAGGCCTCACATCCTTTGAAAACTCCAGAGGTACGCGGAGATCAGTGCCTCCAAAGGAGACGATGCCTGACTCCTCGTGAAACTTGATAGGAGTCCCAGGATTCTTGTGGCACGTGGAAAGGGACCCTTGGTCTCCCGCCTCAGCTGGAGAGGCGTGCCAATTGCCCTGCCAAGCCTCGAGGAGAATCCCGAGTTGTCCCTCGCAACTAGGCAGGAGTCCTGACGTGGCTGAACAAACACGTGGGTGGAAGGGCCATCCCCGTCGTAACTCGAGAATATACCCCAGGTTCCCGCCGCAACTCGAGAAAAACCATGAGACTTCCCCCTCGCCGCGAGATGAGGCCCGATTCCCCTGTACTGCGTGCAGAGCAATTCCGTCTTGCACATCACACATGAAAGGAGCCTTGATTTCCTTGATGGCACTCCAGAGAAACCCCAAGAACACTGTTTCAAGGCTAGAGGGATCCTGAGGTCACTGTAGCAACACGAAAGAACTCTGTGGACCAAAAATCAACTCGAAAAGAGAGGTTAGTCCCTGGATTCGTCTCCAGAGGAATACCACCTTACCACAAGCACCTCAAGAGGAGGCTTCTCTCAGCTCTAGGTATGTGAGAGGGACCCTGAGTTTGCGGCCTCAAGTGGAATGGACACCGCGATGCCCTGACTCGAAATAAGGCCGGATATCCCTGCAGTGACTTCAATGCAGGCTCGTCTTGCATCTCCCAGGACGAAAGGATGTCTGAATCCCCTGTGGAAAGCACAGAGAAAGACTTAGTTCCCCACCTCATCGCGACCGATAGCCTCACATCCTTTGAAATCTCCAGAGGTACGCGGAGATCAGTGCCTCCAAAGGAGACGATGCCTGACTCCTCGTGAAACTTGATAGGAGTCCCAGGATTCCTGTGGCACTTGGAAAGGGACACTTGGTCTCCCGCCTCAGCTGGAGAGGCGTCCCAATTGGCCTGCCAAGCCTCGAGGAGAATCCAGAGTTGTCCCTCGCAACTAGGCAGGAGTCCTGACGTGGCTGAACAAACACGTGGGTGGAAGGGCCATCCCCGTCGTAACTCGAGAATATACCCCAGGTTCTCGCCGCAACTCGAGAAAAACCATGAGACTTCCCCCTCGCCGCGAGATGAGGCCCGATTCCCCTGCACTGCATGCAGAGCAATTCCGTCTTGCACATCACACATGAAAGGAGCCTTGATTTCCTTGATGGCACTCCAGAGAAACCCCAAGAACACTGTTTCAAGGCTAGAGGGATCCTGAGGTCACTGTAGCAACACGAAAGAGCTCCGTGGACCAAAAATCAACTCGAGATGAGAGGTTAGTCCCTGGCTTCGACTCCAGAGGAATACCACCTTACCACAAGCACCTCAAGAGGAGGCTTCTCTCAGCTCTAGGTATGTGAGAGGGACCCTGAGTTTGCGGCCTCAAGTGGAATGGACACCGCGATGCCCTGACTCGAAATAAGGCCGGATATCCCTGCAGTGACTGGAATGCAGGCTCGTCTTGCATCTCCCAAGACGAAAGGGTGTCTGAATCCCCTGTGGAGACCACAGAGAAAGACCTAGTTCCCCACCTCATCGCGACAGGAGGCCTCAAATCCTTTGAAAATTCCAGAGGTATGCGGAGATCAGTGCCTCCAAAGGAGACGATGCCTGACTCCTCGTGAAACTTGATAGGAGACCCAGGATTCCTGTGGCACTTGGAAAGGGACACTTGGTCTCCCGTCTCAGCTGGAGGGGCGTCCCAATTGCCCTGCAAAGCCTCGAGGAGAATCCAGAGTTATCCCTTGCATCTAGGCAGGAGTCCTGACATGGCTGAACACACACGTGTGTGGAAGGGCCATCCCCGTCGTAACTCGAGAATATACCCCAGGTTCCCGCCGCAACTCGAGAAAAACCATGAGACTTCCCCCTCGCCGCGAGATGAGGCCCGATTCCCCTGCACTGCGTGTAGAGCAATTCCGTCTTGCACATCACACATGAAAGGAGCCTTGATTTCCTTCATGGCACTCCAGAGAAACCCCAAGAACACTGTTTCAAGGCTAGAGGGACCCTGAGGTAACTGTAGCAAAACGAAAGAACTCTGTGGACCAAAAATCAACTCGAAAAGAGAGGTTAGTCCCTGGATTCGTCTCCAGAGGAATACCACCTTACCACAAGCACCTCAAGAGGAGGCTTCTCTCAGCTCTAGGTATGTGAGAGGGACCCTGAGTTTGCGGCCTCAAGTGGAATGGACACCGCGATGCCCTGACTCGAAATAAGGCCGGATATCCCTGCAGTGACTTCAATGCAGGCTCGTCTTGCATGTCCCAGGACGAAAGGATGTCTGAATCCCCTGTGGAAAGCACAGAGAAAGACTTCGTTCCCCACCTCATCGCGACCGATAGCCTCACATCCTTTGAAAACTCCAGAGGTACGCGGAGATCAGTGCCTCCAAAGGAGACGATGCCTGACTCCTCGTGAAACTTGATAGGAGTCCCAGGATTCCTGTGGCACTTGAAAAGGGACACTTGGTCTCCCGTCTCAGCTGGAGAGGCGTCCCAATTGCCCTGCCAAGCCTCGAGGAGAATCCAGAGTTATCCCTCGCAACTAGGCAGGAGTCCTGACGTCGCTGAAGAAACACGTGGGTGGAAGGGCCATCCCCGTCGTAACTCGAGAATATACCCCAGGTTCAAGCCGCAACTCGAGAAAAACCATGAGACTTCCCCCTCGCCGCGAGATGAGGACCGATTCCCCTGCACTGCGTGCAGAGCAATTCCGTGTTGCACATCACACATGAAAGGAGCCTTGATTTCCTTGATGGCACTCCAGAGAAACCCCAAGAACACTGTTTCAAGGCTAGAGGGATCCTGAGGTCACTGTATCAATACGAAAGAGCTCCGTGGACCAAAAATCAACTCGAGATGAGAGGTTAGTCCCTGGCTTCGACTCCAGAGGAATACCACCTTACCACAAGCACCTCAAGAGGAGGCTTCTCTCAGCTCTAGGTATGTGAGAGGGACCCTGAGTTTGCGGCCTCAAGTGGAATGGACACCGCGATGCCCTGACGCGAAATAAGGCTGGATATCCCTGCAGTGACTTGAATGCAGGCTCATCTTGCATCTCCCAAGATGAAAGGATGTCTGAATCCCCTGTGGAGACCACAGAGAAAGACCTAGTTCCCCACCTCATCGCGATCGGAGGCCTCACATCCTTTGAAAACTCCAGAGGTACGCGGAGATCAGTGCCTCCAAAGGAGACGATGCCTGACTCCTCGTGAAACTTGATAGGAGTACCAGGATTCCTGTGGCACGTGGAAAGGGACCCTTGGTCTCCCGCCTCAGCTGGAGAGGTGTCCCAATTGCCTTGCCAAGCCTCGAGGAGAATCCCGAGTTGTGTCTCGCAACTAGGCAAGAGTCCTGACGTGGCTGAACAAACACGTGTGTGGAAGGGCCATCCCCGTCGTAACTCGAGAATATACCCCAGGTTCCCGCCGCAACTCGAGAAAAACCATGAGACTTCCCCCTCGCCGCGAGATGAGGCCCGATTCCCCTGCACTGCGTGCAGAGCAATTCTGTGTTGCACATCACACATGAAAGGAGCCTTGATTTCCTTCATGGCACTCCTGAAAAACCCCAAGAACACTGTTTCAAGGCTAGAGGGATCCTGAGGTCACTGTAGCAACACGAAAGAGCTCCGTGGACCAAAAATCAACTCGAGATGAGAGGTTAGTCCCTGGCTTCGACTCCAGAGGAATACCACCTTACCACAAGCACCTCAAGAGGAGGCTTCTCTCAGCTCTAGGTATGTGAGAGGGACCCTGAGTTTGCGGCCTCAAGTGGAATGGACACCGCGATGCCCTGACTCGAAATAAGGCCGGATATCCCTGCAGTGACTTCAATGCAGGATCGTCTTGCATCTCCCAAGACGAAAGGATGTCTGAATCCCCTGTGGAGACCACAGAGAAAGACCTAGTTCCCCACCTCATCGCGACAGGAGGCCTCAAATCCTTTGAAAACTCCAGAGGTATGCGGAGATCAGTGCCTCCAAAGGAGACGATGCCTGACTCCTCGTGAAACTTGATAGGACACCCAGGATTCCTGTGGCACGTGCAAAGGGACCCTTGGTCTCCCGTCTCAGCTGGAGAGGCGTCCCAATTGCCCTGCAAAGCCTCGAGGAGAATCCCGAGTTGTCCCTCGCAACTAGGCAGGAGTCCTGACGTCGCTGAAGAAACACGTGGGTGGAAGGGCCATCCCCACCGTAACTCGAGAATATACCCCAGGTTCCCGCCGCAACTCGAGAAAAACCATGAGACTTCCCCCTCACCGCGAGATGAGGCCCAATTCCCCTGCACTGCGCGCAGAGCAATTCCGTGTTGCACATCACACATGAAAGGAGCCTTGATTTCCTTGATGGCACTCCAGAGAAACCCCAAGAACACTGTTTCAAGGATAGAGGGATCCTGAGGTCACTGTAGCAACACGAAAGAGCTCCGTGCACCAAGAATCAACACGAGATGAGAGGTTAGTCCCTGGCTTCGACTCCTGAGGAATACCACCTTACCACAAGCACCTCAAGAGGAGGCTTCTCTCAGCTCTACGTATGTGAGAGGGATCCTGAGTTTGCGGCCTCAAGTGGAATGGACACCGCGATGCCCTGACTCAAAATAAGGCCGGATATCCCTGCAGTGACTTGAATGCAGGCTCGTCTTGCATCTCCCAAGACGAAAGGATGTCTGAATCCCCTGTGGAGACCACAGAGAAAGACCTAGTTCCCCACCTCATCGCGACCGGAGGCCTCACATCCTTTGAAAACTCCAGAGGAACGCGGAGATCAGTGCCTCCAAAGGAGACGATGCCTGACTCCTCGTGAAACTTGATAGGAGTCCCAGGATTCTTGTGGCACGTGGAAAGGGACCCTTGGTCTCCCGCCTCAGCTGGAGAGGTGTTCCAATTGCCCTACCAAGCCTCGAGGAGAATCCCGAGTTGTCCCTCGCAACTAGGCAGGAGTCCTGACGTGGCTGAACAAACACGTGGGTGGAAGGGCCATCCCCGTCGTAACTCGAGAATATACCCCAGGTTCCCGCCGCAACTCGAGAAAAACCATGAGACTTCCCCCTCGATGCGAGATGAGGCCAGATTCCCCTGTACTGCGTGCAGAGCAATTCCGTCTTGCACATCACACATGAAAGGAGCCTTGATTTCCTTGATGGCACTCCAGAGAAACCCCAAGAACTCTGTTTCAAGGCTAGAGGGATCCTGAGGTCACTGTAGCAACACGAAAGAACTCTGTGGACCAAAAATCAACTCGAAAAGAGAGGTTAGTCCCTGGATTCGTCTCCAGAGGAATACCACCTTACCACAAGCACCTCAAGAGGAGGCTTCTCTCAGCTCTAGGTATGTGAGAGGGACCCTGAGTTTGCGGCCTCAAGTGGAATGGACACCGCGATGCCCTGACTCGAAATAAGGCCGGATATCCCTGCAGTGACTTCAATGCAGGCTCGTCTTGCATCTCCCAGGACGAAAGGATGTCTGAATCCCCTGTGGAAAGCACAGAGAAAGACTTAGTTCCCCACCTCATCGCGACCGATAGCCTCACATCCTTTGAAAACTCCAGAGGTACGCGGAGATCAGTGCCTCCAAAGGAGACGATGCCTGACTCCTCGTGAAACTTGATAGGAGTCCCAGGATTCCTGTGGCACTTGGAAAGGGACCCTTGGTCTCCCGCCTCAGCTGGAGAGGCGTCCCAATTGCCCTGCCAAGCCTCGAGGAGAATCCAGAGTTTTCCCTCGCAACTAGGCAGGAGTCCTGACGTGGCTGAAGAAACACGTGGGTGGAAGGGCCATCCCCGTCGTAACTCGAGAATATACCCCAGGTTCCCGCCGCAACTCGAGAAAAACCATGAGACTTCCCCCTCGCCGCGAGATGAGGCCCGATTCCCCTGCAGTGCGTGCAGAACAATTCCGTGTTGCACATCACACATGAAAGGAGCCTTGATTTCCTTGATGGCACTCCAGAGAAACCCCAAGAACACTGTTTCAAGGCTAGAGGGATCCTGAGGTCACTGTAGCAACACGAAAGAGCTCCGTGGGCCAAAAATCAACTCGAGATGAGAGGTTAGTCCCTGGCTTCGACTCCAGAGGAATACCACCTTACCACAAGCACCTCAAGAGGAGGCTTTTCTCAGCTCTAGGTATGTGAGAGGGACCCTGAGTTTGCGGCCTCAAGTGGAATGGACACCGCGATGCCCTGACGCGAAATAAGGCCGGATATCCCTGCAGTGACTTGAATGCAGGCTCGTCTTGCATCTCCCAAGATGAAAGGATGTCTGAATCCCCTGTGGAGACCACAGAGAAACACCTAGTTCCTCACCTCATCGCGACCGGAGGCCTCACATCCTTTGAAAACTCCAGAGGTACTCGGAGATCAGTGCCTCCAAAGGAGACGATGCCTGACTCCTCGTGAAACTTGATAGGAGTCCCAGGATTCCTGTGGCACGTGGAAAGGGACCCTTGGTCTCCCGCCTCAGCTGGAGAGGCGTTCCAATTGCCGTGCCAAGCCTCGAGGAGAATCCCGAGTTGTCCCTCGCAACTAGGCAGGAGTCCTGACGTGGCTGAACAAACACGTGGGTGGAAGGGCCATCCCCGTCGTAACTCGAGAATATACCCCAGGTTCCCGCCGCAACTCGAGAAAAACCATGAGACTTCCCCCTCGATGCGAGATGAGGCCCGATTCCCCTGTACTGCGTGCAGAGCAATTCCGTCTTGCACATCACACATGAAAGGAGCCTTGATTTCCTTGATGGCACTCCAGAGAAACCCCAGAACACTGTTTCAAGGATAGAGTGATCCTGAGGTCACTGTAGCAACACGAAAGAACTCTGTGGACCAGAAATCAACTCGAAAAGAGAGGTTAGTCCCTGGATTCGTCTCCAGAGGAATACCACCTTACCACAAGCACCTCAAGAGGAGGCTTCTCTCAGCTCTAGGTATGTGAGAGGGACCCTGAGTTTGCGGCCTCAAGTGGAATGGACACCGCGATTCCCTGACTCGAAATAAGGCCGGATATCCCTGCAGTGACTTCAATGCAGGCTCGTCTTGCATCTCCCAGGATGAAAGGATGTCTGAATCCCCTGTGGAAAGCACAGAGAAAGACTTAGTTCCCCACCTCATCGCGACCGATAGCCTCACATCCTTTGAAAACTCCAGAGGTACGCGGAGATCAGTGCCTCCAAAGGAGACGATGCCTGACTCCTCGTGAAACTTGATAGGAGTCCCAGGATTCCTGTGGCACTTGGAAAGGGACACTTGGTCTCCCGCCTCAGCTGGAGAGGCGTCCCAATTGCCCTGCCAAGCCTCGAGGAGAATCCAGAGTTGTCCCTCGCAACTAGGCAGGAGTCCTGACGTCGCTGAAGAAACACGTGTGTGGAAGGGCCATCCCCGTCGTAACTCGAGAATATACCCCAGGTTTCCGCCGCAACTCGAGAAAAACCATGAGACTTCCCCCTCGCCGCGAGATGAGGCCCGATTCCCCTGCACTGCGTGCAGAGCAATTCCGTGTTGCACATCACACATGAAAGGAGCCTTGATTTCCTTCATGGCACTCCAGAGAAACCCCAAGAACACTGTTTCAAGGCTAGAGGGATCCTGAGGTCACTGTAGCAACACGAAAGAGCTCCGTGGGCCAAAAATCAACTCGAGATGAGAGGTTAGTCCCTGGCTTCGACTCCAGAGGAATACCACCTTACCACAAGCATCTCAAGAGGAGGCTTCTCTCAGCTCTAGGTATGTGAGAGGGACCCTGAGTTTGCGGCCTCAAGTGGAATGGACACCGCGATGCCCTGACTCGAAATAAGGCCGGATATCCCTGCAGTGACTGGAATGCAGGCTCGTCTTGCATCTCCCAAGACGACAGGGTGTCTGAATCCCCTGTGGAGACCACAGAGAAAGACCTAGTTCCCCACCTCATCGCGACAGGAGGCCTCAAATCCTTTGAAAACTCCAGAGGTATGCGGAGATCAGTGCCTCCAAAGGAGACGATGCCTGACTCCTCGTGAAACTTGATAGGAGACCCAGGATTCCTGTGGCACGTGGAAAGGGACCCTTGGTCTCCCGTCTCAGCTGGAGAGGCGTCCCAATTGCCCTGCAAAGCCTCGAGGAGAATCCAGAGTTGTCCCTCGCAACTAGGCAGGAGTCCTGACATGGCTGAACACACACGTGTGTGGAAGGGCCATCCCCGTCGTAACTCGAGAATATACCCCAGGTTCCCGCCGCAACTCGAGAAAAACCATGAGACTTCCCCCTCGCCGCGAGATGAGGCCCGATTCCCCTGCACTGCGTGCAGAGCAATTCCGTGTTGCACATCACACATGAAAGGAGCCTTGATTTCCTTGATGGCACTCCAGAGAAACCCCAAGAACACTGTTTCAAGGCTAGAGGGATCCTGAGGTCACTGTAGCAACACGAAAGAGCTCCGTGGGCCAAAAATCAACTCGAGATGAGAGGTTAGTCCCTGACTTCGACTCCTGAGGAATACCACCTTACCACAAGCACCTCAAGAGGAGGCTTCTCTCAGCTCTAGGTATGTGAGAGGGATCCTGAGTTTGCGGCCTCAAGTGGAATGGACACCGCGATGCCCTGACTCGAAATAAGGCCGGATATCCCTGCAGTGACTTGAATGCAGGCTCGTCTTGCATCTCCCAAGAAGAAAGGATGTCTCAATCCCCTGTGGAGACCACAGAGAAACACCCAGTTCCCCACCTCATCGCGACCGGAGGCCTCACATCCTTTGAAAACTCCAGAGGTACGCGGAGATCAGTGCCTCCAAAGGAGACGATGCCTGACTCCTCGTGAAACTTGATAGGAGTCCCAGGATTCCTGTGGCACGTGGAAAGGGACCCTTGGTCTCCCGCCTCAGCTGGAGAGGCGTTCCAATTGCCCTGCCAAGCCTCGAGGAGAATCCCGAGTTGTCCCTCGCAACTAGGCAGGAGTCCTGACGTGGCTGAACAAACACGTGGGTGGAAGGGCCATCCCCGTCGTAACTCGAGAATATACCCCAGGTTCCCGCCGCAACTCGAGAAAAACCATGAGACTTCCCCCTCGATGCGAGATGAGGCCCGATTCCCCTGTACTGCGTGCAGAGCAATTCCGTCTTGCACATCACACATGAAAGGAGCCTTGATTTCCTTGATGGCACTCCAGAGAAACCCCAAGAACACTGTTTCAAGGCTAGAGGGATCCTGAGGTCACTGTAGCAACACGAAAGAACTCTGTGGACCAAAAATCAACTCGAAAAGGGAGGTTAGTCCCTGGATTCGTCTCCAGAGGAATACCACCTTACCACAAGCACCTCAAGAGGAGGCTTCTCTCAGCTCTAGGTATGTGAGAGGGACCCTGAGTTTGCGGCCTCAAGTGGAATGGACACCGCGATGCCCTGACTCGAAATAAGGCCGGATATCCCTGCAGTGACTTCAATGCAGGCTCGTCTTGCATCTCCCAGGACGAAAGGATGTCTGAATCCCCTGTGGAGACCACAGAGAAAGACCTAGTTCCCCACCTCATCGCGACCGGAGGCCTGACATCCTTTGAAAACTCCAGAGGTACGCGGAGATCAGTGCCTCCAAAGGAGACGATGCCTGACTCCTCGTGAAACTTGATAGGAGTCCCAGGATTCCTATGGCACTTGGAAAGGGACACTTGGTCTCCCGCCTCAGCTGGAGAGGCGTCCCAATTGCCTTGCCAAGCCTCGAGGAGAATCCCGAGTTTTGTCTCTCAACTAGGCAAGAGTCCTGACGTGGCTGAACAAACACGTGTGTGGAAGGGCCATCCCCGTCGTAACTCGAGAATATACCCCAGGTTCCCGCCGCAACTCGAGAAAAACCATGAGACTTCCCCCTCGCCGCGAGATGAGGCCCGATTCCCCTGCACTGCGTGCAGAGCAATTCTGTGTTGCACATCACACATGAAAGGAGCCTTGATTTCCTTCATGGCACTCCAGAGAAACCCCAAGAACACTGTTTCAAGGCTAGAGGGATCCTGAGATCACTGTAGCAACACGAAAGAGCTCCGAGGACCAAAAATCAACTCGAGATGAGAGGTTAGTCCCTGGCTTGGACTCCAGAGAAATACCACCTTACCACAAGCACCTCAAGAGGAGGCTTCTCTCAGCTCTAGGTATGTGAGAGGGACCCTGAGTTTGCGGCCTCAAGTGGAATGGACACCGCGATGCCCTGACTCGAAATAAGGCCGGATAGTCCTGCAGTGACTGGAATGCAGGCTCGTCTTGCATCTCCCAAGACGAAAGGGTGTCTTAATCCCCTGTGGAGACCACAGAGAAAGACCTAGTTCCCCACCTCATCGCGACAGGAGGCCTCAAATCCTTTGAAAACTCCAGAGGTATGCGGAGATCAGTGCCTCCAAAGGAGACGATGCCTGACTCCTCGTGAAACTTGATAGGAGACCCAGGATTCCTGTGGCACGTGGAAAGGGACACTTGGTCTCCCGTCTCAGCTGGAGATGCGTCCCAATTGCCCTGCAAAGCCTCGAGGAGAATCCCGAGTTGTCCCTCGCAACTAGGCAGGAGTCCTGACGTCGCTGAAGGAACACGTGGGTGGAAGGGCCATCCCCGTCGTAACTCGAGAATATACCCCAGGTTCCCGCCGCAACTCGAGAAAAACCATGAGACTTCCCCCTCGCCGTGAGATGCGGCCCGATTCCCCTGCACTGCGTGCAGAGCAATTCCGTGTTGCACATCACACATGAAAGGAGCCTTGATTTCCTTGATGGCACTCCAGTGAAACCCCAAGAACACTGTTTCAAGGATAGAGGGATACTGAGGTCACTGTAGCAACACGAAAGAGCTCCGTGGACCAAGAATCAACACGAGATGTAAGGTTAGTCCCTGGCTGCGACTCCTGAGGAATACCACCTTACCACAAGCACCTCAAGAGGAGGCTTCTCTCAGCTCTAGGTATGTGAGAGGGATCCTGAGTTTGCGGCCTCAAGTGGAATGGACACCGCGATGCCCTGACTCGAAATAAGGCCGGATAACCCTGCAGTGACTTGAATGCAGGCTCGTCTTGCATCTCCCAAGAAGAAAGGATGTCTGAATCCCCTGTGGAGACCACAGAGAAACACCTAATTCCCCACCTCATCGCGACCGCAGGCCTCACATCCTTTGAAAACTCCAGAGGAACGCGAAGATCAGTGCCTCCAAAGGAGACGATGCCTGACTCCTCGTGAAACTTGATAGCAGTCCCAGGATTCTTCTGGCACGTGGAAAGGGACCCTTGGTCTCCCGCCTCAGCTGGAGAGGCATCCCAATTGCCCTGCCAAGCCTCGAGGAGAATCCCGAGTTGTCCTTCGCAACTAGGCAGGAGTCCTGATGTGGCTGAACAAATACGTGGGTGGAAGGGCCATCCCCGTCGTAACTCGGGAATATACCCCAGGTTCCCGCCGCAACTCGAGAAAAACCATGAGACTTCCCCCTCTATGCGAGATGAGGCCCGATTCCCCTGTACTGCGTGCAGAGCAATTCCGTCTTGCACATCACAAATGAAAGGAGCCTTGATTTCCTTGATGGCACTCCAGAGAAACCCCAAGAACACTGTTTCAAGGATAGAGGGATCCTGAGGTCACTGTAGCAAAACGAAAGAACTCTGTGGACCAAAAATCAACTCGAAAAGAGAGGTTAGTCCCTGGATTCGTCTCCAGAGGAATACCACCTTACCACAAGCACCTCAAGAGGAGGCTTCTCTCAGCTCTAGGTATGTGAGAGGGACCCTGAGTTTGCGGCCTCAAGTGGAATGGACACCGCGATGCCCTGACTCGAAATAAGGCCGGATATCCCTGCAGTGACTTCAATGCAGGCTCGTCTTGCATCTCCCAGGACGAAAGGATGTCTGAATCCCCTGTGGAAAGCACAGAGAAAGACTTAGTTCCCCACCTCATCGCGACCGATAGCCTCACATCCTTTGAAAACTCCAGAGGTACGCGGAGATCAGTGCCTCCAAAGGAGACGATGCCTGACTCCTCGTGAAACTTGATAGGAGTCCCAGGATTCCTGTGGCACTTGGAAAGGGACACTTGGTCTCCCGCCTCAGCTGGAGAGGCGTCCCAATTGCCCTGCCAAGCCTCGAGGAGAATCCAGAGTTGTCCCTCGCAACTAGGCAGGAGTCCTGACGTCGCTGAAGAAACACGTGGGTGGAAGGGCCATCCCCGTCGTAACTCGAGAATATACCCCAGGTTCCCGCCGCAACTCGAGAAAAACCATGAGACTTCCCCCTCGCCGCGAGATGAGGGCCGATTCCCCTGCACTGCGTGCAGAGCAATTCCGTGTTGCACATCACACATGAAAGGAGCCTTGATTTCCTTCATGGCACTCCAGAGAAACCCCAAGAACACTGTTTCAAGGCTAGAGGGATCCTGAGGTCACTGTAGCAACACGAAAGAGCTCCGTGGACCAAGAATCAACACGAGATGAGAGGTTAGTCCCTGGCTTCGACTCCTGAGGAATACCACCTTACCACAAGCACCTCAAGAGGAGGCTTCTCTCAGCTCTAGGTATGTGAGAGGGATCCTGAGTTTGCGGCCTCAAGTGGAATGGACACCGCGATGCCCTGACTCGAAATAAGGCCGGATATCCCTGCAGTGACTGGAATGCAGGCTCGTCTTGCATCTCCCAAGAAGAAAGGATGTCTGAATCCCCTGTGGAGACCACAGAGAAACACCTAGTTCCCCACCTCATCGCGACCGGAGGCCTCACATCCTTTGAAAACTCCAGAGGTACGCGGAGATCAGTGCCTCCAAAGGAGACGATGCCTGACTCCTCGTGAAACTTGATAGGAGTCCCAGGATTCTTGTGGCACGTGGAAAGGGACCCTTGGTCTCCCGCCTCAGCTGGAGAGGCGTTCCAATTGCCCTGCCAAGCCTCGAGGAGAATCCCGAGTTGTCCCTCGCAACTAGGCAGGAGTCCTGACGTGGCTGAACAAACACGTGGGTGGAAGGGCCATCCCCGTCGTAACTCGAGAATATACCCCAGGTTCCCGCCGCAACTCGAGAAAAACCATGAGACTTCCCCCTCGATGCGAGATGAGGCCCGATTCCCCTGTACTGCGTGCAGAGCAATTTCGTGTTGCACATCACACATGAAAGGATCCTTGATTTCCTTGATGGCACTCCAGAGAAACCCCAAGAACACTGTTTCAAGGCTAGAGGGATCCTGAGGTCACTGGAGCAACACGAAAGAACTCTGTGGACCAAAAATCAACTCGAAAAGAGAGGTGAGTCCCTGGATTCATCTCCAGAGGAATACCACCTTACCACAAGCACCTCAAGAGGAGGCTTCTCTCAGCTCTAGGTATGTGAGAGGGACCCTGAGTTTGCGGCCTCAAGTGGAATGGACACCGCGATGCCCTGACTCGAAATAAGGCCGGATATCCCTGCAGTGACTTCAATGCAGGCTCGTCTTGCATCTCCCAGGACGAAAGAATGTCTGAATCCCCTGTGGAAAGCACAGAGAAAGACTTATTTCCCCACCTCATCGCGACCGATAGCCTCACATCCTTTGAAAACTCCAGAGGTACGCGGAGATCAGTGCCGCCAAAGGAGACGATGCCTGACTCCTCGTGAAACTTGATAGGAGTCCCAGGATTCCTGTGGCACTTGGAAAGGGACACTTTGTCTCCCGCCTCAGCTGGAGAGGCGTCCCAATTGCCCTGCCAAGCCTCGAGGAGAATCCAGAGTTGTCCCTCGCAACTAGGCAGGAGTCCTGACGTCGCTGAAGAAACACGTGGGTGGAAGGGCCATCCCCGTCGTAACTCGAGAATATACCCCAGGTTCCCGCCGCAACTCGAGAAAAACCATGAGACTTCCCCCTCGCCGCGAGATGAGGCCCGATTCCCCTGCACTGCGTGCAGAGCAATTCCGTGTTGCACATCACACATGAAAGGAGCCTTGATTTCCTTGATGGCACTCCAGAGAAACCCCAAGAACACTGTTTCAAGGCTAGAGGGATCCTGAGGTCACTGTAGCAACACGAAAGAGCTCCGTGGGCGAAAAATCAACTCGAGATGAGAGGTTAGTCCCTGGCTTCGACTCCAGAGGAATACCACCTTACCACAAGCACCTCAAGAGGAGGCTTCTCTCAGCTCTAGGTATGTGAGAGGGACCCTGAGTTTGCGGACTCAAGTGGAATGGACACCGCGATGCCCTGACGCGAAATAAGGCTGGATATCCCTGCAGTGACTTGAATGCAGGCTCGTCTTGCATCTCCCAAGATGAAAGGATGTCTGAATCCCCTGTGGAGACCACAGAGAAAGACCTAGTTCCCCACCTCATCGCGACCCGAGGCCTCACATCCTTTGAAAACTCCAGAGGTACGCGGAGATCAGTGCCTCCAAAGGAGACGATGCCTGACTCCTCGTGAAACTTGATAGGAGTCCCAGGATTCCTGTGGCACGTGGAAAGGGACCCTTGGTCTCCCGCCTCAGCTGGAGAGGCGTCCCAATTGCCTTGCCAAGCCTCGAGGAGAATCCCGAGTTGTGTCTCGCAACTAGGCAAGAGTCCTGACGTGGCTGAACAAACACGTGTGTGGAAGGGCCATCCCCGTCGTAACTCGAGAATATACCCCAGGTTCCCGCCGCAACTCGAGAAAAACCATGAGACTTCCCCCTCGCCGCGAGATGAGGCCCGATTCCCCTGCACTGCGTGCAGAGCAATTCTGTGTTGCACATCACACATGAAAGGAGCCTTGATTTCCTTCATGGCACTCCAGAGAAACCCCAAGAACACTGTTTCAAGGCTAGAGGGATCCTGAGGTCACTGTAGCAACACGAAAGAGCTCCGTGGACCAAAAATCAACTCGAGATGAGAGGTTACTCCCTGGCTTCGACTCCAGAGGAATACCACCTTACCACAAGCACCTCAAGAGGAGGCTTCTCTCAGCTCTAGGTATGTGAGAGGGATCCTCAGTTTGCGGCCTCAAGTGGAATGGACACCGCGATGCCCTGACTCGAAATAAGGCCGGATATCCCTGCAGTGACTGGAATGCAGGCTCGTCTTGCATCTCCCAAGACGAAAGGGTGTCTGAATCCCCTGTGGAGACCACAGAGAAAGACCTAGTTCCCCACCTCATCGCGACAGGAGGCCTCAAATCCTTTGAAAACTCCAGAGGTATGCGGAGATCAGTGCCTCCAAAGGAGACGATGCCTGACTCCTCGTGAAACTTGATAGGTGACCCAGGATTCCTGTGGCACGTGGAAAGGGACCCTTGGTCTCCCGTCTCAGCTGGAGAGGCGTCCCAATTGCCCTGCCAAGCCTCGAGGAGAATCCCGAGTTGTCCCTCGCAACTAGGCAGGAGTCCTGACGTCGCTGAAGAAACACGTGGGTGGAAGGGCCATCCCCATCGTAACTCGAGAATATACCCCAGGTTCCCGCCGCAACTCTAGAAAAACCATGAGACTTCCCCCTCGCCGCGAGATGAGGCCCGATTCCCCTGTACTGCGTGCAGAGCAATTCCGTCTTGCACATCACACATGAAAGGAGCCTTGATTTCCTTGATGGCACTCCAGAGAAACCCCAAGAACACTGTTTCAAGGATAGAGGGATCCTGAGGTCACTGTAGCAACACGAAAGAACTCTGTGGACCAAAAATCAACTCGAAAAGAGAGGTTAGTCCCTGGATTCGTCTCCAGAGGAATACCACCTTACCACAAGCACCTCAAGAGGAGGCTTCTCTCAGCTCTAGGTATGTGAGAGGGACCCTGAGTTTGCGGCCTCAAGTGGAATGGACACCGCGATGCCCTGACTCGAAATAAGGCCGGATATCCCTGCAGTGACTTCAATGCAGGCTCGTCTTGCATCTCCCAGGACGAAAGGATGTCTGAATCCCCTGTGGAAAGCACAGAGAAAGACTTAGTTCCCCACCTCATCGCGACCGATAGCCTCACATCCTTTGAAAACTCCAGAGGTACGCGGAGATCAGTGCCTCCAAAGGAGACGATGCCTGACTCCTCGTGAAACTTGATAGGAGTCCCAGGATTCCTGTGGCACTTGGAAAGGGACACTTGGTCTCCCGCCTCAGCTGGAGAGGCGTCCCAATTGCCCTGCCAAGCCTCGAGGAGAATCCCGAGTTGTGTCTCGCAACTAGGCAAGAGTCCTGACGTGGCTGAACAAACACGTGTGTGGAAGGGCCATCCGCGTCGTAACTCGAGAATATACCCCAGGTTCCCGCCGCAACTCGAGAAAAACCATGAGACTTCCCCCTCGCCGCGAGATGAGGCCCGATTCCCCTGCACTGCATGCAGAGCAATTCTGTGTTGCACATCACACATGAAAGGAGCCTTGATTTCCTTCATGGCACTCCAGAGAAACCCCAAGAACACTGTTTCAAGGCTAGAGGGATCCTGAGGTCACTGTAGCAACACGAAAGAGCTCCGTGGACCAAGAATCAACACGAGATGAGAGGTTAGTCCCTGGCTTCGACTCCTGAGGAATACCACCTTACCACAAGCACCTCAAGAGGAGGCTTCTCTCAGCTCTAGGTATGTGAGAGGGATCCTGAGTTTGCGGCCTCAAGTGGAATGGACACCGCGATGCCCTGACTCGAAATAAGGCCGGATATCCCTGCAGTGACTGGAATGCAGGCTCGTCTTGCATCTCCCAAGAAGAAAGGATGTCTGAATCCCCTGTGGAGACCACAGAGAAACACCTAGTTCCCCACCTCATCGCGACCGGAGGCCTCACATCCTTTGAAAACTCCAGAGGTACGCGGAGATCAGTGTCTCCAAAGGAGACGATGCCTGACTCCTCGTGAAACTTGATAGGAGTCCCAGGATTCTTGTGGCACGTGGAAAGGGACCCTTGGTCTCCCGCCTCAGCTGGAGAGGCGTTCCAATTGCCCTGCCAAGCCTCGAGGAGAATCCCGAGTTGTCCCTCGCAACTAGGCAGGAGTCCTGACGTGGCTGAACAAACACGTGGGTGGAAGGGCCATCCCCGTCGTAACTCGAGAATATACCCCAGGTTCCCGCCGCAACTCGAGAAAAACCATGAGACTTCCCCCTCGCGGCGAGATGAGGCCCGATTCCCCTGTACTGCGTGCAGAGCAATTCCGTGTTGCACATCACACATGAAAGGAGCCTTGATTTCCTTGATGGCACTCCAGAGAAACCCCAAGAACACTGTTTCAAGGCTAGAGGGATCCTGAGGTCACTGGAGCAACACGAAAGAACTCTGTGGACCAAAAATCAACTCGAAAAGAGAGGTTAGTCCCTGGATTCATCTCCAGAGGAATACCACCTTACCACAAGCACCTGAAGAGGAGGCTTCTCTCAGCTCTAGGTATGTGAGAGGGACCCTGAGTTTGCGGCCTCAAGTGGAATGGACACCGCGATGCCCTGACTCGAAATAAGGCCGGATATCCCTGCAGTGACTTCAATGCAGGCTCGTCTTGCATCTCCCAGGACGAAAGAATGTCTGAATCCCCTGTGGAAAGCACAGAGAAAGACTTATTTCCCCACCTCATCGCGACCGATAGCCTCACATCCTTTGAAAACTCCAGAGGTACGCGGAGATCAGTGCCTCCAAAGGAGACGATGCCTGACTCCTCGTGAAACTTGATAGGAGTCCCAGGATTCCTGTGGCACTTGGAAAGGGACACTTTGTCTCCCGCCTCAGCTGGAGAGGCGTCCCAATTGCCCTGCCAAGCCTCGAGGAGAATCCAGAGTTGTCCCTCGCAACTAGGCAGGAGTCCTGACGTCGCTGAAGAAACACGTGGGTGGAAGGGCCATCCCCGTCGTAACTCGAGAATATACCCCAGGTTCCCGCCGCAACTCGAGAAAAACCATGAGACTTCCCCCTCGCCGCGAGATGAGGCCCGATTCCCCTGCACTGCGTGCAGAGCAATTCCGTGTTGCACATCACACATGAAAGGAGCCTTGATTTCCTTGATGGCACTCCAGAGAAACCCCAAGAACACTGTTTCAAGGCTAGAGGGATCCTGAGGTCACTGTAGCAACACGAAAGAGCTCCGTGGGCGAAAAATCAACTCGAGATGAGAGGTTAGTCCCTGGCTTCGACTCCAGAGGAATACCACCTTACCACAAGGACCTCAAGAGGAGGCTTCTCTCAGCTCTAGGTATGTGAGAGGGACCCTGAGTTTGCGGACTCAAGTGGAATGGACACCGCGATGCCCTGACGCGAAATAAGGCTGGATATCCCTGCAGTGACTTGAATGCAGGCTCGTCTTGCATCTCCCAAGATGAAAGGATGTCTGAATCCCCTGTGGAGACCACAGAGAAAGACCTAGTTCCCCACCTCATCGCGACCGGAGGCCTCACATCCTTTGAAAACTCCAGAGGTACGCGGAGATCAGTGCCTCCAAAGGAGACGATGCCTGACTCCTCGTGAAACTTGATAGGAGTCCCAGGATTCCTGTGGCACGTGGAAAGGGACCCTTGGTCTCCCGCCTCAGCTGGAGAGGCGTCCCAATTGCCTTGCCAAGCCTCGAGGAGAATCCCGAGTTGTGTCTCGCAACTAGGCAAGAGTCCTGACGTGGCTGAAGAAACACGTGTGTGGAAGGTCCATCCCCGTCGTAACTCGAGAATATACCCCAGGTTCCCGCCGCAACTCGAGAAAAACCATGAGACTTCCCCCTCGCCGTGAGATGAGGCCCGATTCCCCTGCACTGCGTGCAGAGCAATTCTGTGTTGCACATCACACATGAAAGGAGCCTTGATTTCCTTCATGGCACTCCAGAGAAACCCCAAGAACACTGTTTCAAGGCTAGAGGGATCCTGAGGTCACTGTAGCAACAAGAAAGAGCTCCGTGGACCAAAAATCAACTCGAGATGAGAGGTTAGTCCCTGGCTTCGACTCCAGAGGAATACCACCTTACCACAAGCACCACAAGAGGAGGCTTCTCTCAGCTCTAGGTGTGTGAGAGGGACCCTGAGTTTGCGGCCTCAAGTGGAATGGACACCGCGATGCCCTGACTCGAAATAAGGCCGGATATCCCTGCAGTGACTGGAATGCAGGCTCGTCTTCCATCTCCCAATACGAAAGGATGTCTGAATCCGCTGTGGAGACCACAGAGAAAGACCTAGTTCCCCACCTCATCGCGACAGGAGGCCTCAAATCCTTTGAAAACTCCAGAGGTATGCGGAGATCAGTGCCTCCAAAGGAGACGATGCCTGACTCCTCGTGAAACTTGATAGGAGTCCCAGGATTCTTGTGGCACGTGGAAAGGGACCCTTGGTCTCCCGCCTCAGCTGGAGAGGCGTTCCAATTGCCCTGCCAAGCCTCGAGGAGAATCCCGAGTTGTCCCTCGCAACTAGGCAGGAGTCCTGACGTGGCTGAACAAACACGTGGGTGGAAGGGCCATCCCCGTCGTAACTCGAGAATATACCCCAGGTTCCCGCCGCACCTCGAGAAAAACCATGAGACTTCCCCCTCGATGCGAGATGAGGCCCGATTCCCCTGTACTGCGTGCAGAGCAATTTCGTGTTGCACATCACACATGAAAGGATCCTTGATTTCCTTGATGGCACTCCAGAGAAACCCCAAGAACACTGTTTCAAGGCTAGAGGGATCCTGAGGTCACTGTAGCAACACGAAAGAACTCTGTGGACCAAAAATCAACTCGAAAAGAGAGGTTAGTCCCTGGATTCATCTCCAGAGGAATACCACCTTACCACAAGCACCTCAAGAGGAGGCTTCTCTCAGCTCTAGGTATGTGAGAGGGACCCTGAGTTTGCGGCCTCAAGTGGAATGGACACCGCGATGCCCTGACTCGAAATAAGGCCGGATATCCCTGCAGTGACTTCAATGCAGGCTCGTCTTGCATCTCCCAGGACGAAAGAATGTCTGAATCCCCTGTGGAAAGCACAGAGAAAGACTTATTTCCCCACCTCATCGCGACCGATAGCCTCACATCCTTTGAAAACTCCAGAGGTACGCGGAGATCAGTGCCTCCAAAGGAGACGATGCCTGACTCCTCGTGAAACTTGATAGGAGTCCCAGGATTCCTGTGGCACTTGGAAAGGGACACTTTGTCTCCCGCCTCAGCTGGAGAGGCGTCCCAATTGCCCTGCCAAGCCTCGAGGAGAATCCAAAGTTGTCCCTGGCAACTAGGCAGGAGTCCTGACGTCGCTGAAGAAACACGTGGGTGGAAGGGCCATCCCCGTCGTAACTCGAGAATATACCCCAGGTTCCCGCCGCAACTCGAGAAAAACCATGAGACTTCCCCCTCGCCGCGAGGTGAGGCCGGATTCCCCTGCACTTCGTGCAGAGCAATTCCGTGTTGCACATCACACATGAAAGGAGCCTTGATTTCCTTGATGGCACTCCAGAGAAACCCCAAGAACACTGTTTCAAGGCTAGAGGGATCCTGAGGTCACTGTAGCAACACGAAAGAGCTCCGTGGGCCAAAAATCAACTCGAGATGAGAGGTTAGTCCCTGGCTTCGACTCCAGAGGAATACCACCTTACCACAAGCACCTCAAGAGGAGGCTTCTCTCAGCTCTAGGTATGTGAGAGGGACCCTGAGTTTGCGGCCTCAAGTGGAATGGACACCGCGATGCCCTGATGCGAAATAAGGCTGGATATCCCTGCAGTGACTTGAATGCAGGCTCGTCTTGCATCTCCCAAGATGAAAGGATGTCTGAATCCCCTGTGGAGACCACAGAGAAAGACCTAGTTCCCCACCTCATCGCGACCGGAGGCCTCACATCCTTTGAAAACTCCAGAGGTACGCGGAGATCAGTGCCTCCAAAGGAGACGAAGCCTGACTCCTCGTGAAACTTGATAGGAGTCCCAGGATTCTTGTGGCACGTGGAAAGGGACCCTTGGTCTCCCGCCTCAGCTGGAGAGGCGTTCCAATTGCCCTGCCAAGCCTCGAGGAGAATCCCGAGTTGTCCCTCGCAACTAGGCAGGACTCCTGACGTCGCTGAAGAAACACGTGGGTGGAAGGGCCATCCCCGTCGTAACTGGAGAATATACCCCAGGTTCCCGCCGCAACTCGAGAAAAACCATGAGACTTCCCCCTCGATGCGAGATGAGGCCCGATTCCCCTGTACTGCATGCAGAGCAATTCCGTCTTGCACATCACACATGAAAGGAGCCTTGATTTCCTTGATGGCACTCCAGAGAAACCCCAAGAACACTGTTTCAAGGATAGAGGGATCCTGAGGTCACTGTAGCAACACGAAAGAACTCTGTGGACCAAAAATCAACTCGAAAAGAGAGGTTAGTCCCTGGATTCGGCTCCAGAGGAATACCACCTTACCACAAGCACCTCAAGAGGAGGCTTCTCTCAGCTCTAGGTATGTGAGAGGGACCCTGAGTTTGCTGCCTCAAGTGGAATGGACACCGCGATGCCCTGACTCGAAATAAGGCCGGATATCCCTGCAGTGACTGGAATGCAGCCTCGTCTTGCATCTCCCAAGACGAAAGGGTGTCTGAATCCCCAGTGGAGACCACAGAGAAAGACCTAGTTCCCCACCTCATCGCGACAGGAGGCCTCAAATCTTTTGAAAACTCCACAGGTATGCGGAGATCAGTGCCTCCAAAGGAGACGATGCCTGACTCCTCGTGAAACTTGATAGGAGACCCAGGATTCCTGTGGCACGTGGAAAGGGAACCTTGGTCTCCCGTCTCAGCTGGAGAGGCGTCCCAATTGCCCTGCAAAGCCTCGAGGAGAATCCCGAGTTGTCCCTCGCAACTAGGCAGGAGTCCTGACGTCGCTGAACACACACGTGTGTGGAAGTGCCATCCCCGTCGTAACTCGAGAATATACCCCAGGTTCCCGCCGCAACTCGAGAAAAACCATGAGACTTCCCACTCGCCGCGAGATGAGGCCCGATTCCCCTGCACTGCATGCAGAGCAATTCCGTGTTGCACATCACACATGAAAGGAGCCTTGATTTCCTTGATGGCACTCCAGAGAAACCCCAAGAACACTGTTTCAAGGCTAGAGGGATCCTGAGGTCACTGTAGCAACACGAAAGAGCTCCGTGGACCAAGAATCAACACTAGATGAGAGGTTAGTCCCTGTCTTCGACTCCTGAGGAATACCACCTTACCACACACACCTCAAGAGGAGGCTTCTCTCAGCTCTAGGTATGTGAGAGGGACCCTGAGTTTGCGGCCTCAAGTGGAATGGACACCGCGATGCCCTGACGCGAAATAAGGCTGGATATCCCTGCAGTGACTTGAATGCAGGCTCGTCTTGCATCTCCCAAGATGAAAGGATGTCTGAATCCCCTGTGGAAACCACAGAGAAAGACCTAGTTCCCCACCTCATCGCGACCGGAGGCCTCACATCCTTTGAAAACTCCAGAGGTACGCGGAGATCAGTGCCTCCAAAGGAGACGATGCCTGACTCCTCGTGAAACTTGATAGGAGTCCCAGGATTCCTGTGGCACGTGGAAAGGGACCCTTGGTCTCCCGCCTCAGCTGGAGAGCCGTCCCAATTGCCTTGCCAAGCCTCGAGGAGAATCCCGAGTTGTGTCTCGCAACTAGGCAAGAGTCCTGACGTGGCTGAACAAACACGTGTGTGGAAGGGCCATCCCCGTCGTAACTCGAGAATATACCCCAGGTTCCCGCCGCAACTCGAGAAAAACCATGAGACTTCCCCCTCGCCGCGAGATGAGGCCCGATTCCCCTGAACTGCGTGCAGAGCAATTCCGTCTTGCACATCACACATGAAAGGAGCCTTGATTTCCTTCATGGCACTCCAGAGAAACCCCAAGAACACTGTTTCAAGGCTAGAGGGATCCTGAGGTCACTGTAGCAACACGAAAGAGCTCCGTGGACCAAAAATCAACTCGAGATGAGAGGTTAGTCCCTGGCTTCGACTCCAGAGGAAAACCATCTTACCACAAGCACCTCAAGAGGAGGTTTCTCTCAGCTCTAGGTATGTGAGAGGGACCCTGAGTTTGCGGCCTCAAGTGGAATGGACACCGCGATGCCCTGACTCGAAATAAGGCCGGATATCCCTGCAGTGACTGGAATGCAGGTTCGTCTTGCATCTCCCTAGACGAAAGGGTGTCTGAATCCCCTGTGGAGACCACAGAGAAAGACCTAGTTCCCCACCTCATCGCGACAGGAGGCCTCAAATCCTTTGAAAACTCCAGAGGTATGCGGAGATCAGTGCCTCCAAAGGAGACGATGCCTGACTCCTCGTGAAACTTGATAGGAGACCCAGGATTCCTGTGGCACTTGGAAAGGGACACTTGGTCTCCCGCCTCAGCTGGAGAGGCGTCCTAATTGCCCTGCAAATCCTCGAGGAGAATCCAGAGTTGTCCCTCGCAACTAGGCAGGAGTCCTGACGTCGCTGAAGAAACACGTGGGTGGAAGGGCCATCCCAGTCGTAACTCGAGAATATACCCCAGGTTCCCGCCGCAACTCGAGAAAAACCATGAGACTTCCCCCTCGCCGCGAGATGAGGCCCGATTCCCCTGCACTGCGTGCAGAGCAATTCCGTGTTGCACATCACACATGAAAGGAGTCTTGATTTCCTTGATGGCACTCCAGAGAAACCCCAAGAACACTGTTTCAAGGCTAGAGGGATCCTGAGGTCACTGTAGCAACACGAAAGAGCTCCGTGGACGAAAAAATCAACTCGAGATGAGAGGTTAGTCCCTGGCTTCGACTCCAGAGGAATACCACCTTACCACAAGCACCTCAAGAGGAGGCTTCTCTCAGCTCTAGGTATGTGAGAGGGACCCTGAGTTTGCGGCCTCAAGTGGAATGGACACCGCGATGCCCTGACTCGAAATAAGGCCGGATATCTCTGCAGTGACTGGAATGCAGCCTCGTCTTGCATCTCCCAAGACGAAAGGGTGTCTGAATCCCCAGTGGAGACCACAGAGAAAGACCTAGTTCCCCACCTCATCGCGACAGGAGGCCTCAAATCCTTTGAAAACTCCACAGGTATGCGGATATCAGTGCCTCCAAAGGAGACGATGCCTGACTCCTCGTGAAACTTGATAGGAGACCCAGGATTCCTGTGGCACGTGGAAAGGGAACCTTGGTCTCCCGTCTCAGGTGGAGAGGCGTCCCAATTGCCCTGCAAAGCCTCGAGGAGAATCCCGAGTTGTCCCTCGCAACTAGGCAGGAGTCCTGACGTCGCTGAAGAAACACGTGGGTGGAAGGGCCATCCCCGTCGTAACTCGAGAATATACCCCAGGTTCCCGCCGCAACTCGAGAAAAACCATGAGACTTCCCCCTCGCCGCGAGATGAGGCCCGATTCCCCTGCACTGCGTGCAGAGCAATTCCGTGTTGCACATCACACATGAAAGGAGCCTTGATTTCCTTGATGGCACTCCAGAGAAACCCCAAGAACACTGTTTCAAGGCTAGAGGGATCCTGAGGTCACTGTAGCAAAACGAAAGAGCTCCGTGGACCAAGAATCAACACGAGATGAGAGGTTAGTCCCTGGCTTCGACTCCTGAGGAATACCACCTTACCACACGCACCTCAAGAGGAGGCTTCTCTCAGCTCTAGGTATGTGAGAGGGATCCTGAGTTTGCGGCCTCAAGTGGAATGGACGCCGCGATGCCCTGACTCGAAATAAGGCCGGATATCCCTGCAGTGACTTGAATGCAGGCTCGTCTTGCATCTCCCAAGAAGAAAGGATGTCTGAATCCCCTGTGGAGACCACAGAGAAAGACCTAGTTCCCCACCTCATCGCGACCGGAGGCCTCATATCCTTTGAAAACTCCAGAGGTATGCGGAGATCAGTGCCTCCAAAGGAGACGATGCCTGACTCCTCGTGAAACTTGATAGGACTCCCAGGATTCTTGTGGCACGTGGAAAGGGACCCTTGGTCTCCCGCCTCAGCTGGAGAGGCGTTCCAATTGCCCTGCCAAGCCTCGAGGAGAATCCCGAGTTGTCCCTCGCAACTAGGCAGGAGTCCTGACGTCGCTGAACAAACACGTGGGTGGAAGGGCCATCCCCGTCGTAACTCGAGAATATACCCCAGGTTCCCGCCGCAACTCGAGAAAAACCATGAGACTTCCCCCTCGATGCGAGATGAGGCCCGATTCCCCTGTACTGCGTGCAGAGCAATTCCGTCTTGCACATCACACATGAAAGGAGCCTTGATTTCCTTGATGGCACTCCAGAGAAACCCCAAGAACACTGTTTCAAGGATAGAGGGATCCTGAGGTCACTGTAGCAACACGAAAGAACTCTGTGGACCAAAAATCAACTCGAAAAGAATGGTTAGTCCCTGGATTCGTCTCCAGAGGAATACCACCTTACCACAAGCACCTCAAGAGGAGGCTTCTCTCAACTCTAGGTATGTGAGAGGGACCCTGAGTTTGCGGCCTCAAGTGGAATGGACACCGCGATGCCCTGACTCGAAATAAGGCCAGATATCCCTGCAGTGACTTCAATGCAGGCTCGTCTTGCATCTCCCAGGACGAAAGGATGTCTGAATCCCCTGTGGAAAGCACAGAGAAAGACTTATTTCCCCACCTCATCGCGACCGGAGGCCTCACATCCTTTGAAAACTCCAGAGGTACGCGGAGATCAGTGCCTCCAAAGGAGACGATGCCTGACTCCTCGTGAAACTTGATAGGAGTCCCAGGATTCCTGTGGCACTTGGAAAGGGACACTTGGTCTCCCGCCTCAGCTGGAGTGGCGTCCCAATTGCCCTGTCAAGCCTCGAGGAGAATCCAGAGTTGTCCCTCGCAACTAGGCAGGAGTCCTGACGTCGCTGAAGAAACACGTGGGTGGAAGGGCCATCCCCGTCGTAACTCGAGAATATACCGCAGGTTCCCGCCGCAACTCGAGAAAACCCATGAGACTTCCCCCTTGCAGCGAGATGAGGCCGGATTCCCATGCACTGCGTGCAGAGCAATTCCGTGTTGCACATCACACATGAAAGGAGCCTTGATTTCCTTGATGGCACTCCAGAGAAACCCCAAGAACACTGTTTCAAGGCTAGAGGGATCCTGAGGTCACTGTAGCAACACGAAAGAGCTCCGTGGGCCAAAAATCAACTCGAGATGAGAGGTTAGTCCCTGGCTTCGACTCCAGAGGAATACCACCTTACCACAAGCACCTCAAGAGGAGGCTTCTCTCAGCTCTATGTATGTGAGAGGGACCCTGAATTTGCGGCCTCAAGTGTAATGGACACCGCGATGCCCTGACTTGAAATAAGTCCGATTATCCCTGCAGTGACTTGAATGCAGGCTCGTCTTGCATCTCCCAAGACGAAAGGATGTCTGAATCCGCTGTGGAGACCACAGAGAAAGACCTAGTTCCCCACCTCATCGCGACAGGAGGCCTCAAATCCTTTGAAAACTCCACAGGTATGCGGAGATCAGTGCCTCCAAAGGAGACGATGCCTGACTCCTCGTGAAACTTGATAGGAGACCCAGGATTCCTGTGGCACGTGGAAAGGGAACCTTGGTCTCCCGTCTCAGCTGGAGAGGCGTCCCAATAGCCCTGCAAAGCCTCGAGGAGAATCCCGAGTTGTCCCTCGCAACTAGGCAGGAGTCCTGACGTCGCTGAACACACACGTGTGTGGAAGTGCCATCCCCGTCGTAACTCGAGAATATACCCCAGGTTCCCGCCGCTCCTCGAGAAAAACCATGAGACTTCCCCCTCGCCGCGAGATGAGGCCCGATTCCCCTGAACTGCATGCAGAGCAATTCCGTGTTGCACATCACACATGAAAGGAGCCTTGATTTCCTTGATGGCACTCCAGAGAAACCCCAAGAACACTGTTTCAAGGCTAGAGGGATCCTGAGGTCACTGTAGCAACACGAAAGAGCTCCGTGGACCAAGAATCAACACGAGATGAGAGGTTAGTCTCTGGCTTCGACTCCTGAGGAATACCACCTTACCACACGCACCTCAAGAGGAGGCTTCTCTCAGCTCTAGGTATGTGAGAGGGATCCTGAGTTTGCGGCCTCAAGTGGAATGGACGCCGCGATGCCCTGACTCGAAATAAGGCCGGATATCCCTGCAGTGACTTCAATGCAGGCTCGCCTTGCATCTCCCAGGACGAAAGGATGTCTGAATCCCCTGTGGAAAGCACAGAGAAAGACTTAGTTCCCCACCTCATCGCGACCGATAGCCTCACATCCTTTGAAAACTCCAGAGGTACGCGGAGATCAGTGCCTCCAAAGGAGACGATGCCTGACTCCTCGTGAAACTTGATAGGAGTCCCAGGATTCCTGTGGCACTTTGAAAGGGACACTTGGTCTCCCGCCTCAGCTGGAGAGGCGTCCCAATTGCCCTGCCAAGCCTCGAGGAGAATCCCGAGTTGTCCCTCGCAACTAGGCAGGACTCCTGACGTCACTGAAGAAACACGTGGGTGGAAGGGCCATCCCCCTCGTAACTCGAGAATATACCCCAGGTTCCCGCCGCAACTCGAGAAAAACCATGAGACTTCCCCCTCGCCGCGAGATGAGGCCGGATTCCACGGCACTGCGTGCAGAGCAATTCCGTGTTGCACATCACACATGAAAGGAGCCTTGATTTCCTTGATGGCACTCCAGAGAAAACCCAAGAACACTGTTTCAAGGCTAGAGGGATCCTGAGGTCACTGTAGCAACACGAAAGAGCTCCGTGGGCCAAAAATCAACTCGAGATGAGAGGTTAGTCCCTGTCTTCGACTCCAGAGGAATACCACCTTACCACAAGCACCTCAAGAGGAGGCTTCTCTCAGCTCTAGGTATGTGAGAGGGACCCTGAGTTTGCGGCCTCAAGTGGAATGGACACCGCGATGCCCTGATGCGAAATAAGGCTGGATATCCCTGCAGTGACTTGAATGCAGGCTCGTCTTGCATCTCCCAAGATGAAAGGATGTCTGAATCCCCTGTGGAGACCACAGAGAAAGACCTAGTTCCCCACCTCATCGCAACCGGAGGCCTCACATCCTTTGAAAACTCCAGAGGTATGCGGAGATCAGTGCCTCCAAAGGAGACGATGCCTGACTCCTCGTGAAACTTGATAGGAGACCCAGGATTCCTGTGGCACTTGGAAAGGGACACTTGGTCTCCCGCCTCAGCTGGAGAGGCGTCCTAATTGCCCTGCAAATCCTCGAGGAGAATCCAGAGTTGTCCCTCGCAACTAGGCAGGAGTCCTGACGTCGCTGAAGAAACACGTGGGTGGAAGGGCCATCCCAGTCGTAACTCGAGAATATACCCCAGGTTCCCGCCGCAACTCGAGAAAAACCATGAGACTTCCCCCTCGCCGCGAGATGAGGCCCGATTCCCCTGCACTGCGTGCAGAGCAATTCCGTGTTGCACATCACACATGAAAGGAGTCTTGATTTCCTTGATGGCACTCCAGAGAAACCCCAAGAACACTGTTTCAAGGCTAGAGGGATCCTGAGGTCACTGTAGCAACACGAAAGAGCTCCGTGGACGAAAAAATCAACTCGAGATGAGAGGTTAGTCCCTGGCTTCGACTCCAGAGGAATACCACCTTACCACAAGCACCTCAAGAGGAGGCTTCTCTCAGCTCTAGGTATGTGAGAGGGACCCTGAGTTTGCGGCCTCAAGTGGAATGGACACCGCGATGCCCTGACTCGAAATAAGGCCGGATATCCCTGCAGTGACTGGAATGCAGCCTCGTCTTGCATCTCCCAAGACGAAAGGGTGTCTGAATCCCCAGTGGAGACCACAGAGAAAGACCTAGTTCCCCACCTCATCGCGACAGGAGGCCTCAAATCCTTTGAAAACTCCATAGGTATGCGGAGATCAGTGCCTCCAAAGGAGACGATGCCTGACTCCTCGTGAAACTTGATAGGAGACCCAGGATTCCTGTGGCACGTGGAAAGGGAACCTTGGTCTCCCGTCTCAGCTGGAGAGGCGTCCCAATTGCCCTGCAAAGCCTCGAGGAGAATCCCGAGTTGTCCCTCGCAACTAGGCAGGAGTCCTGACGTCGCTGAACACACACGTGTGTGGAAGTGCCATCCCCGTCGTAACTCGAGAATATACCCCAGGTTCCCGCCGCAACTCGAGAAAAACCATGAGACTTCCCCCTCGCCGCGAGATGAGGCCCGATTCCCCTGAACTGCATGCAGAGCAATTCCGTGTTGCACATCACACATGAAAGGAGCCTTGATTTCCTTGATGGCACTCCAGAGAAACCCCAAGAACACTGTTTCAAGCCTAGAGGGATCCTGAGGTCACTGTAGCAAAACGAAAGAGCTCCGTGGACCAAGAATCAACACGAGATGAGAGGTTAGTCCCTGGCTTCGACTCCTGAGGAATACCACCTTACCACACGCACCTCAAGAGGAGGCTTCTCTCAGCTCTAGGTATGTGAGAGGGATCCTGAGTTTGCGGCCTCAAGTGGAATGGACGCCGCGATGCCCTGACTCGAAATAAGGCCGGATATCCCTGCAGTGACTTGAATGCAGGCTCGTCTTGCATCTCCCAAGAAGAAAGGATGTCTGAATCCCCTGTGGAGACCACAGAGAAAGACCTAGTTCCCCACCTCATCGCGACCGGAGGCCTCATATCCTTTGAAAACTCCAGAGGTATGCGGAGATCAGTGCCTCCAAAGGAGACGATGCCTGACTCCTCGTGAAACTTGATAGGACTCCCAGGATTCTTGTGGCACGTGGAAAGGGACCCTTGGTCTCCCGCCTCAGCTGGAGAGGCGTTCCAATTGCCCTGCCAAGCCTCGAGGAGAATCCCGAGTTGTCCCTCGCAACTAGGCAGGAGTCCTGACGTGGCTGAACAAACACGTGGGTGGAAGGGCCATCCCCGTCGTAACTCGAGAATATACCCCAGGTTCCCGCCGCAACTCGAGAAAAACCATGAGACTTCCCCCTCGATGCGAGATGAGGCCCGATTCCCCTGTACTGCGTGCAGAGCAATTCCGTCTTGCACATCACACATGAAAGGAGCCTTGATTTCCTTGATGGCACTCCAGAGAAACCCCAAGAACACTGTTTCAAGGATAGAGGGATCCTGAGGTCACTGTAGCAACACGAAAGAACTCTGTGGACCAAAAATCAACTCGAAAAGAATGGTTAGTCCCTGGATTCGTCTCCAGAGGAATACCACCTTACCACAAGCACCTCAAGAGGAGGCTTCTCTCAACTCTAGGTATGTGAGAGGGACCCTGAGTTTGCGGCCTCAAGTGGAATGGACACCGCGATGCCCTGACTCGAAATAAGGCCGGATATCCCTGCAGTGACTTCAATGCAGGCTCGTCTTGCATCTCCCAGGACGAAAGGATGTCTGAATCCCCTGTGGAAAGCACAGAGAAAGACTTATTTCCCCACCTCATCGCGACCGGAGGCCTCACATCCTTTGAAAACTCCAGAGGTACGCGGAGATCAGTGCCTCCAAAGGAGACGATGCCTGACTCCTCGTGAAACTTGATAGGAGTCCCAGGATTCCTGTGGCACTTGGAAAGGGACACTTGGTCTCCCGCCTCAGCTGGAGTGGCGTCCCAATTGCCCTGCCAAGCCTCGAGGAGAATCCAGAGTTGTCCCTCGCAACTAGGCAGGAGTCCTGACGTCGCTGAAGAAACACGTGGGTGGAAGGGCCATCCCCGTCGTAACTCGAGAATATACCGCAGGTTCCCGCCGCAACTCGAGAAAACCCATGAGACTTCCCCCTTGCAGCGAGATGAGGCCGGATTCCCATGCACTGCGTGCAGAGCAATTCCGTGTTGCACATCACACATGAAAGGAGCCTTGATTTCCTTGATGGCACTCCAGAGAAACCCCAAGAACACTGTTTCAAGGCTAGAGGGATCCTGAGGTCACTGTAGCAACACGAAAGAGCTCCGTGGGCCAAAAATCAACTCGAGATGAGAGGTTAGTCCCTGGCTTCGACTCCAGAGGAATACCACCTTACCACAAGCACCTCAAGAGGAGGCTTCTCTCAGCTCTATGTATGTGAGAGGGACCCTGAATTTGCGGCCTCAAGTGTAATGGACACCGCGATGCCCTGACTCGAAATAAGGCCGATTATCCCTGCAGTGACTTGAATGCAGGCTCGTCTTGCATCTCCCAAGACGAAAGGGTGTCTGAATCCGCTGTGGAGACCACAGAGAAAGACCTAGTTCCCCACCTCATCGCGACAGGAGGCCTCAAATCCTTTGAAAACTCCACAGGTATGCGGAGATCAGTGCCTCCAAAGGAGACGATGCCTGACTCCTCGTGAAACTTGATAGGAGACCCAGGATTCCTGTGGCACGTGGAAAGGGAACCTTGGTCTCCCGTCTCAGCTGGAGAGGCGTCCCAATAGCCCTGCAAAGCCTCGAGGAGAATCCCGAGTTGTGTCTCGCAACTAGGCAGGCGTCCTGACGTGGCTGAACAAACACGTGGGTGGAAGGGCCATCCCCGTCGTAACTCGAGAATATACCCCAGGTTCCCGCCGCAACTCGAGAAAAACCATGAGACTTCCCCCTCGATGCGAGATGAGGCCCGATTCCCCTGTACTGCGTGCAGAGCAATTCCGTCTTGCACATCACACATGAAAGGAGCCTTGAATTCCTTGATGGCACTCCAGAGAAACCCCAAGAACACTGTTTCAAGGATAGAGGGATCCTGAGGTCACTGTAGTAACACGAAAGAACTCTGTGGACCAAAAATCAACTCGAAAAGAGAGGTTAGTCCCTGCATTCGTCTCCAGAGGAATACCACCTTACCACAAGCACCTCAAGAGGATGCTTCTCTCAGCTCTGGGTATGTGAGAGGGACCCTGAGTTTGCGGCCTCAAGTGAAATGGACACCGCGATGCCCTGACTCGAAATAAGGCCGGATATCCCTGCAGTGACTTCAATGCAGGCTCGTCTTGCATCTCCCAGGACGAAAGGATGTCTGAATCCCCTGTGGAAAGCACAGAGAAAGACTTAGTTCCCCACCTCATCGCGACCGATAGCCTCACATCCTTTGAAAACTCCAGAGGTACGCGGAGATCAGTGCCTCCAAAGGAGACGATGCCTGACTCCTCGTGAAACTTGATAGGAGTCCCAGGATTCCTGTGGCACTTGGAAAGGGACACTTGGTCTCCCGCCTCAGCTGGAGAGGCGTCCCAATTGCCCTGCAAAGCCTCGAGGAGAATCCAGAGTTGTCCCTCGCAACTAGGCAGGAGTCCTGACGTCGCTGAAGAAACACGTGGGTGGAAGGGCCATCCCCGTCGTAACTCGAGAATATACCCCAGGTTCCCGCCGCAACTCGAGAAAAACCATGAGACTTCCCCCTCGCCGCGAGATGAGGCCCGATTCCCCTGAACTGCGTGCAGAGCAATTCCGTGTTGCACATCACACATGAAAGGAGCCTTGATTTCCTTGATGGCACTCCAGAGAAACCCCAAGAACACTGTTTCAAGGCTAGAGGGATCCTGAGGTCACTGTAGCAACACGAAAGAGCTCCGTGGACCAAAAATCAACTCGAGATGAGAGGTTAGTCCCTGGCTTCGACTCCAGAGGAATACCACCTTACCACAAGCACCTCAAGAGGAGGCTTCTCTCAGCTCTAGGTATGTGAGAGGGACCCTGAGTTTGCGGCCTCAAGTGGAATGGACACCGCGATGCCCTGACTCGAAATGAGGCCGGATATCCCTGCAGTGACTGGAATGCAGCCTCGTCTTGCATCTCCCAAGACGAAAGGGTGTCTGAATCCCCAGTGGAGACCACAGAGAAAGACCTAGTTCCCCACCTCATCGCGACAGGAGGCCTCAAATCCTTTGAAAACTCCACAGGTATGCGGAGATCAGTGCCTCCAAAGGAGACGATGCCTGACTCCTCGTGAAACTTGATAGGAGACCCAGGATTCCTGTGGCACGTGGAAAGGGAACCTTGGTCTCCCGTCTCAGCTGGAGAGGCGTCCCAATTGCCTTGCCAAGCCTCGAGGAGAATCCCGAGTTGTCCCTCGCAACTAGGCAGGAGTCCTGACGTCGCTGAACACACACGTGTGTGGAAGTGCCATCCCCGTCGTAACTCGAGAATATACCCCAGGTTCCCGCCGCAACTCGAGAAAAACCATGAGACTTCCCACTCGCCGCGAGATGAGGCCCGATTCCCCTGCACTGCATGCAGAGCAATTCCGTGTTGCACATCACACATGAAAGGAGCCTTGATTTCCTTGATGGCACTCCAGAGAAACCCCAAGAACACTGTTTCAAGGCTAGAGGGATCCTGAGGTCACTGTAGCAACACGAAAGAGCTCCGTGGACCAAGAATCAACACGAGATGAGAGGTTAGTCCCTGGCTTCGACTCCTGAGGAATACCACCTTACCACACGCACCTCAAGAGGAGGCTTCTCTCAGCTCTAGGTATGTGAGAGGGACCCTGAGTTTGCGGCCTCAAGTGGAATGGACACCGCGATGGCCTGACGCGAAATAAGGCTGGATATCCCTGCAGTGACTTGAATGCAGGCTCGTCTTGCATCTCCCAAGATGAAAGGATGTCTGAATCCCCTGTGGAGACCACAGAGAAAGACCTAGTTCCCCACCTCATCGCGACCGGAGGCCTCACATCCTTTGAAAACTCCAGAGGTACGCGGAGATCAGTGCCTCCAAAGGAGACGATGCCTGACTCCTCGTGAAACTTGATAGGAGTCCCAGGATTCCTGTGGCACGTGGAAAGGGACCCTTAGTCTCCCGCCTCAGCGGGAGAGGCGTCCCAATTGCCTTGCCAAGCCTCGAGGAGAATCCCGAGTTGTGTCTCGCAACTAGGCAAGAGTCCTGACGTGGCTGAACAAACACGTGTGTGGAAGGGCCATCCCCGTCGTAACTCGAGAATATACCCCAGGTTCCCGCCGCAACTCGAGAAAAACCATGAGACTTCCCCCTCGCCGCGAGATGAGGCCCGATTCCCCTGCACTGCGTGCAGAGCAATTCTGTGTTGCACATCACACATGAAAGGAGCCTTGATTTCCTTCATGGCACTCCAGAGAAACCCCAAGAACACTGTTTCAAGGCTAGAGGGATCCTGAGGTCACTGTAGCATCACGAAAGAGCTCCGTGGACCAAAAATCAACTCGAGATGAGAGGTTAGTCCCTGGCTTCGACTCCAGAGGAACACCACCTTACCACAAGCACCTCAAGAGGAGGCTTCTCTCAGCTCTAGGTATGTGAGAGGGACCCTGAGTTTTCGGCCTCAAGTGGAATGGACACCGCGATGCCCTGACTCGAAATAAGGCCGGATATCCCTGCAGTGACTGGAATGCAGGCTCGTCTTGCATCTCCCAAGACGAAAGGGTGTCTGAATCCCCTGTGGAGACCACAGAGAAAGACCTAGTTCCCCACCTCATCGCGACAGGAGGCCTCAAATCCTTTGAAAACTCCAGAGGTATGCGGAGATCAGTGCCTCCAAAGGAGACGATGCCTGACTCCTCGTGAAACTTGATAGGAGACCCAGGATTCCTGTGGCACGTGGAAAGGGACCCTTGGTCTCCCGTCTCAGCTGGAGAGGCGTCCCAATTGCCCTGCAAAGCCTCGAGGAGAATCCAGAGTTGTCCCTCGCAACTAGGCAGGAGTCCTGACGTCGCTGAAGAAACACGTGGGTGGAAGGGCCATCCCCGTCGTAACTCGAGAATATACCCCAGGTTCCCGCCGCAACTCGAGAAAAACCATGAGACTTTCCCCTCGCCGCGAGATGAGGCCCGATTCCCCTGCACTGCGTGCAGAGCAATTCCGTGTTGCACATCACACATGAAAGGAGCCTTGATTTCCTTGATGGCACTCCAGAGAAACCCCAAGAACACTGTTTCAAGGCTAGAGGGATCCTGAGGTCACTGTAGCAACACGAAAGAACTCTGTGGACCAAAAATCAACTCGAAAAGAGAGGTTAGTCCCTGGCTTCGACTCCAGAGGAATACCACCTTACTACAAGCACCTCAAGAGGAGGCTTCTCTCAGCTCTAGGTATGTGAGAGGGATCCTGAGTTTGCGGCCTCAAGTGGAATGGACACCGCGATGCCCTGACGCGAAATAAGGCTGGATATCCCTGCAGTGACTTGAATGCAGGCTCGTCTTGCATCTCCCAAGATGAAAGGATGTCTGAATCCCCTGTGGAGACCACAGAGAAAGACTTAGTTCCCCACCTCATCGCGACCGGAGGCCTCACATCCTTTGAAAACTCCAGAGGTACGCGGAGATCAGTGCCTCCAAAGGAGACGATGCCTGACTCCTCGTGAAACTTGATAGGAGTCCCAGGATTCCTGTGGCACGTGGAAAGGGACCCTTGGTCTCCCGCCTCAGCTGGAGAGGCGTCCCAATTGCCTTGCCAAGCCTCGAGGAGAATTCCGAGCTGTGTCTCGCAACTAGGCAAGAGTCCTGACGTGGCTGAACAAACACGTGTGTGGAAGGGCCATCCTCGTCGTAACTCGAGAATATACCCCAGGTTCCCGCCGCAACTCGAGAAAAACCATGAGACTTCCCCCTCGCCGCGAGATGAGGCCCGATTCCCCTGCACTGCGTGCAGAGCAATTCAGTGTTGCACATCACACATGAAAGGAGCCTTGATTTCCTTGATGGCACTCCAGAGAAACCCCAAGAACACTGTTTCAAGGCTAGAGGGATCCTGAGGTCACTGTAGCAACACGAAAGAGCTCCGTGGGCCAAAAATCAACTCGAGATGAGAGGTTAGTCCCTGGCTTCGACTCCAGAGGAATACCACCTTACCACAAGCACCTCAAGAGGAGGCTTCTCTCAGCTCTAGGTATGTGAGAGGGACCCTGAGTTTGCGGCCTCAAGTGTAATGGACACCGCGATGCCCTGACTCGAAATAAGGCCGGATATCCCTGCAGTGACTGGAATGCAGGCTCGTCTTGCATCTCCCAAGACGAAAGGGTGTCTGAATCCCCTGTGGAGACCACAGAGAAAGACCTAGTTCCCCACCTCATCGCGACAGGAGGCCTCAAATCCTTTGAAAACTCCACAGGTATGCGGAGATCAGTGCCTCCAAAGGAGACGATGCCTGACTCCTCGTGAAACTTGATAGGAGACCCAGGATTCCTGTGGCACGTGGAAAGGGACCCTTGGTCTCCCGTCTCAGCTGGAGAGGCGTCCCAATTGCCCTGCAAAGCCTCGAGGAGAATCCCGAGTTGTCCCTCGCAACTAGGCAAGAGTCCTGACATGGCTGAACACACACGTGGGTGGAAGGTCCATCCCCGTCGTAACTCGAGAAAATACCCCAGGTTCCCGCCGCAACTCGAGAAAAACCATGAGACTTCCCCCTCGCCGCGAGATGAGGCCCGATTCCCCTGCACTGCGTGCAGAGCAATTCCGTGTTGCACATCACACATGAAAGGAGTCTTGATTTCCTTGATGGCACTCCAGAGAAACCCCAAGAACACTGTTTCAAGGCTAGAGGGATCCTGAGGTCACTGTAGCAACACGAAAGAGCTCCGTGGACCAAAAATCAACTCGAGATGAGAGGTTAGTCCCTGGCTTCGACTCCAGAGGAATACCACCTTACCACAAGCACCTCAAGAGGAGGCTTCTCTCAGCTCTAGGTATGTGAGAGGGACCCTGAGCTTGCGGCCTCAAGTGGAATGGACACCGCGATGCCCTGACGCGAAATAAGGCTGGATATCCCTGCAGTGACTTGAATGCAGGCTCGTCTTGCATCTCCCAAGATGAAAGGATGTCTGAATCCCCTGTGGAGACCACAGAGAAAGACCTAGTTCCCCACCTCATCGCGACCGGAGGCCTCACATCCTTTGAAAACTCCAGAGGTACGCGGAGATCAGTGCCTCCAAAGGAGACGATGCCTGACTCCTCGTGAAACTTGATAGGAGTCCCAGGATTCCTGTGGCACGTGGAACGGGACCCTTAGTCTCCCGCCTCAGCGGGAGAGGCGTCCCAATTGCCTTGCCAAGCCTCGAGGAGAATCCCGAGTTGTGTCTCGCAACTAGGCAAGAGTCCTGACGTGGCTGAACAAACACGTGTGTGGAAGGGCCATCCCCGTCGTAACTCGAGAATATACCCCAGGTTCCCGCCGCAACTCGAGAAAAACCATGAGACTTCCCCCTCGCCGCGAGATGAGGCCCGATTCCCCTGAACTGCGTGCAGAGCAATTCTGTGTTGCACATCACACATGAAAGGAGCCTTGATTTCCTTCATGGCACTCCAGAGAAACCCCAAGAACACTGTTTCAAGGCTAGAGGGATCCTGAGGTCACTGTAGCAACACGAAAGAGCTCCGTGGACCAAAAATCAACACGAGATGAGAGGTTAGTCCCTGGCTTCGACTCCTGAGGAATACCACCTTACCACAAGCACCTCAAGAGGAGGCTTCTCTAAGCTCCAGGTATGTGAGAGTGACCCTGAGTTTGCGGCCTCAAGTGGAATGGACACCGCGATGCCCTGACTCGAAATAAGGCCGGATATCCCTGCAGTGACTGGAATGCAGGCTCGTCTTGCATCTCCCAAGAAGAAAGGATGTCTGAATCCCCTGTGGAGACCACAGAGAAAGACCTAGTTCCCCACCTCATCGCGATCGATAGCCTCACATCCTTTGAAAACTCCAGAGGTACGCGGAGATTAGTGCCTCCAAAGGAGACGATGCCTGACTCCTCGTGAAACTTGATAGGAGTCCCAGGATTCCTGTGGCACTTGGAAAGGGACACTTGGTCTCCCGCCTCAGCTGGAGAGGCGTCCCAATTGCCCTGCCAAGCCTCGAGGAGAATCCAGAGTTGTCCCTCGCAACTAGGCAGGAGTCCTGACGTCGCTGAAGAAACACGTGGGTGGAAGGGCCATTCCCGTCGTAACTCGAGAATATACCCCAGGTTCCCGCCGCAACTCGAGAAAAACCATGAGACTTTCCCCTCGCCGCGAGATGAGGCCCCATTCCCCTGCACTGCGTGCAGAGCAATTCCGTGTTGCACATCACACATGAAAGGAGCCTTGATTTCCTTGATGGCACTCCAGAGAAACCCCAAGAACACTGTTTCAAGGCTAGAGGGATCCTGAGGTCACTGTAGCAACACGAAAGAACTCTGTGGACCAAAAATCAACTCGAAAAGAGAGGTTAGTCCCTGGCTTCGACTCCAGAGGAATACCACCTTACTACAAGCACCTCAAGAGGAGGCTTCTCTCAGCTCTAGGTATGTGAGAGGGATCCTGAGTTTGCGGCCTCAAGTGGAATGGACACCGCGATGCCCTGACGCGAAATAAGGCTGGATATCCCTGCAGTGACTTGAATGCAGGCTCGTCTTGCATCTCCCAAGATGAAAGGATGTCTGAATCCCCTGTGGAGACCACAGAGAAAGACTTAGTTCCCCACCTCATCGCGACCGGAGGCCTCACATCCTTTGAAAACTCCAGAGGTACGCGGAGATCAGTGCCTCCAAAGGAGACGATGCCTGACTCCTCGTGAAACTTGATAGGAGTCCCAGGATTCCTGTGGCACGTGGAAAGGGACCCTTGGTCTCCCGCCTCAGCTGGAGAGGCGTCCCAATTGCCTTGCCAAGCCTCGAGGAGAATTCCGAGCTGTGTCTCGCAACTAGGCAAGAGTCCTGACGTGGCTGAACAAACACGTGGGTGGAAGGGCCATCCCCGTCGTAACCCGAGAATATACCCCAGGTTCCCGCCGCAACTCGAGAAAAACCATGAGACTTCCCCCTCGCCGCGAGATGAGGGCCGATTCCCCTGCACTGCGTGCAGAGCAATTCCGTGTTGCACATCACACATGAAAGGAGCCTTGATTTCCTTCATGGCACTCCAGAGAAACCCCAAGAACACTGTTTCAAGGCTAGAGGGATCCTGAGGTCACTGTAGCAACACGAAAGAGCTCCGTGGGCCAAAAATCAACTCGAGATGCGAGGTTAGTCCCTGGCTTCGACTCCAGAGGAATACCACCTTACCACAAGCACCTCAAGAGGAGGCTTCTCTCAGCTCTAGGTATGTGAGAGGGACCCTGAGTTTACGGCCTCAAGTGTAATGGACACCGCGATGCCCTGACTCGAAATAAGGCCGGATATCCCTGCAGTGACTGGAATGCAGGCTCGTCTTGCATCTCCCAAGACGAAAGGGTGTCTGAATCCCCTGTGGAGACCACAGAGAAAGACCTAGTTCCCCACCTCATCGCGACAGGAGGCCTCAAATCCTTTGAAAACTCCACAGGTATGCGGAGATCAGTGCCTCCAAAGGAGACGATGCCTGACTCCTCGTGAAACTTGATAGGAGACCCAGGATTCCTGTGTCACGTGGAAAGGGACCCTTGGTCTCCCGTCTCAGCTGGAGAGGCGTCCCAATTGCCCTGCAAAGCCTCGAGGAGAATCCCGAGTTGTCCCTCGCAACTAGGCAAGAGTCCTGACGTGGCTGAACACACACGTGGGTGGAAGGGCCATCCCCGTCGTAACTCGAGAATATACCCCAGGTTCCCGCCGCAACTCGAGAAAAACCATGAGACTTCCCCCTCGCCGCGAGATGAGGCCCGATTCCCCTGCACTGCGTGCAGAGCAATTCCGTGTTGCACATCACACATGAAAGGAGTCTTAATTTCCTTGATGGCACTCCAGAGAAACCCCAAGAACACTGTTTCAAGGCTAGAGGGATCCTGAGGTCACTGTAGCAACACGAAAGAGCTCCGTGAACCAAAAATCAACTCGAGATGAGAGGTTAGTCCCTGGCTTCGACTCCAGAGGAATACCACCTTACCACAAGCACCTCAAGAGGAGGCTTCTCTCAGCTCTAGGTATGTGAGAGGGACCCTGAGTTTGCGGCCTCAAGTGGAATGGACACCGCGATGCCCTGACTCGAAATAAGGCCGGATATTCCTGCAGTGACTGGAATGCAGCCTCGTCTTGCATCTCCCAAGACGAAAGGGTGTCTGAATCCCCTGTGGAGACCACAGAGAAAGAACTAGTTCCCCACCTCATCGCGACAGGAGGCCTCAAATCCTTTGAAAACTCCACAGGTATGCGGAGATCAGTGCCTCCAAAGGAGACGATGCCTGACTCCTCGTGAAACTTGATAGGAGACCCAGGATTCCTGTGGCACGTGGAAAGGGAACCTTGGTCTCCCGTCTCAGCTGGAGAGGCGTCCCAATTGCCCTGCAAAGCCTCGAGGAGAATCCCGAGTTGTCCCTCGCAACTAGGCAGGAGTCCTGACGTCGCTGAACACACACGTGTGTGGAAGTGCCATCCCCGTCGTAACTCGAGAATATACCCCAGGTTCCCGCCGCAACTCGAGAAAAACCATGAGACTTCCCCCTCGCCGCGAGATGAGGCCCGATTCCCCTGAACTGCATGCAGAGCAATTCCGTGTTGCACATCACACATGAAAGGAGCCTTGATTTCCTTGATGGCACTCCAGAGAAACCCCAAGAACACTGTTTCAAGGCTAGAGGGATCCTGAGGTCACTGTAGCAACACGAAAGAGCTCCGAGGACCAAGAATCAACACGAGATGAGAGGTTAGTCCCTGGCTTCAACTCCAGAGGAATACCACGTTACCACACGCACCTCAAGAGGAGGCTTCTCTCAGCTCTAGGTATGTGAGAGGGACCCTGAGTTTGCGGCCTCAAGTGGAATGGACACCGCGATGCCCTGACGCGAAATAAGGCTGGATATCCCTGCAGTGACTTGAATGCAGGCTCGTCTTGCATCTCCCAAGATGAAAGGATGTCTGAATCCCCTGTCGTGACCACAGAGAAAGACCTAGTTACCCACCTCATCGCGACCGGAGGCCTCACATCCTTTGAAAACTCCAGAGGTACGCTGAGATCAGTGCCTCCAAAGGAGACGATGCCTGACTCCTCGTGAAACTTGATAGGAGTCCCAGGATTCCTGTGGCACGTGGAAAGGGACCCTTAGTCTCCCGCCTCAGCGGGAGAGGCGTCCCAATTGCCTTGCCAAGCCTCGAGGAGAATCCCGAGTTGTGTCTCCCAACTAGGCAAGAGTCCTGACGTGGCTGAACAAACACGTGTGTGGAAGGGCCATCCCCGTCGTAACTCGAGAATATACCCCAGGTTCCCGCCGCAACTCGAGAAAAACCATGAGACTTCCCCCTCGCCGCGAGATGAGGCCCGATTCCCCTGCACTGCGTGCAGAGCAATTCTGTGTTGCACATCACACATGAAAGGAGCCTTGATTTCCTTCATGGCACTCCAGAGAAACCCCAAGAACACTGTTTCAAGGCTAGAGGGATCCTGAGGTCACTGTAGCAACACGAAAGACCTCCGTGGACCAAAAATCAACTCGAGATGAGAGGTTAGTCCCTGGCTTCGACTCCAGAGGAATACCCCCTTACAACAAGCACCTCAAGAGGAGGCTTCTCTCAGCTCTAGGTATGTGAGAGGGACCCTGAGTTTGCGGCCTCAAGTGGAATGGACACCGCGATGCCCTGACTCGAAATAAGGCCGGATATCCCTGCAGTGACTGGAATGCAGGCTCGTCTTGCATCTCCCAAGACGAAAGGGTGTCTGAATCCCCTGTGGAGACCACAGAGAAAGACCTAGTTCCCCACCTCATCGCGACAGGAGGCCTCAAATCCTTTGAAAACTCCACAGGTATGCGGAGATCAGTGCCTCCAAAGGAGACGATGCCTGACTCCTCGTGAAACTTGATAGGAGACCCAGGATTCCTGTGGCACGTGGAAAGGGACCCTTGGTCTCCCGTCTCAGCTGGAGAGGCGTCCCAATTGCCCTGCAAAGCCTCGAGGAGAATCCCGAGTTGTCCCTCGCAACTAGGCAGGAGTCCTGACATGGCTGAACACACACGTGTGTGGAAGGGCCATCCCCGTCGTAACTCGAGAATATACCCCAGGTTCCCGCCGCAACTCGAGAAAAACCATGAGACGTCCCCATCGCCGCAAAATGAGGCCCGATTCCCCTGCACTGCGTGCAGAGCAATTCCGTCTTGCACATCACACATGAAAGGAGCCTTGATTTCCTTGATGGCACTCCAGAGAAACCCCAAGAACACTGTTTCAAGGCTAGAGGGATCCTGAGGTCACTGTAGCAACACGAAAGAGCTCCGTGGACCAAGAATCAACACGAGATGAGAGGTTAGTCCCTGACTTTGACTCCTGAGGAATACCACCTTACCACAAGCACCTCAAGAGGAGGCTTCTCTAAGCTCCAGGTATGTGAGAGTGACCCTGAGTTTGCGGCCTCAAGTGGAATGGACACCGCGATGCCCTGACTCGAAATAAGGCCGGATATCCCTGCAGTGACTGGAATGCAGGCTCGTCTTGCATCTCCCAAGAAGAAAGGATGTCTGAATCCCCTGTGGAGACCACAGAGAAAGACCTAGTTCCCCACCTCATCGCGACCGATAGCCTCACATCCTTTGAAAACTCCAGAGGTACGCGGAGATCAGTGCCTCCAAAGGAGACGATGCCTGACTCCTCGTGAAACTTGATAGGAGTCCCAGGATTCCTGTGGCACGTGGAAAGGGACCCTTGGTCTCCCGCCTCAGCTGGAGAGGCGTCCCAATTGCCTTGCCAAGCCTCGAGGAGAATTCCGAGCTGTGTCTCGCAACTAGGCAAGAGTCCTGACGTGGCTGAAGAAACACGTGGGTGGAAGGGCCATCCCCGTCGTAACTCGAGAATATACCCCACATTCCCGCCGCAACTCGAGAAAAACCATGAGACTTCCCCCTCGCCGCGAGATGAGGCCCGATTCCCCTGCACTGCGTGCAGAGCAATTCTGTGTTGCACATCACACATGAAAGGAGCCTTGATTTCCTTCATGGCACTCCAGAGAAACCCCAAGAACACTGTTTCAAGGCTAGAGGGATCCTGAGGTCACTGTAGCAACACGAAAGACCTCCGTGGACCAAAAATCAACTCGAGATGAGAGGTTAGTCCCTGGCTTCGACTCCAGAGACATACCACCTTACCACAAGCACCTCAAGAGGAGGCTTCTCTCAGCTCTAGGTATGTGAGAGGGACCCTGATTTTGCGGCCTCAAGTGGAATGGACACCGCGATGCCCTGACTCGAAATAAGGCCGGATATCCCTGCAGTGACTGGAATGCAGGCTCGTCTTGCATCTCCCAAGACGAAAGGGTGTCTGAATCCCCTGTGGAGACCACAGAGAAAGACCTAGTTCCCCACCTCATCGCGACCGGAGGCCTCACATCTTTTGAAAACTCCAGAGGTATGCGGAGATCAGTGCCTCCAAAGGAGACGATGCCTGACTCCTCCTGAAACTTGATAGGAGTCCCAGGTTTCCTGTGGCACGTGGAAAGGGACCCTTGGTCTCCCGCCTCAGCTGGACAGGCGTCCCAATTGCTTTGCCAAGCCTCGAGGAGAATCCCGAGTTGTGTCTCGCAACAAGGCAAGAGTGCTGACGTGGCTGAACAAACACGTGTGTGGAAGGGCCATCCCCGTCGTAACTCGAGAATATACCCCAGGTTCCCGCCGAAACTCGAGAAAAACCATGAGACTTCCCCCTCGATGCGAGATGAGGCCCGCTTCCCCTGCACTGCGTGCAGAGCAATTCTGTGTTGCACATCACACATGAAAGGAGCCATGATTTCCTTGATGGCACTCCAGAGAAACCCCAAGAACACTGTTTCAAGGCTAGAGGGATCCTGAGGTCACTGTAGCAACACGAAAGAGCTCCGTGGACCAAAAATAAACTCGAGATGAGACGTTAGTCCCTGGCTTCGACTCCAGAGGAATACCACCTTACCACAAGCACCTCAAGAGGAGGCTTCTCTCAGCTCTAGGTATGTGAGAGGGACCCTGAGTTTGCGGCCTCAAGTGGAATGGACACCGCGATGCCCTGATTCGAAATAAGGCCGGATATCCCTGCAGTGACTGGAATGCAGGCTCGTCTTGCATCTCCCAAGACGAAAGGGTGTCTGAATCCCCTGTGGAGACCACAGAGAAAGACCTAGTTCCCCACCTCATCGCGACAGGAGGCCTCAAATCCTTTGAAAACTCCAGAGGTATGCGGAGATCAGTGCCTCCAAAGGAGACGATGCCTGACTCCTCGTGAAACTTGATAGGAGACCCAGGATTCCTGTGGCACGTGGAAAGGGACCCTTGGTCTCCCGTCTCAGCTGGAGAGGCGTCCCAATTGCCCTGCCAAGCCTCGAGGAGAATCCCGAGTTGTCCCTCACAACTAGGCAGGAGTCCTGACGTCGCTGAAGAAACACGTGGGTGGAAGGGCCATCCCCGTCGTAACTCGAGAATATACCCCAGGTTCCCGCCGCAACTCGAGAAAAACCATGAGACTTACCCCTCGCCGCGAGATGAGGCCCGATTCCCCTGCACTGCGTGCAGAGCAATTCCGTGTTGCACATCACACATGAAAGGAGCCTTGATTTCCTTGATGGCACTCCAGAGAAACCCCAAGAACACTGTTTCAAGGCTAGAGGGATCCTGAGGTCACTGTAGCAACACAAAAGAGCTCCGTGGACCAAGAATCAACACGAGATGAGAGGTTAGTCCCTGGCTTCGACTCCTGAGGAATACCACCTTACCACAAGCACCTCAAGAGGAGGCTTCTCTCAGCTCTAGGTATGTGAGAGGGATCCTGAGTTTGCGGCCTCAAGAGGAATGGACACCGCGATGCCCTGACTCGAAATAAGGCCGGATATAACTGCAGTGACTTGAATGCAGGCTCGTCTTGCATCTCCCAAGAAGAAAGGATGTCTGAATCCCCTGTGGAGACCACAGAGAAAGACCTAGTTCCCCAACTCATCGCGACCGGAGGCCTCACATCCTTTGTAAACTCCAGAGGTATGCGGAGATCAGTGCCACCAAAGGAGACGATACCTGACTCCTCGTGAAACTTGATAGGAGTCCCAGGATTCTTGTGGCACGTGGAAAGGGACCCTTGGTCTCCCGCCTCAGCTGGAGAGGCGTTCCAATTGCCCTGCCAAGCCTCGAGGAGAATCCAGAGTTGTCCTTCGCAACTAGGCAGGAGTCCTGACGTGGCTGAACAAACACGTGGGTGGAAGGGCCATCCCCGTCGTAACTCGAGAATATACCCCAGGTTCCCGCCGCAACTCAAGAAAAACCATGAGACTTCCCCCTCAATGCGAGATGAGGCCCGATTCCCCTGTACTGCGTGCAGAGCAATTCCGTCTTGCACATCACACATGAAAGGAGCCTTGATTTCCTTGATGGCACTCCAGAGAAACCCCAAGAACACTGTTTCAAGGATAGAGGGATCCTGAGGTCACTGTAGGAACACGAAAGAACTCTGTGGACCAAAAATCAATTCGAAAAGAGAGGTTAGTCCCTGGATTCGTCTCCAGAGGAATACCACCTTACCACAAGCACCTCAAGAGGAGGCTTCTCTCAGCTCTAGGTATGTGAGAGGGACCCTGAGTTTGCGGCCTCAAGTGGAATGGACACCGTGATGCCCTGACTCGAAATAAGGCCGGATATCCCTGCAGTGACTTCAATGCAGGCTCGTCTTGCATCTCCCAGGACGAAAGGATGTCTGAATCCCCTGTGGAAAGCACAGAGAAAGACTTAGTTCCCCACCTCATTGCGACCGATAGCCTCACATCCTTTGAAAACTCCAGAGGTACGCGGAGATCAGTGCCTCCAAAGGAGACGATGCCTGACTCCTCGTGAAACTTGATAGGAGACCCAGGATTCCTGTGGCACTTGGAAAGGGACACTTGGTCTCCCGCCTCAGCTGGAGAGGCGTCCCAATTGCCCTGCAAAGCCTCGAGGAGAATCCAGAGTTGTCCTTCGCAACTAGGCAGGAGTCCTGACGTCGCTGAAGAAACACGTGGGTGGAAGGGCCATCCCCGTCGTAACTCGAGAATATACCCCAGGTTCCCGCCGCAACTCGAGAAAAACCATGAGACTTCCCCCTCGCCGCGAGATGAGGCCCGATTCCCCTGAACTGCGTGCAGAGCAATTCCGTGTTGCACATCACACATGAAAGGAGCCTTGATTTCCTTGATGGCACTCCAGAGAAACCCCAAGAACACTGTTTAAAGGCTAGAGGGATCCTGAGGTCACTGTAGCAACACGAAAGAGCTCCGTGGACCAAAAATCAACTCGAGATGAGAGGTTAGTCCCTGGCTTCGACTCCAGAGGAATACCACCTTACCACAAGCACCTCAAGAGGAGGCTTCTCTCAGCTCTAGGTATGTGAGAGGGACCCTGAGTTTGCGGCCTCAAGTGGAATGGACACTGCGATGCCCTGACGCGAAATAAGGCTGGATATCCCTGCAGTGACTGGAATGCAGGCTCGTCTTGCATCTCCCAAGACGAAAGGGTGTCTGAATCCCCTGTGGAGACCACAGAGAAAGACCTAGTTCCCCACCTCATCGCGACCGGAGGCCTCACATCCTTTGAAAACTCCAGAGGTACGCGGAGATCAGTGCCTCCAAAGGAGACGATGCCTGACTCCTCGTGAAACTTGATAGGAGTCCCAGGATTCCTGTGGCACGTGGAAAGGGACCCTTGGTCTCCCGCCTCAGCTGGAGAGGCGTCCCAATTGCCTTGCCAAGCCTCGAGGAGAATCCCGAGTTGTGTCTCGCAACTAGGCAAGAGTCCTGACGTGGCTGAACAAACACGTGTGTGGAAGGGCCATCCCCGTCGTAACTCGAGAATATACCCCAGGTTCCCGCCGCAATTCGAGAAAAACCATGAGACTTCCCCCTCGCCGCGAGATGAGGCCCGATTCCCCTGCACTGCGTGCAGAGCAATTCTGTGTTGCACATCACACATGAAAGGAGCCTTGATTTCCTTGAAGGCACTCCAGAGAAACCCCAAGAACACTGTTTCAAGGCTAGAGGGATCCTGAGGTCACTGTAGCAACACGAAAGAGCTCCGTGGACCAAGAATCAACACGAGATGAGAGGTTAGTCCCTGGCTTCGACTCCTGAGGAATACCACTTTACCACAAGCACCTCAAGAGGAGGCTTCTCTCAGCTCTAGGTATGTGAGAGGGATCCTCAGTTTGAGGCCTCAAGTGGAATGGACACCGCGATGCCCTGACTCGAAATAAGGCCGGATATCCCTGCAGTGACTTATATGCAGGCTCGTCTTGCATCTCCCAAGAAGAAAGGATGTCTGAATCCCCTGTGGAGACCACAGAGAAACACCTAGTTCCCCACCTCATCGCGACCGGAGGCCTCACATCCTTTGAAAACTCCAGAGGTACGCGGAGATCAGTGCCTCCAAAGGAGACGATGCCTGACTCCTCGTGAAACTTGATAGGAGTCCCAGGATTCTTGTGGCACGTGTAAAGGGACCCTTGGTCTCCCGCCTCAGCTGGAGAGGCGTTCCAATTGCCCTGCCAAGCCTCGAGGAGAATCCCGAGTTGTCCCTCGCAACTAGGCAGGAGTCCTGACGTGGCTGAACAAACACGTGGGTGGAAGGGCCATCCCCGTCGTAACTCGAGAATATACCCCAGGTTCCCGCCGCAACTCGAGAAAAACCATGAGACTTCCCCCTCGCCGCGAGATGAGGCCCGATTCCCCTTCACTGCGTGCAGAGCAATTCCGTCTTGCACATCACACATGAAAGGAGCCTTGATTTCCTTGATGGCACTCCAGAGAAACCCCAAGAACACTGTTTCAAGGCTAGAGGGATCCTGAGGTCACTGTAGCAACACGAAAGAGCTCCGTGGGCCAAAAATCAACTCGAGATGAGAGGTTAGTCCCTGGCTTCGACTCCAGAGGAATACCACCTTACCACAAGCACCTCAAGAGGAGGCTTCTCTCAGCTCTAGGTATGTGAGAGGGACCCTGAGTTTGCGGCCTCAAGTGGAATGGACACCGCGATGCCCTGACGCGTAATAAGGCTGGATATCCCTGCAGTGACTTGAATGCAGGCTCGTCTTACATCTCCCAAGACGAAAGGGTGTCTGAATCCCCTGTGGAGAAAACAAAGAAAGACCTAGTTCCCCACCTCATCGCGACAGGAGGCCTCAAATCCTTTGAAAACTCCAGAGGTATGCGGAGATCAGTGCCTCCAAAGGAGACGATGCCTGACTCCTCGTGAAACTTGATAGGAGACCCAGGATTCCTGTGGCACGTGGAAAGGGACCCTTGGTCTCCCGTCTCAGCTGGAGAGGCGTCCCAATTGCCCTGCAAAGCCTCGAGGAGAATCCCGAGTTGTCCCTCGCAACTAGGCAGGAGTCCTGACGTCGCTGAAGAAACACGTGGGTGGAAGGGCCATCCCCGTCTTAACTCGAGAATATACCCCAGGTTCCCGCCGCAACTCGAGAAAAACCATGAGACTTCCCCCTCGCCGCGAGATGAGGCCCGATTCCCCTGCACTGCGTGCAGAGCAATTCCGTGTTGCACATCACACATGAAAGGAGCCTTGATTTCCTTCATGGCACTCCAGAGAAACCCCAAGAACACTGTTTCAAGGCTAGAGGGAACCTGAGGTCACTGTAGCAACACGAAAGAGCTCCGTGGACCAAAAATCAACTCGAGATGAGAGGTTAGTCCCTGGCTTCGACTCCAGAGGAATACCACCTTACCACAAGCACCTCAAGAGGAGGCTTCTCTCAGCTCTAGGTATGTGAGAGGGACCCTGAGTTTGCGGCCTCAAGTGGAATGGACACCGCGATGCCCTGACTCGAAATAAGGCTGGATATCCCTGCAGTGACTTGAAGGCAGGCTCGTCTTGCATCTCCCAAGATGAAAGGATGTCTGAATCCCCTGTGGAGACCACAGAGAAAGACCTAGTTCCCCACCTCATCGCGACCGGAGGCCTCACATCCTTTGAAAACTCCAGAGGTACGCGGAGATCAGTGCCTCCAAAGGAGACGATGCCTGACTCCTCGTGAAACTTGATAGGAGTCCCAGGATTCCTGTGGCACGTGGAAAGGGACCCTTGGTCTCCCGCCTCAGCTGGAGAGGCGTCCCAATTGCCTTGCCAAGCCTCGAGGAGAACCCGAGTTGTGTCTCGCAACTAGGCAAGAGTCCTGACGTGGCTGAACAAACATGTGTGTGGAAGGGCCATCCCCGTCGTAACTCGAGAATATACCCCAGGTTCCCGCCGCAACTCGAGAAAAACCATGAGACTTCCCCCTCGCCGCGAGATGAGGCCCGATTCCCCTGCACTGCGTGCAGAGCAATTCCGTGTTGCACATCACACATGAAAGGAGCCTTGATTTCCTTGATGGCACTCCAGAGAAACCCCAAGAACACTGTTTCAAGGCTAGAGGGATCCTGAGGTCACTGTAGCAACAAGAAAGAGCTCCGTGGACCAAGAATCAACACGAGATGAGAGGTTAGTTCCTGGCTTCGACTCCTGAGGAATACCACCTTACCACAAGCACCTCAAGAGGAGGCTTCTCTCAGCTCTAGGTATGTGAGAGGGACCCTGAGTTTGCGGCCTCAAGTGGAATGGACACCGCGATGCCCTGACTCGAAATAAGGCCGGATATCCCTGCAGTGACTTGAATGCAGGCTCGTCTTGCATCTCCCAAGACGAAAGCGTGTCTGAATCCCCTGTGGAGAAAACAAAGAAAGACCTAGTTCCCAACCTCATCGCGACAGGAGGCTTCAAATCCTTTGAAAACTCCACAGGTATGCGGAGATCAGTGCCTCCAAAGGAGACGATGCCTGACTCCTCGTGAAACTTGATAGGAGACCCAGGATTCCTGTGGCACGTGGAAAGGGAACCTTGGTCTCCCGTCTCAGCTGGAGAGGCGTCCCAATTGCCCTGCAAAGCCTCGAGGAGAATCCCGAGTTGTCCCTCGCAACTAGGCAGGAGTCCTGAAGTCGCTGAAGAAACACGTGGGTGGAAGGGCCATCCCCGTCGTAACTCGAGAATATACCCCAGGTTCCCGCCGCAACTCGAGAAAAACCATGAGACTTCCCCCTCGACGCGAGATGAGGCCCGATTCCCCTGCACTGCGTGCAGAACAATTCCGTGTTGCACATCACACATGAAAGGAGCCTTGATTTCCTTGATGGCACTCCAGAGAAACCCCAAGAACACTGTTTCAAGGCTAGAGGGATCCTGAGGTCACTGTAGCAACACGAAAGAACTCTGTGGACCAAAAATCAACTCGAAAAGGGAGGTTAGTCCCTGGCTTCGACTCCAGAGGAATACCACCTTACTACAAGCACCTCAAGAGGAGGCTTCTCTCAGCTCTAGGTATGTGAGAGGGACCCTGAATTTGCGGCCTCAAGTGGAATGGACACCGCGATGCCCTGACGCGAAATAAGGCTGGATATCCCTGCAGTGACTTGAATGCAGGCTCGTCTTGCATCTCCCAAGATGAAAGGATGTCTGAATCCCCTGTGGAGACCACAGAGAAAGACTTAGTTCCCCACCTCACCGCGACCGGAGGCCTCACATCCTTTGAAAACTCCAGAGGTACGCGGAGATCAGTGCCTCCAAAGGAGACGATGCCTGACTCCTCGTGAAACTTGATAGGAGTCCCAGGATTCCTGTGGCACGTGGAAAGGGACCCTTGGTCTCCCGCCTCAGCTGGAGAGGCGTCCCAATTGCCTTGCCAAGCCTCGAGGAGAATTCCGAGCTGTGTCTCGCAACTAGGCAAGAGTCCTGACGTGGCTGAACAAACACGTGGGTGGAAGGGCCATCCCCGTCGTAACTCGAGAATATACCCCACATTCCCGCCGCAACTCGAGAAAAACCATGAGACTTCCCCCTCGCCGCGAGATGAGGCCCGATTCCCCTGCACTGCGTGCAGAGCAATTCTGTGTTGCACATCACACATGAAAGGAGCCTTGATTTCCTTCATGGCACTCCAGAGAAACCCCAAGAACACTGTTTCAAGGCTAGAGGGATCCTGAGGTCACTGTAGCAACACGAAAGAGCTCCGTGGACCAAAAATCAACTCGAGATGAGAGGTTAGTCCCTGGCTTCGACTCCAGAGGAATACCACCTTACCACAAGCACCTCAAGAGGAGGCTTCGCTCAGCTCTAGGTATGTGAGAGGGACCCTGATTTTGCGGCCTCAAGTGGAATGGACACCGCGATGCCCTGACTCGAAATAAGGCCGGATATCCCTGCAGTGACTGGAATGCAGGCTCGTCTTGCATCTCCCAAGACGAAAGGGTGTCTGAATCCCCTGTGGAGACCACAGAGAAAGACCTAGTTCCCCACCTCATCGCGACAGGAGGCCTCAAATCCTTTGAAAACTCCACAGGTATGCGGAGATCAGTGCCTCCAAAGGAGACGATGCCTGACTCCTCGTGAAACTTGATAGGAGACCCAGGATTCCTGTGGCACGTGGAAAGGGACCCTTGGTCTCCCGTCTCAGCTGGAGAGGCGTCCCAATTGCCCTGCCAAGCCTCGAGGAGAATCCCGAGTTGTCCCTCGCAACTAGGCAGGAGTCCTGACATGGCTGAACACACACGTGTGTGGAAGGGCCATCCCGTCGTAACTCGAGAATATACCCCAGGTTCCCGCCGCAACTCGAGAAAAACCATGAGACTTCCCCCTCGCCGCAAAATGAGGCCCGATTCCCCTGCACTGCGTGCAGAGCAATTCCGTGTTGCACATCACACATGAAAGGAGCCTTGATTTCCTTGATGGCACTCCAGAGAAACCCCAAGAACACTGTTTCAAGGCTAGAGGGATCCTGAGGTCACTGTAGCAACACGAAAGAGCTCCGTGGACCAAGAATCAACACGAGATGAGAGGTTAGTCCCTGGCTTCGACTCCTGAGGAAAACCACCTTACCACAAGCACCTCAAGAGGAGGCTTCTCTCAGCTCTAGGTGTGTGAGAGGGACCCTGAGTTTGCGGCCTCAAGTGGAATGGACGCCGCGATGCCGTGACTCGAAATAAGGCCGGATATCCCTGCAGTGACTTGAATGCAGGCTCGTCTTGCATCTCCCAAGAAGAAAGGATGTCTGAATCCCCTGTGGAGACCACAGAGAAAGACCTAGTTCCCCACCTCATCGTGACCGGAGGCCTCACATCCTTTGAAAAGTCGAGAGGTACGCGGAGATCAGTGCCTACAAAGGAGACGATGCCTGACTCCTCGTGAAACTTGATAGGAGTCCCAGGATTCTTGTGGCACGTGGAAAGGGACCCTTGGTCTCCCGCCTCACCTGGAGAGGCGTTCCAATTGCCCTGCCAAGCCTCGAGGAGAATCCCGAGTTGTCCCTCACAACTAGGCAGGAGTCCTGACGTCGCTGAAGAAACACGTGGGTGGAAGGGCCATCCCCGTCGTAACTCGAGAATATACCCCAGGTTCCCGCCGCAACTCGAGAAAAACCATGAGACTTCCCCCTCGCCGCGAGATGAGGCCCGATTCCCCTGTACTGCGTGCAGAGCAATTCAGTGTTGCACATCACACATGAAAGGAGCCTTGATTTCTTTGATGGCACTCCAGAGAAACCCCAAGAACACTGTTTCAAGGCTAGAGGGATCCTGAGGTCACTGTAGCAACACGAAAGAGCTCCGTGGGCCAAAAATCAACTCGAGATGAGAGGTTAGTCCCTGGCTTCGACTCCAGAGGAATACCACCTTACCACAAGCACCTCAAGAGGAGGCTTCTCTCAGCTCTAGGTATGTGAGAGGGATCCTGAGTTTGCGGCCTCAAGTGGAATGGACACCGCGATGCCCTGACTCGAAATAAGGCCGGATATCCCTGCAGTGACTTGAATGCAGGCTCGTCTTGCATCTCCCAAGAAGAAAGGATGTCTGAATCCCCTGTGGAGACCACAGAGAAACTCCTAGTTCCCCACCTCATCGCGACCGGAGGCCTCAGATCCTTTGAAAACTCCAGAGGTACGCGGAGATCAGTGCCTCCAAAGGAGACGATGCCTGACTCCTCGTGAAATTTGATAGGAGTCCCAGGATTCTTGTGGCACGTGGAAAGGGACCCTTTGTCTCCCGCCTCAGCTGGAGAGGCGTCCCAATTGCCCTGCCAAGCCTCGAGGAGAATCCCGAGTTGTCCCTCGCAACTAGGCAGGAGTCCTGACGTGGCTGAACAAACACGTGGGTGGAAGGGCCATCCCCGTCGTAACTCGAGAATATACCCCAGGTTCCCGCCGCAACTCGACAAAAACCATGAGACTTCCCCCTCGATGCGAGATGAGGCCCGATTCCCCTGTACTGCGTGCAGAGCAATTCCGTCTTGCACATCACACATGAAAGGAGCCTTGATTTCCTTGATGGCACTCCAGAGAAACCCCAAGAACACTGTTTCAAGGATAGAGGGATCCTGAGGTCACTGTAGCAACACGAAAGAACTCTGTGGACCAAAAATCAACTCGAAAAGAGAGGTTAGTCCCTGGATTCGTCTCCAGAGGAATACCACCTTACCACAAGCACCTCAAGAGGAGGCTTCTCTCAGCTCTAGGTATGTGAGAGGGACCCTGAGTTTGCGGCCTCAATTGGAATGGACACCGCGATGCCCTGACTCGATATAAGGCCGGATATCCCTGCAGTGACTTCAATGCATGCTCGTCTTGCATCTCCCAGGACGAAAGGATGTCTGAATCCCCTGTGGAAAGCACAGAGAAAGACTTAGTTCCCCACCTCATCGCGACCGATAGCCTCACATCCTTTGAAAACTCCAGAGGTACGCGGAGATCAGTGCCTCCAAAGGAGACGATGCCTGACTCCTCGTGAAACTTGATAGGAGTCCCAGGATTCCTGTGGCACTTGGAAAGGGACACTTGGTCTCCCGCCTCAGCTGGAGAGGCATCCCAATTGCCCTGCCAAGCCTCGAGGAGAATCCAGAGTTGTCCCTCGCAACTAGGCAGGAGTCCTGACGTCGCTGAAGAAACACGTGGGTGGAAGGGCCATCCCCGTCGTAACTCGAGAATATACCCCAGGTTCCCGCCGCAACTCGAGAAAAATCATGAGACTTCCCCTCGCCGCGAGATGAGGCCCGATTCCCCTGCACTGCGTGCAGAGAAATTCCGTGATGCACATCACACATGAAAGGAGCCTTGATTTCCTTGATGGCACTCCAGAGAAAACCCAAGAAAACTGTTTCAAGGCTAGAGGGATCCTGAGGTCACTGTAGCAACATGAAAGAGCTCCGTGGACCAAGAATCAACACGAGATGAGAGGTTAGTCCCTGGCTTCGACTCCTGAGGAATACCACCTTACCACAAGCACCTCAAGAGGAGGCTCTCTCAGCTCTAGGTGTGTGAGAGGAACCCTGAGTTTGCGGCCTCAAGTGGAATGGACGCCGCGATGCCCTGACTCGAAATAAGGCCGGATATCCCTGCAGTGACTTGAATGCAGGCTCGTCTTGCATCTCCCAAGAAGAAAGGATGTCTGAATCCCCTGTGGAGACCACAGAGAAAGACCTAGTTCCCCACCTCATCGTGACCGGAGGCCTCACATCCTTTTAAAACTCCAGAGGTACGCGGAGATCAGTGCCTCCAAAGGAGACGATGCCTGACTCCTCGTGAAACTTGATAGGAGTCCCAGGATTCCTGTGGCACTTAGAAAGGGACACTTGGTCTCCCGCCTCAGCTGAAGAGGCGTCCCAATTGCCCTGCCAAGCCTCGAGGAGAATCCAGAGTTGTCCCTCGCAACTAGGCAGGAGTCCTGACGTCGCTGAAGAAACACGTGGGTGGAAGGGCCATCCCCGTCGTAACTCGAGAATATACCCCAGGTTCCCGCCGCAACTCGAGAAAAACCATGAGACTCCCCCTCGCCGCGAGATGAGGCCCGATTCCCCTGCACTGCGTGCAGAGCAATTCCGTGTTGCACATCACACATGAAAGGAGCCTTGATTTCCTTGATGGCACTCCAGAGAAACCCCAAGAACACTGTTTCAAGGCTAGAGGGATCCTGAGGTCACTGTAGCAACACTAAAGAGCTCCGTGGGCCAAAAATCAACTCGAGATGAGAGGTTAGTCCCTGGCTTCGACTCCAGAGGAATACCACCTTACCACAAGCACCTCAAGAGGAGGCTTCTTTCAGCTCTAGGTATGTGAGAGGGACCCTGAGTTTGCGGCCTTAAGTGGAATGGACACCGCGATGCCCTGACGCGAAATAAGGCTGGATATCCCTGCAGTGACTGGAATGCAGGCTCGTCTTGCATCTCCCAAGATGAAAGGTTGTCTGAATCCCCTGTGGAGACCACAGAGAAAGACCTAGTTCCCCACCTCATCGCGACCGGAGGCCTCACATCTTTTGAAAACTCCAGAGGTACGCGGAGATCAGTGCCTCCAAAGGAGACGATGCCTGACTCCTCCTGAAACTTGATAGGAGTCCCAGGTTTCCTGTGGCACGTGGAAAGGGACCCTTGGTCTCCCGCCTCAGCTGAACAGGCGTCCCAATTGCTTTGCCAAGCCTCGAGGAGAATCCCGAGTTGTGTCTCGCAACAAGGCAAGAGTCCTGACGTGGCTGAACAAACACGTGTGTGGAAGGGCCATCCCCGTCGTAACTCGAGAATATACCCCAGGTTCCCGCCGCAACTCGAGAAAAACCATGAGACTTCCCCCTCGCCGCGAGATGAGGCCCGATTCCCCTGAACTGCGTGCAGAGCAATTCCGTTTTGCACATCACACATGAAAGGAGCCTTGATTTCCTTGATGGCACTCCAGAGAAACCCCAAGAACACTGTTTCAAGGATAGAGGGATCCTGAGGTCACTGTAGCAACACGAAAGAGCTCCGTGGGCCAAAAATCAACTCGAGATGAGAGGTTAGTCCCTGGCTTCGACTCCAGAGGAATACCACCTTACCACAAGCACCTCAAGAGGAGGCTTCTCTCAGCTCTAGGTATGTGAGAGGGACCCTGAGTTTGCGGCCTCAAGTGGAATGGACACTGCGATGCCCTGACGCGAAATAAGGCTGGATATCCCTGCAGTGACTGGAATGCAGGCTCGTCTTGCATCTCCCAAGACGAAAGGGTGTCTGAATCCCCTGTGGAGACCACAGAGAAAGACCTAGTTCCCCACCTCATCGCGACCGGAGGCCTCACATCCTTTGAAAACTCCAGAGGTACGCGGAGATCAGTGCCTCCAAAGGAGACGATGCCTGACTCCTCGTGAAACTTGATAGGAGTCCCAGGATTCCTGTGGCACGTGGAAAGGGACCCTTGGTCTCCCGCCTCAGCTGGAGAGGCGTCCCAATTGCCTTGCCAAGCCTCGAGGAGAATCCCGAGTTGTGTCTCGCAACTAGGCAAGAGTCCTGACGTGGCTGAACAAACACGTGTGTGGAAGGGCCATCCCCGTCGTAACTCGAGAATATACCCCAGGTTCCCGCCGCAACTCGAGAAAAACCATGAGACTTCCCCCTCGCCGCGAGATGAGGCCCGATTCCCCTGCACTGCGTGCAGAGCAATTCTGTGTTGCACATCACACATGAAAGGAGCCTTGATTTCCTTGATGGCACTCCAGAGAAACCCCAAGAACACTGTTTCAAGGCTAGAGGGATCCTGAGGTCACTGTAGCAACACGAAAGAGCTCCGTGGACCAAGAATCAACACGAGATGAGAGGTTAGTCCCTGGCTTCGACTCCAGAGGAATACCACCTTACCACAAGCACCTCAAGAGGAGGCTTCTCTCAGCTCTAGGTATGTGAGAGGGATCCTCAGTTTGAGGCCTCAAGTGGAATGGACACCGCGATGCCCTGACTCGAAATAAGGCCGGATATCCCTGCAGTGACTTATATGCAGGCTCGTCTTGCATCTCCCAAGAAGAAAGGATGTCTGAATCCCCTGTGGAGACCACAGAGAAACACCTAGTTCCCCACCTCATCGCGACCGGAGGCCTCACATCCTTTGAAAACTCCAGAGGTACGCGGAGATCAGTGCCTCCAAAGGAGACGATGCCTGACTCCTCGTGAAACTTGATAGGAGACCCAGGATTCCTGTGGCACGTGGAAAGGGACCCTTGGTCTCCCGTCTCAGCTGGAGAGGCGTCCCAATTGCCCTGCAAAGCCTCGAGGAGAATCCCGAGTTGTCCCTCGCAACTAGGCAGGAGTCCTGACGTCGCTGAAGAAACACGTGTGTGGAAGGGCCATCCCCGTCGTAACTCGAGAATATACCCCAGGTTCCCGCCGCAACTCGAGAAAAACCATGAGACTTCCCCCTCGCCGCGAGATGAGGCCCGATTCCCCTGCACTGCGTGCAGAGCAATTCCGTGTTGCACATCACACATGAAAGGAGCCTTGATTTCCTTGATGGCACTCCAGAGAAACCCCAAGAACACTGTTTCAAGGCTAGAGGGAACCTGAGGTCACTGTAGCAACACGAAAGAGCTCCGTGGACCAAAAATCAACTCGAGATGAGAGGTTAGTCCCTGGCTTCGACTCCAGAGGAATACCACCTTACCACAAGCACCTCAAGAGGAGGCTTCTCTCAGCTCTAGGTATGTGAGAGGGACCCTGAGTTTGCGGCCTCAAGTGGAATGGACACCGCGATGCCCTGACTCGAAATAAGGCTGGATATCCCTGCAGTGACTTGAAGGCAGGCTCGTCTTGCATCTCCCAAGATGAAAGGATGTCTGAATCCCCTGTGGAGACCACAGAGAAAGACCTAGTTCCCCACCTCATCGCGACCGGAGGCCTCACATCCTTTGAAAACTCCAGAGGTACGCGGAGATCAGTGCCTCCAAAGGAGACGATGCCTGACTCCTCGTGAAACTTGATAGGAGTCCCAGGATTCCTGTGGCACGTGGAAAGGGACCCTTGGTCTCCCGCCTCAGCTGGAGAGGCGTCCCAATTGCCTTGCCAAGCCTCGAGGAGAATCCCGAGTTGTGTCTCGCAACTAGGCAAGAGTCCTGACGTGGCTGAACAAACACGTGGGTGGAAGGGCCATCCCCGTCGTAACTCGAGAATATACCCCAGGTTCCCGCCGCAACTCGAGAAAAACCATGAGACTTCCCCCTCGCCGCGAGATGAGGCCCGATTCCCCTGCACTGCGTGCAGAGCAATTCTGTGTTGCACATCACACATGAAAGGAACCCTGATTTCCTTCATGGCACTCCAGAGAAACCCCAAGAACACTGTTTCAAGGATAGAGGGATCCTGAGGTCACTGTAGCAACACGAAAGAGCTCTGTGGACCAAAAATCAACTCGAGATGAGAGGTTAGTTCCTGGCTTCGACTCCAGAGGAATACCACCTTACCACAAGCACCTCAAGAGGAGGCTTCTCTCAGCTCTAGGTATGTGAGAGGGACCCTGAGTTTGTGGCCTCAAGTGGAATGGACACCGTGATGCCCTGACTCGAAAAAAGGCCGGATATCCCTGCAGTGACTGGAATGCAGGCTCGTCTTGCATCTCCCAAGACGAAAGGGTGTCTGAATCCCCTGTGGAGACCACAGAGAAAGACCTAGTTCCCCACCTCATCGCGACCGATAGCCTCACATCCTTTGAAAACTCCAGAGGTACGCGGAGATCAGTGCCTCCAAAGGAGACGATGCCTGACTTCTCGTGAAACTTGATAGGAGTCCCAGGATTCCTGTGGCACTTGGAAAGGGACACTTGGTCTCCCGCCTCAGCTGGAGAGGCGTCCCAATTGCCCTGCCAAGCCTCGAGGAGAATCCAGAGTTGTCCCCCGCAACTAGGCAGGAGTCCTGACGTGGCTGAACAAACACGTGGGTGGAAGGGCCATCCCCGTCATAACTCGAGAATATACACCAGGTTCCCGCCGCAACTCGAGAAAAACCATGAGACTTCCCCTCGCCGCGAGATGAGGCCCGATTCCCCTGCACTGCGTGCAGAGCAATTCCGTGTTGCACATCACACATGAAAGGAGCCTTGATTTCCTTGATGGCACTCCAGAGAAACCCCAAGAACACTGTTTCAAGGCTAGAGGGATCCTGAGGTCACTGTAGCAACACGAAAGAGCTCCGTGGACCAAAAATCAACTCGAGATGAGAGGTTAGTCCCTGGCTTCGACTCCAGAGGAATACCACCTTACCACAAGCACCTCAAGAGGAGGCTTCTCTCAGCTCTAGGTATGTGAGAGGGCCCCTGAGTTTGCGGCCTCAAGTGGAATGGACACCGCGATGCCCTGACTCGAAATAAGGCCGGATATCCCTGCAGTGACTGGAATGCAGGCTCGTCTTGCATCTCCCAAGACGAAAGGGTGTCTGAATCCCCTGTGGAGACCACAGAGAAAGACCTAGTTCCCCACCTCATCGCGACAGGAGGCCTCAAATCTTTTGAAAACTCCAGAGGTATGCGGAGATCAGTGCCTCCAAAGGAGACGATGCCTGACTCCTCGTGAAACTTGATAGGAGACCCAGGATTCCTGTGGCACGTGGAAAGGGACCCTTGGTCTCCCGTTTCAGCTGGAGAGGCGTCCCAATTGCCCTGCAAAGCCTCGAGGAGAATCCCGAGTTGTCCCTCGCAACTAGGCAGGAGTCCTGACGTGGCTGAAGAAACACGTGGGTGGAAGGGCCATCCCCGTCGTAACTCGAGAATATACCCCAGGTTCCCGCCGCAACTCGAGAAAAACCATGAGACTTACCCCTCGCCGCGAGATGAGGCCCGATTCCCCTGCACTGCGTGCAGAGCAATTCCGTGTTGCACATCACACATGAAAGGAGCCTTGATTTCCTTGATGGCACTCCAGAGAAACCCCAAGAACACTGTTTCAAGGCTAGAGGGATCCTGAGGTCACTGTAGCAACACGAAAGAGCTCCGTGGGCCAAAAATCAACTCGAGATGAGAGGTTAGTCCCTGGCTTCGACTCCAGAGGAATACCACCTTACCACAAGCACCTCAAGAGGAGGCTTCTCTCAGCTCTAGGTATGTGAGAGGGACCCTGAGTTTGCGGCCTCAAGTGGAATGGACACCGCGATGCCCTGACGCGAAATAAGGCTGGATATCCCTGCAGTGACTGGAATGCAGGCTCGTCTTGCATCTCCCAAGACGAAAGGGTGTCTGAATCCCCTGTGGAGACCACAGAGAAAGACCTAGTTCCCCACCTCATCACGACCGGAGGCCTCACATCCTTTGAAAACTCCAGATGTACGCGGAGATCAGTGCCTCCAAAGGAGACGATGCCTGACTCCTCGTGAAACTTGATAGGAGTCCCAGGATTCCTGTGGCAGGTGGAAAGGGACCCTTGGTCTTCCGCCTCAGCTGGAGAGGCGTTCCAATTGCCCTGCCAAGCCTCAAGGAGAATCCCGAATTGTCCCTCGCAACTAGGCAGGAGTCCTGACGTCGCTGAAGAAACACGTCGGTGGAAGGGCCATCCCCGTCGTAACTCGAGAATATACCCCAGGTTCCCGCCGCAACTCGAGAAAAACCATGAGACTTCCCCCTCGATGCGAGATGAGGCCCGATTCCCCTGTACTGCGTGCAGAGCAATTCCGTCTTGCACATCACACATGAAAGAAGCCTTGATTTCCTTGATGGCACTCCAGAGAAACCCCAAGAACACTGTTTCAAGGATAGAGGGATCCTGAGGTCACTGTAGCAACACGAAAGAACTCTGTGGACCAAAAATCAACTCGAAAAGAGAGGTTAGTCCCTGGATTCGTCTCCAGAGGAATACCACCTTACCACAAGCACCTCAAGAGGAGGCTTCTCTCAGCTCTAGGTATGTGAGAGGGACCCTGAGTTTGCGGCCTCAAGTGGAATGGACACCGCGATGCCCTTACTCGAAATAAGGCCGGATATCCCTGCAGTGACTTCAATGCAGGCTCGTCTTGCATCTCCCAAGACGAAAGGATGTCTGAATCCCCTGTGGAAAGCACAGAGAAAGACTTAGTTCCCCACCTCATCGCGACCGGAGGCCTCACATCCCTTGAAACTCCAGAGGTACGCGGAGATCAGTGCATCCAAAGGAGACGATGCCTGACTTCTCGTGAATCTTGATAGGAGTCCCAGTATTCCTGTGGCACTTGGAAAGGGACACTTGGTCTCCCACCTCAGCTGGAGAGGCGTCCCAATTGCCCTGCCAAGCCTCGAGGAGAATCCAGAGTTGTCCCTCGCAACCTGGCAGGAGTCCTGACGTCGCTGAAGAAACACGTGTGTGGAAGGGCCATCCCCGTCGTAACTCGAGAATATACCCCAGGTTCCCGCCGCAACTCGAGAAAAACCATGAGACTTCCCCCTCGCCGCGAGATGAGGCCCGATTCCCCTGCACTGCGTGCAGACCAATTCTGTGTTGCACATCACACATGAAAGGAGCCTTGATTTCCTTGATGGCACTCCAGAGAAACCCCAAGAACACTGTTTCAAGGCTAGAGGGATCCTGAGGTCACTGTAGCAACACGAAAGAGCCCCGTGGACCAAGAATCCACACGAGATGAGAGGTTAGTCCCTGGCTTCGACTCCTGAGGAATACCACTTTACCACAAGCACCTCAAGAGGAGGCTTCTCTCAGCTCTAGGTATGTGAGAGGGACCCTGAGTTTGCGGCCTCAAGTGGAATGGACACCGCGATGCCCTGACTCGAAATAAGGCCGGATATCCCTGCAGTGACTTCAATGCAGGCTCGTCTTGTATCTCCCAAGACGAAAGGATGTCTGAATCCCCTGTGGAAAGCACAGAGAAAGACCTAGTTCCCCACCTCATCGCGACCGGAGGCCTCACATCCTTTGAAAACTCCAGAGGTACGCGGAGATCAGTGCCTCCAAAGGAGACGATGCCTGACTCCTCGTGAAACTTGATAGGAGTCCCAGGATTCCTGTGGCACGTGGAAAGGGACCCTTGGTCTCCCGCCTCAGCTGGAGCGGCGTCCCAATTGCCTTGCCAAGCCTCGAGGAGAATCCCGAGTTGTGTCTCGCAACTAGGCAAGAGTCCTGACGTGGCTGAACACACACGTGTGTGGAAGGGCCATCCCCGTCGTAACTCGAGAATATACCCCAGGTTCCCGCCGCAACTCGAGAAAAACCATGAGACTTCCCCCTCGCCGCGAGATGAGGCCCGATTCCCCTGCCCTGCGTGCAGAGCAATTCTGTGTTGCACATCACACATGAAAGGAGCCTTGATTTCCTTGATGGCACTCCAGAGAAACCCCAAGAACACTGTTTCAAGGCTAGAGGGATCCTGAGGTCACTGTAGCAACAGGAAATAACTCTGTGGACCAAAAATCAACTCGAAAAGAGAGGTTAGTCCCTGGATTCGTCTCCAGAGGAATACCACCTTACCACAAGCACCTCAAGAGGAGGCTTCTCTCAGCTCTAGGTATGTGAGAGGGACCCTGAGTTTGCGGCCTCAAGTGGAATGGACACCGCGATGCCCTGACGCGAAATAAGGCCGGATATCCCTGCAGTGACTTCAATGCAGGCTCGTCTTGCATCTCCCAGGACGAAAGGATGTCTGAATCCCCTGTGGAAAGCACAGAGAAAGACTTAGTTCCCCACCTCATCGCGACCGATAGCCTCACATCCTTTGAAAACTCCAGAGGTACGCGGAGATAAGTGCCTCCAAAGGAGACGATGCCTGACTCCTCGTGAAACTTGATAGGAGACCCAGGATGCCTGTGGCACGTGGAAAGGAACCCTTGGTCTCCCGTTTCAGCTGAAGAGGCGTCCCAATTGCCCTGCCAAGCCTCGAGGAGAATCCTGAGTTGTCCCTCGCAACTAGGCAGGAGTCCTGACATGGCTGAACACACACGTGTGTGGAAGGGCCATCCCCGTCGTAACTCGAGAATATACCCCAGGTTCCCGCCGCAACTCGAGAAAAACCATTAGACTTCCCCCTCGCCGCGAGATGAGGCCCGATTCCCCTGCACTGCGTGCAGAGCAATTCCGTGTTGCACATCACACATGAAAGGAGCCTTGATTTCCTTGATGGCACTCAAGAGAAACCCCAAGAACACTGTTTCAAGGCTAGAGGGATCCTGAGGTCACTGTAGCAACACGAAAGAGCTCCGTGGACCAAGAATCAACACGAGATGAGAGGTTAGTCCCTGGCTTCGACTCCAGAGGAATACCACCTTACCACAAGCACCTCAAGAGGAGGCTTCTCTCAGCTCTAGGTATTTGAGAGGGACCCTGAGTTTGAGGCCTCAAGTGGAATGGACACCGCGATGCCCTGACTCGAAATAAGGCCGGATATCCCTGCAGTGACTTCAATGCAGGCTCGTCTTGCATCTCCCAAGAAGAAAGGATGTCTGAATCCCCTGTGGAGACCACAGAGAAACACCTAGTTCCACACTTCATCGCGACCGGAGGCCTCACATCCTTTGAAAACTCCAGAGGTACGCGGAGATCAGTGCCTCCAAAGGAGACAATGCCTGACTCCTCGTGAAACTTGATAGGAGTCCCAGGATTCTTGTGGCACGTGGAAAGGGACCCTTGGTCTCCCACCTCAGCTGGAGAGGCGTTTCAATTGCCCTGCCAAGCCTCGAGGAGAATCCCGAGTTGTGTCTCGCAACTAGGCAGGAGTCCTGTCGTGGCTGAACAAACACGTGGGTGGAAGGGCCATCCCCGTCGTAACTCGAGAATATATACCAGGTTCCCACCGCAACTCGAGAAAAACCATGAGACTTCCCCCTCGATGCGAGATGAGGCCCGATTCCCCTGTACTGTGTGCAGAGCAATTCCGTCTCGCACATCACACATGAAAGGAGCCTTGATTTCCTTGATGGCACTCCAGAGAAACCCCAAGAACACTGTTTCAAGGCTAGAGGGATCCTGAGGTCACTGTAGCAACACGAAAGAGCTCCGTGGACCAAGAATCAACACGAGATGATAGGTTAGTCCCTGGCTTCGACTCCTGAGGAATACCACCTTACCACAAGCTCCTCAAGAGGAGGCTTCTCTCAGCTCTAGGTATGTGAGAGGGATCCTGAGTTTGCGGCCTCAAGTGGAATGGACACCGCGATGCCCTGACGCGAAATAAGGCTGGATAACCCTGCAGTGACTTGAATGCAGGCTCGTCTTGCATCTCCCAAGATGAAAGGATGTCTGAATCCCCTGTGGAGACCACAGAGAAAGACCTAGTTCCCCACCTCATCGCGACCGGAGGCCTCACATCCTTTGAAAACTTCAGGGGTACGCGGAGATCAGTGCCTCCAAAGGAGACGATGCCTGACTCCTCGTGAAACTTGATAGGAGTCCCAGGATTCCTGTGGCACGTGGAAAGGGACCCTTGGTCTCCCGCCTCAGCTGGAGAGGCGTCCCAATTGCCTTGCCAAGCCTCGAGGAGAATCCCGAGTTGTGTCTCGCAACTAGGCAAGAGTCCTGACGAGGCTGAACAAACACGTGGGTGAAAGGGCCATCCCCGTCGTAACTCGAGAATATACCCCAGGTTCCCGCCGCAACTCGAGAAAAACCATGAGACTTCCCCCTCGCCGTGAGATAACGCCCGATTCCCCTGCACTGCGTGCAGAGCAATTCCGTGTTGCACATCACACATGAAAGGAGCCTTGATTTCCTTGATGGCACTCCAGAGAAACCCCAAGAACACTGTTTCAAGGCTAGAGGGATCCTGAGGTCACTGTAGCAACACGAAAGAGCTCCGTGGGCCAAAAATCAACTCGAGATGAGAGGTTAGTCCCTGGCTTCGACTCCAGAGGAATACCACCTTACCACAAGCACCTCAAGAGGAGGCTTCTCTCAGCTCTAGGTATGTGAGAGGGACCCTGAGTTTGTGGCCTCAAGTGGAATGGACACCGCGATGCCCTGACTCGAAATAAGGCCGGATATCCCTGCAGTGACTGGAATGCAGGCTCGTCATGCATCTCCCAAGATGAAAGGATGTCTGAATCCCCTGTGGAGACCACAGAGAAAGACCTAGTTCCCCACCTCATCGCGACAGGAGGCCTCAAATCCTTTGAAGACTCCAGAGGTATGCAGAGATCAGTGCCTCCAAAGGAGACGATGCCTGACTCCTCGTGAAACTTGATAGGAGACCCAGAATTCCTTTGGCACGTGAAAAGGGACCCTTGGTCTCCCGTCTCAGCTGGAGAGGCGTCCCAATTGCCCTGCAAAGCCTCGAGGAGAATCCCGAGTTGTCCCTCGCAACTAGGCAGGAGTCCTGACATGGCTGAACACACACGTTTGTGGAAGGGCTATCCCCGTCGTAACTCGAGAATATACCCCAGGTTCCCGCCGCAACTCGAGAAAAACCATGAGACTTCCCCCTCGCCGCGAGATGAGGCCCGATTCCCCTGCACTGCGTGCAGAGCAATTCCGTGTTGCACATCACACATGAAAGGAGCCTTGATTTCCTTGATGGCACTCCAGAGAAACCCCAAGAACACTGTTTCAAGGCTAGAGGGATCCTGAGGTCACTGTAGCAACACGAAAGAGCTCCTTGGACCAAGAATCAACACGAGATGAGAGGTTAGTCCCTGGCTTCGACTCCTGAGGAATACCACCTTACCACAAGCACCTCAAGAGGAGGTTTCTCTCAGCTCTAGGTATGTGAGAGGGACCCTGAGTTTGCGGCCTCAAGTGGAATGGACACCGCGATGCCCTGACGCGAAATAAGGCCGGATATCCCTGCAGTGACTGGAATGCAGGCTCGTCTTGCATCTCCCAAGACGAAAGGGTGTCTGAATCCCCTGTGGAGACCACAGAGAAAGACCTAGTTCCCCACCTCATCGCGACCGGAGGCCTCACATCATTTGAAAACTCCAGAGGTATGCGGAGATCAGTGCCTCCAAAGGAGACGATGCCTGACTCCTCGTGAAACTTGATAGGAGTCCCAGGATTCTTGTGGCACGTGGAAAGGGACCCTTGGTCTCCCGCCTCAGCTGGAGAGGCGTCCCAATTGCCCTGCCAAGCCTCGAGGAGAATCCCGAGTTGTCCCTCGCAACTAGGCAGGAGTCCTGACGTGGCTGAACAAACACATGGGTGGAAGGGCCATCCCCATCGTAACTCGAGAATATACCCCAAGTTCCCGCCGCAACTCGAGAAAAACCATGAGACTTCCCCCTCGATGCGAGATGAGGCCCGATTCCCCTGTACTGCGTGCAGAGCAATTCCGTCTTGGACATCACACATGAAAGGAGCCTTGATTTCCTTGATGGCACTCCAGAGAAACCCCAAGAACACTGTTTCAAGGATAGAGGGATCCTGAGGTCACGGTAGCAACGCGAAAGAACTCTGTGGACCAAAAATCAACTCGAAAAGAGAGGTTAGTCCCTGGATTCGTCTCCAGAGGAATACCACCTTACCACAAGCACCTCAAGAGGAGGCTTCTCTCAGCTATAGGTATGTGAGAGGGACCCTGAGTTTGCGGCCTCAAGTGGAATGGACACCGCAATGCCCTGACTCGAAATAAGGCCGGATATCCCTGCAGTGACTTCAATGCAGGCTCGTCTTGCATCTCCCAGGACGAAAGGATGTCTGAATCCCCTGTGGAAAGCACAGAGAAAGACTTAGTTCCCCACCTCATCGCGACCTATAGCCTCATATCCTTTGAAACCTCCAGAGGTACGCGGAGATCAGTGCCTCCAAAGGAGACGATGCCTGACTCCTCGTGAAACTTGATAGGAGTCCCAGGATTCCTGTGGCACTTGGAAAGGGACACTTGGTCTCCCGCCTCAGCTGGAGAGGCGTCCCAATTGCCCTGCCAAGCCTCGAGGAGAATCCCGAGTTGTCCCTCGCAACTAGGCAGGAGTCCTGACGTCGCTGAAGAAACACGTGGGTGGAAGGGCCATCCCCGTCGTAACTCGAGAATATACCCCAGGTTCCCGCCGCAACTCGAGAAAAACCATGAGACTTCCCCCTCGCCGCGAGATGAGGCCCGATTCCCCTGCACTGCGTGCAGAGCAATTCCGTGTTGCACATCACACATGAAAGCAGCCTTGATTTCCTTCATGGCACTCCAGAGAAACCCCAAGAACACTGTTTCAAGGCTAGAGGGATCCTGAGGTCACTGGAGCAACACGAAAGAGCTCCGTGGACCAAAAATCAACTCGAGATGAGAGGTTAGTCCCTGGCTTCGACTCCAGAGGAATACCACCTTACCACAAGCACCTCAAGAGGAGGCTTCTCTCAGCTCTAGGTATGTGAGAGGGACCCTGAGTTTGCGGCCTCAAGTGGAATGGACACCGCGATGCCCTGACGCGAAATAAGGCTGGATATCCCTGCAGTGACTTGAATGCAGGCTCGTCTTGCATCTCCCAAGATGAAAGGATGTCTGAATCCCCTGTGGAGACCACAGAGAAAGACCTAGTTCCCCACCTCATCGCGACCGGAGGCCTCACATCCTTTGAAAATTCCAGAGGTACGCGGAGATCATTGCCTCCAAAGGAGAAGATGCCTGACTCCTCGTGAAACTTGATAGGAGTCCCAGGATTCCTGTGGCACGTGGAAAGGGACCCTTGGTCTCCCGCCTCAGCTGGAGAGGCGTCCCAATTGCCTTGCCAAGCCTCGAGGAGAATCCCGAGTTGTGTCTCGCAACTAGGCAAGAGTCCTGACGTGGCTGAACAAACACGTGTGTGGAAGGGCCATCCCCGTCGTAACTCGAGAATATACCCCAGGTTCCCGCCGCAACTCGAGAAAAACCATGAGACTTCCCCCTCGCCGCGAGATGAGGCCCGATTCCCCTGCACTGCGTGCAGAGCCATTCTGTGTTGCACATCACACACGAAAGGAGCCTTGATTTCCTTCATGGCACTCCAGAGAAACCCCAAGAACACTGTTTCAAGGCTAGAGGGATCCTGAGGTCACTGTAGCAACACGAAAGAGCTCCGTGGACCAAAAATCAACTCGAGATGAGAGGTTAGTCCCTGGCTTCGACTCCAGAGGAATACCACCTTACCATGAGCACCTCAAGAGGAGGCTTCTCTCAGCTCTAGGTATGTGAGAGGGACCCTGAGTTTGTGGCCTCAAGTGGAATGGACACCGCGATGCCCTGACTCGAAATGAGGCCGGATATCCCTGCAGTGACTGGAATGCAGGCTCGTCTTGCATCTCCCAAGACGAAAGGGTGTCTGAATCCCCTGTGGAGACGACAGAGAAAGACCTAGTTCCCCACCTCATCGCGACAGGAGGCCTCAAATCCTTTGAAAACTCCAGAAGAATGCGGAGATCAGTGCCTCCAAAGGAGACGATGCCTGACTCCTCGTGAAACTTGATAGGAGACCCAGGATTCCTGTGGCACGTGGAAAGGGAAACTTGGTCTCCCGTCTCAGCTGGAGAGGCGTCCCAATTGCCCTGCAAAGCCTCGAGGAGAATCCCGAGTTGTCCCTCGCAACTAGGCAGGAGTCCTGACATGGCTGAACACACACGTGTGTGGAAGGGCCATCCCCGTCGTAACTCGAGAATATACCCCAGGTTCCCGCCGCAACTCGAGAAAAACCATGAGACTTCCCCCTCGCCACGAGATGAGGCCCGATTCCCCTGCACTGCGTGCAGAGCAATTCTGTGTTGCACATCACACATGAAAGGAGCCTTGATTTCCTTCATGGCACTCCAGAGAAACCCCAAGAACACTGTTTCAAGGCTAGAGGGATCCTGAGGTCACTGTAGCAACACGAAAGAGCTCCGTGGACCAAAAATCAACTCGAGATGAGAGGTTAGTCCCTGGCTTCGACTCCAGAGGAATACCACCTTACCACAAGCACCTCAAGAGGAGGCTTCTCTCAGCTCTAGGTATGTGAGAGGGACCCTGAGTTTGCGGCCTCAAGTGGAATGGACACCGCGATGCCCTGACTCGAAATAAGGCCGATATCCCTGCAGTGACTGGAATGCAGTCTCGTCTTGCATCTCCCAAGACGAAAGGGTGTCTGAATCCCCTGTGGAGACCACAGAGAAAGACCTAGTTCCCCACCTCATCGCGACAGGAGGCCTCAAATCCTTTGAAAACTCCAGAGGTATGCGGAGATCAGTGCCTGCAAAGGAGACGATGCCTGACTCCTCGTGAAACTTGATAGGAGACCCAGGATTCCTGTGGCACGTGAAAAGGGACCCTTGGTCTCCCGTCTCAGCTGGAGAGGCGTCCCAATTGCCCTGCAAAGCCTCGAGGAGAATCCCGAGTTGTCCCTCGCAACTAGGCAGGAGTCCTGACATGGCTGAACACACACGTGTGTGGAAGGGCCATCCCCGTCGTAACTCGAGAATATACCCCAGGTTCCCGCCGCAACTCGAGAAAAACCATGAGACTTCCCCCTCGCCGCGAGATGAGGCCCGATTCCCCTGGACTGCGTGCAGAGCAATTCCGTGTTGCACATCACACATGAAAGGAGCCTTGATTTCCTTCATGGCACTCCAGAGAAACCCCAAGAACACTGTTTCAAGGATAGAGGGATCCTGAGGTCACTGTAGCAACACGAAAGAGCTCCGTGGACCAAGAATCAACACGACATGAGAGGTTAGTCCCTGGCTTCGACTCCTGAGGAATACCACCTTACCACAAGCACCTCAAGAGGAGGCTTCTCTCAGCTCTAGGCATGTGAGAGGGATCCTGAGTTTGCGGGCTCAAGTGGAATGGACACCGCGATGCCCTGACTCGAAATAAGGCCGGATATCCCTGCAGTGACTTGAATGCAGGCTCGTCTTGCATCTCCCAAGAAGAAAGGATGTCTGAATCCCCTGTGGAGACCACAGAGAAACACCTAGTTCCACACCTCATCGCGACCGGAGGCCTCACATCCTTTGAAAACTCCAGAGGTACGCGGAGATCAGTGCCTCCAAAGGAGACAATGCCTGACTCCTCGTGAAACTTGATAGGAGTCCCAGGATTCTTGTGGCACGTGGAAAGGGACCCTTGGTCTCCCGCCTCAGCTGGAGAGGCGTGCCAATTGCCCTGCCAAGCCTCGAGGAGAATCACGAGTTGTCCCTCGCAACTAGGCAGGAGTCATGACGTGGCTGAACAAACACATGGGTGGAAGGGCCATCCCCATCGTAACTCGAGAATATACCCCAGGTTTCCGCCGCAACTCGAGAAAAACCATTAGACTTCCCCCTCGATGCGAGATGAGGCCCGATTCCCCTGCACTGCGTGCAGAGCAATTCCGTGTTGCACATCACACATGAAAGGAGCCTTGATTTCCTTGATGGCACTCCAGAGAAACCCCAAGAACTCTGTTTCAAGGCTAGAGGGATCCTGAGGTCACTGTAGCAACACGAAAGAGCTCTGTGGACCAAGAATCAACACGAGATGAGAGGTTAGTCCCTGGCTTCGACTCCTGAGGAATACCACCTTACCACAAGCACCTCAAGAGGAGGCTTCTCTCAGCTCTAGGTATGTGAGAGGGACCCTGAGTTTGCGGCCTCAAGTGGAATGGACACCGCGATGCCCTGACTTGAAATAAGGCCGGATATCCCTGCAGTGACTTGAATGCAGGCTCGTCTTGCATCTCCCAAGAAGAAAGGATGTCTGAATCCCCTGTGGAGACCACAGAGAAAGACCTAGTTCCCTACCTCATCGCGACCGGAGGCCTCAAATCCTTTGAAAACTCCAGAGGTATGCGGAGATCAGTGCCTCCAAAGGAGACGATGCCTGACTCCTCGTGAAACTTGATAGGAGACCCAGGATTCCTGTGGCACGTGGAAAGGGACACTTGGTCTCCCGTCTCAGCTGGAGAGGCGTCCCAATTGCCCTGCAAAGCCTCGAGGAGAATCCCGAGTTGTCCCTCGCAACTAGGCAGGAGTCCTGACGTCGCTGAACACACACGTGTGTGGAAGGGCCATCCCCGTCGTAACTCGAGAATATACCCCAGGTTCCCGCCGCAACTCGAGAAAAACCATGAGACTTCCCCCTCGCCGCGAGATGAGGCCCGATTCCGCTGCACTGCGTGCAGAGCAATTCCGTGTTGCACATCACACATGAAAGGAGCCTTGATTTCCTTGATGGCACTCCAGAGAAACCCCAAGAACACTGTTTCAAGGCTAGAGGGATCCTGAGGTCACTGTAGCAACACGAAAGAGTTCCGTGGACCAAGAATCAGCACGACATGAGAGGTTAGTCCCTGGCTTCGACTCCTGAGGAATACCACCTTACCACAAGCACTTCAAGAGGAGGCTTCTCTCAGCTCTAGGTATGTGAGAGGGACCCTGAGTTTGCGGCCTCAAGTGGAATGGACACCGCGATGCCCTGACTCGAAATAAGGCCGGATATCCCTGCAGTGACTTGAATGCAGGCTCGTCTTGCTTCTCCCAAGAAGAAAGCATGTCTGAATCCCTTCTGGAGACCACAGAGAAACACCTAGTTCCCCACCTCATCGCGACCGGAGGCCTCACATCCTTTGAAAACTCCAGAGGTACGCGGAGATCAGTGCCTCCAAAGGAGACGATGCCTGACTCCTCGTGAAATTTGATAGGAGTCCCAGGATTCCTGTGGCACTTGGAAAGGGACACTTGGTCTCCCGCCTCAGCTGGAGAGGCGTCCCAATTGCCCTGCCAAGCCTCGAGGAGAATCCAGAGTTGTCCCGCGCAACTAGGCAGGAGTCCTGACGTCGCTGAAGAAACACGTGGGTGGAAGGGCCATCCCCGTCGTAACTCGAGAATATACCCCAGGTTCCCGCCGCAACTCGAGAAAAACCATGAGACTTCCCCCTCGCCGCGAGATGAGGCCCGATTCCCCTGCACTGCGTGCAGAGCAATTCTGTGTTGCACATCACACATGAAAGGAGCCTTGATTTCCTTGATGGCACTCCAGAGAAACCCCAAGAACACTGTTTCAAGGCTAGAGGGATCCTGAGGTCACTGTAGCAACAGGAAAGAGCTCCGTGGACCAAAAATCAACTCGAGATGAGAGGTTAGTCCCTGGCTTCGACTCCAGAGGAATACCACCTTACCACAAGCACCTCAAGCGGAGGCTTCTCTCAGCTCTAGGTATGTGAGAGGGACCCTGAGTTTGCGGCCTAAAGTGGAATGGACACCGCGATGCCCTGACTCGAAATAAGGCCGGATATCCCTGCAGTGACTGGAATGCAGGCTCGTCTTGCATCTCCCAAGACGAAAGGGTGTCTGAATCCCCTGTGGAGACCACAGAGAAAGACCTAGTTCCCCACCTCATCGCGACAGGAGGCCTCAAATCCTTTGAAAACCTCAGAGGTATGCGGAGATCAGTGCCTCCAAAGGAGACGATGCCTGACTCCTCGTGAAACTTGATAGGAGACCCAGGATTCCTGTGGCACGTGGAAAGGGAAACTTGGTCTCCCGTCTCAGCTGGAGAGGCGTCCCAATTGCCCTGCCAAGCCTCGAGGAGAATCCCGAGTTGTCCCTCGCAACTAGGCAGGAGTCCTGACATGGCTGAACACACACGTGTGTGGAAGGGCCATCCCCATTGTAACTCGAGAATATACCCCAAGTTCCCGCCGCAACTCGAGAAAAACCATGAGACTTCCCCTTCGCCGCAAAATGAGGCCCGATTCCCCTGCACTGCGTGCAGAGCAATTCCGTCTTGCACATCACACATGAAAGGAGCCTTGATTTCCTTGATGGCACTCCAGAGAAACCCCAAGAACACTGTTTCAAGGCTAGAGGGATCCTGAGGTCACTGTAGCAACACGAAAGAGCTCCGTGGACCAAGAATCAACACGAGATGAGAGGTTAGTCCCTGGCTTCGACTCCTGAGGAATACCACCTTACCACAAGCACCTCAAGAGGAGGCTTCTCTCAGCTCTAGGTATGTGAGAGGGACCCTGAGTTTGCGGCCTCAAGTGAAATGGACACCGCGATGCCCTGACTCGAAATAAGGCCGGATATCCCTGCAGTGACTTGAATGCAGGTTCGTCTTGCATCTCCCAAGAAGAAAGGATGTCTGAATCCCCTGTGGAGACCACAGAGAAACACCTAGTTCCCCACCTCATCGCGACCGGAGGCCTCACATCCTTTGAAAACTCCAGAGGTACGCGGAGATCAGTGCCTCCAAAGGAGACAATGCCTGACTCCTCGTGAAACTTGATAGGAGTCCCAGGATTCTTGTGGCACGTGGAAAGGGACCCTTGGTCTCCCGCCTCAGCTGGAGAGGCGTTCCAATTGCCCTGCCAAGCCTCGAGGAGAATCCCGAGTTGTCCCTCGCAACTAGGCAGGAGTCCTGACGTGGCTGAACGAACACGTGGGTGGAAGGGCCATCCCCGTCGTAACTCGAGAATATACCCCAGGTTCCCGCCGCAACTCGAGAAAAACCATGAGACTTCCCCCTCGATGCGAGATGAGGCCCGATTCCCCTGTACTGCGTGCAGAGCAATTCCGTCTTGGACATCACACATGAAAGGAGCCTTGATTTCCTTGATGGCACTCCAGAGAAACCCCAAGAACACTGTTTCAAGGATAGAGGGATCCTGAGGTCACTGTAGCAACACGAAAGAACTCTGTGGACCAAAAATCAACTCGAAAAGAGAGGTTAGTCCCTGGATTCGTCTCCAGAGGAATACCACCTTACCACAAGCACCTCAAGAGGAGGCTTCTCTCAGCTCTAGGTATGTGAGAGGGACCCTGAGTTTGCGGCCTCAAGTGGAATGGACACCGCGATGCCCTGACTCGAAATAAGGCCGGATATCCCTGCAGTGACTTCAATGCAGTCTCGTCTTGCATCTCCCAAGACGAAAGGATGTCTGAATCCCCTGTGGAAAGCACAGAGAAAGACTTAGTTTCCCACCTCATCGCGACCGATAGCCTCACATCCTTTGAAAACTCCAGAGGTACGCGGAGATCAGTGCCTCCAAAGGAGCCGATGCCTGACTTCTCGTGAAACTTGATAGGAGTCCCAGGATTCCTGTGGCACTTGGAAAGGGACCCTTGGTCTCCCGCCTCAGCTGGAGAGGCGTCCCAATTGCCCTGCCAAGCCTCGAGGAGAATCCAGAGTTGTCCCTCGCAACTAGGCAGGAGTCCTGACGTCGCTGAAGAAACACGTGGGTGGAAGGGCCATCCCCGTCGTAACTCGAGAATATACCCCAGGTTCCCGCCGCAACTCGAGAAAAACCATGAGACTTCCCCCTCGCCGCGAGATGAGGCCCGATTCCCCTGCACTGCGTGCAGAGCAATTCCGTGTTGCACATCACACATGAAAGGAGCCTTGATTTCCTTGATGGCACTCCAGAGAAACCCCACGAACACTGTTTCAAGGCTAGAGGGATCCTGAGGTCACTGTAGCAACACGAAAGAGCTCCGTGGGCCAAAAATCAACTCGAGATGAGAGGTTAGTTCCTGGCTTCGACTCCAGAGGAATACCACCTTACCACAAGCACCTCAAGAGGAGGCTTCTCTCAGCTCTAGGTATGTGAGAGGGACCCTGAGTTTGCGGCCTCAAGTGGAATGGACACCGCGATGCCCTGACGCGAAATAAGGCTGGATATCCCTGCAGTGACTTGAATGCAGGCTCATCTTGCATCTCTCAAGATGAAAGGATGTCTGAATCCCCTGTGGAGACCACAGAGAAAGACCTAGTTCCCCACCTCATCGCGACCGGAGGCCTCACATCCTTTGAAAACTCCAGAGGTATGCGGAGATCAGTGCCTCCAAAGGAGACGATGCCTGACTCCTCGTGAAACTTGATAGGAGTCCCAGGATTCCTGTGGCACGTGGAAAGGGACCCTTGGTCTCCCGCCTCAGCTGGAGAGGCGTCCCAATTGCCTTGCCAAGCCTCGAGGAGAATCCCGAGTTGTGTCTCACAACTAGGCAAGAGTCCTGACGTGGCTGAACAAACACGTGTGTGGAAGGGCCATCCCCGTCGTAACTCGAGAATATACCCCAGGTTCCCGCCGCAACTCGAGAAAAACCATGAGACTTCCCCCTCGCCGCGAGATGAGGCCCGATTCCCCTGCACTGCGTGCAGAGCAATTCCGTGTTGCACATCACACATGAAAGGAGCCTTGATTTCCTTGATGTCACTCCAGAGAAACCCCAAGAACACTGTTTCAAGGCTAGAGGGATCCTGAGGTCACTGTAGCAACACGAAAGTGCTCCGTGGACAAAAAATCAACTCGAGATGAGAGGTTAGTCCCTGGCTTCGACTCCAGAGGAATACCACCTTACCACAAGCACCTCAAGAGGAGGCTTCTCTCAGCTCTAGGTATGTGAGAGGGACCCTGAGTTTGCGGCCTCAAGTGGAATGGACACCGCGATGCCCTGACTCGAAATAAGGCCGATATCCCTGCAGTGACTGGAATGCAGTCTCGTCTTGCATCTCCCAAGACGAAAGGGTGTCTGAATCCCCTGTGGAGACGACAGAGAAAGACCTAGTTCCCCACCTCATCGCGACAGGAGGCCTCAAATCCTTTGAAAACTCCAGAAGAATGCGGAGATCAGTGCCTCCAAAGGAGACGATGCCTGACTCCTCGTGAAACTTGATAGGAGACCCAGGATTCCTGTGGCACGTGGAAAGGGAAACTTGGTCTCCCGTCTCAGCTGGAGAGGCGTCCCAATTGCCCTGCAAAGCCTCGAGGAGAATCCCGAGTTGTCCCTCGCAACTAGGCAGGAGTCCTGACATGGCTGAACACACACGTGTGTGGAAGGGCCATCCCCGTCGTAACTCGAGAATATACCCCAGGTTCCCGCCGCAACTCGAGAAAAACCATGAGACTTCCCCCTCGCCACGAGATGAGGCCCGATTCCCCTGCACTGCGTGCAGAGCAATTCTGTGTTGCACATCACACATGAAAGGAGCCTTGATTTCCTTCATGGCACTCCAGAGAAACCCCAAGAACACTGTTTCAAGGCTAGAGGGATCCTGAGGTCACTGTAGCAACACGAAAGAGCTCCGTGGACCAAAAATCAACTCGAGATGAGAGGTTAGTCCCTGGCTTCGACTCCAGAGGAATACCACCTTACCACAAGCACCTCAAGAGGAGGCTTCTCTCAGCTCTAGGTATGTGAGAGGGACCCTGAGTTTGCGGCCTCAAGTGGAATGGACACCGCGATGCCCTGACTCGAAATAAGGCCGATATCCCTGCAGTGACTGGAATGCAGTCTCGTCTTGCATCTCCCAAGACGAAAGGGTGTCTGAATCCCCTGTGGAGACCACAGAGAAAGACCTAGTTCCCCACCTCATCGCGACAGGAGGCCTCAAATCCTTTGAAAACTCCAGAGGTATGCGGAGATCAGTGCCTGCAAAGGAGACGATGCCTGACTCCTCGTGAAACTTGATAGGAGACCCAGGATTCCTGTGGCACGTGAAAAGGGACCCTTGGTCTCCCGTCTCAGCTGGAGAGGCGTGCCAATTGCCCTGCCAAGCCTCGAGGAGAATCACGAGTTGTCCCTCGCAACTAGGCAGGAGTCATGACGTGGCTGAACAAACACATGGGTGGAAGGGCCATCCCCATCGTAACTCGAGAATATACCCCAGGTTTCCGCCGCAACTCGAGAAAAACCATTAGACTTCCCCCTCGATGCGAGATGAGGCCCGATTCCCCTGCACTGCGTGCAGAGCAATTCCGTGTTGCACATCACACATGAAAGGAGCCTTGATTTCCTTGATGGCACTCCAGAGAAACCCCAAGAACTCTGTTTCAAGGCTAGAGGGATCCTGAGGTCACTGTAGCAACACGAAAGAGCTCTGTGGACCAAGAATCAACACGAGATGAGAGGTTAGTCCCTGGCTTCGACTCCTGAGGAATACCACCTTACCACAAGCACCTCAAGAGGAGGCTTCTCTCAGCTCTAGGTATGTGAGAGGGACCCTGAGTTTGCGGCCTCAAGTGGAATGGACACCGCGATGCCCTGACTCGAAATAAGGCCGGATATCCCTGCAGTGACTTGAATGCAGGCTCGTCTTGCATCTCCCAAGAAGAAAGGATGTCTGAATCCCCTGTGGAGACCACAGAGAAAGACCTAGTTCCCTACCTCATCGCGACCGGAGGCCTCAAATCCTTTGAAAACTCCAGAGGTATGCGGAGATCAGTGCCTCCAAAGGAGACGATGCCTGACTCCTCGTGAAACTTGATAGGAGACCCAGGATTCCTGTGGCACGTGGAAAGGGACACTTGGTCTCCCGTCTCAGCTGGAGAGGCGTCCCAATTGCCCTGCAAAGCCTCGAGGAGAATCCCGAGTTGTCCCTCGCAACTAGGCAGGAGTCCTGACGTCGCTGAACACACACGTGTGTGGAAGGGCCATCCCCGTCGTAACTCGAGAATATACCCCAGGTTCCCGCCGCAACTCGAGAAAAACCATGAGACTTCCCCCTCGCCGCGAGATGAGGCCCGATTCCGCTGCACTGCGTGCAGAGCAATTCCGTGTTGCACATCACACATGAAAGGAGCCTTGATTTCCTTGATGGCACTCCAGAGAAACCCCAAGAACACTGTTTCAAGGCTAGAGGGATCCTGAGGTCACTGTAGCAACACGAAAGAGTTCCGTGGACCAAGAATCAGCACGACATGAGAGGTTAGTCCCTGGCTTCGACTCCTGAGGAATACCACCTTACCACAAGCACTTCAAGAGGAGGCTTCTCTCAGCTCTAGGTATGTGAGAGGGACCCTGAGTTTGCGGCCTCAAGTGGAATGGACACCGCGATGCCCTGACTCGAAATAAGGCCGGATATCCCTGCAGTGACTTGAATGCAGGCTCGTCTTGCTTCTCCCAAGAAGAAAGCATGTCTGAATCCCTTCTGGAGACCACAGAGAAACACCTAGTTCCCCACCTCATCGCGACCGGAGGCCTCACATCCTTTGAAAACTCCAGAGGTACGCGGAGATCAGTGCCTCCAAAGGAGACGATGCCTGACTCCTCGTGAAATTTGATAGGAGTCCCAGGATTCCTGTGGCACTTGGAAAGGGACACTTGGTCTCCCGCCTCAGCTGGAGAGGCGTCCCAATTGCCCTGCCAAGCCTCGAGGAGAATCCAGAGTTGTCCCGCGCAACTAGGCAGGAGTCCTGACGTCGCTGAAGAAACACGTGGGTGGAAGGGCCATCCCCGTCGTAACTCGAGAATATACCCCAGGTTCCCGCCGCAACTCGAGAAAAACCATGAGACTTCCCCCTCGCCGCGAGATGAGGCCCGATTCCCCTGCACTGCGTGCAGAGCAATTCTGTGTTGCACATCACACATGAAAGGAGCCTTGATTTCCTTGATGGCACTCCAGAGAAACCCCAAGAACACTGTTTCAAGGCTAGAGGGATCCTGAGGTCACTGTAGCAACAGGAAAGAGCTCCGTGGACCAAAAATCAACTCGAGATGAGAGGTTAGTCCCTGGCTTCGACTCCAGAGGAATACCACCTTACCACAAGCACCTCAAGCGGAGGCTTCTCTCAGCTCTAGGTATGTGAGAGGGACCCTGAGTTTGCGGCCTAAAGTGGAATGGACACCGCGATGCCCTGACTCGAAATAAGGCCGGATATCCCTGCAGTGACTGGAATGCAGGCTCGTCTTGCATCTCCCAAGACGAAAGGGTGTCTGAATCCCCTGTGGAGACCACAGAGAAAGACCTAGTTCCCCACCTCATCGCGACAGGAGGCCTCAAATCCTTTGAAAACCTCAGAGGTATGCGGAGATCAGTGCCTCCAAAGGAGACGATGCCTGACTCCTCGTGAAACTTGATAGGAGACCCAGGATTCCTGTGGCACGTGGAAAGGGAAACTTGGTCTCCCGTCTCAGCTGGAGAGGCGTCCCAATTGCCCTGCCAAGCCTCGAGGAGAATCCCGAGTTGTCCCTCGCAACTAGGCAGGAGTCCTGACGTGGCTGAACGAACACGTGGGTGGAAGGGCCATCCCCGTCGTAACTCGAGAATATACCCCAGGTTCCCGCCGCAACTCGAGAAAAACCATGAGACTTCCCCCTCGATGCGAGATGAGGCCCGATTCCCCTGTACTGCGTGCAGAGCAATTCCGTCTTGGACATCACACATGAAAGGAGCCTTGATTTCCTTGATGGCACTCCAGAGAAACCCCAAGAACACTGTTTCAAGGATAGAGGGATCCTGAGGTCACTGTAGCAACACGAAAGAACTCTGTGGACCAAAAATCAACTCGAAAAGAGAGGTTAGTCCCTGGATTCGTCTCCAGAGGAATACCACCTTACCACAAGCACCTCAAGAGGAGGCTTCTCTCAGCTCTAGGTATGTGAGAGGGACCCTGAGTTTGCGGCCTCAAGTGGAATGGACACCGCGATGCCCTGACTCGAAATAAGGCCGGATATCCCTGCAGTGACTTCAATGCAGTCTCGTCTTGCATCTCCCAAGACGAAAGGATGTCTGAATCCCCTGTGGAAAGCACAGAGAAAGACTTAGTTTCCCACCTCATCGCGACCGATAGCCTCACATCCTTTGAAAACTCCAGAGGTACGCGGAGATCAGTGCCTCCAAAGGAGCCGATGCCTGACTTCTCGTGAAACTTGATAGGAGTCCCAGGATTCCTGTGGCACTTGGAAAGGGACCCTTGGTCTCCCGCCTCAGCTGGAGAGGCGTCCCAATTGCCCTGCCAAGCCTCGAGGAGAATCCAGAGTTGTCCCTCGCAACTAGGCAGGAGTCCTGACGTCGCTGAAGAAACACGTGGGTGGAAGGGCCATCCCCGTCGTAACTCGAGAATATACCCCAGGTTCCCGCCGCAACTCGAGAAAAACCATGAGACTTCCCCCTCGCCGCGAGATGAGGCCCGATTCCCCTGCACTGCGTGCAGAGCAATTCCGTGTTGCACATCACACATGAAAGGAGCCTTGATTTCCTTGATGGCACTCCAGAGAAACCCCACGAACACTGTTTCAAGGCTAGAGGGATCCTGAGGTCACTGTAGCAACACGAAAGAGCTCCGTGGGCCAAAAATCAACTCGAGATGAGAGGTTAGTTCCTGGCTTCGACTCCAGAGGAATACCACCTTACCACAAGCACCTCAAGAGGAGGCTTCTCTCAGCTCTAGGTATGTGAGAGGGACCCTGAGTTTGCGGCCTCAAGTGGAATGGACACCGCGATGCCCTGACGCGAAATAAGGCTGGATATCCCTGCAGTGACTTGAATGCAGGCTCATCTTGCATCTCTCAAGATGAAAGGATGTCTGAATCCCCTGTGGAGACCACAGAGAAAGACCTAGTTCCCCACCTCATCGCGACCGGAGGCCTCACATCCTTTGAAAACTCCAGAGGTATGCGGAGATCAGTGCCTCCAAAGGAGACGATGCCTGACTCCTCGTGAAACTTGATAGGAGTCCCAGGATTCCTGTGGCACGTGGAAAGGGACCCTTGGTCTCCCGCCTCAGCTGGAGAGGCGTCCCAATTGCCTTGCCAAGCCTCGAGGAGAATCCCGAGTTGTGTCTCACAACTAGGCAAGAGTCCTGACGTGGCTGAACAAACACGTGTGTGGAAGGGCCATCCCCGTCGTAACTCGAGAATATACCCCAGGTTCCCGCCGCAACTCGAGAAAAACCATGAGACTTCCCCCTCGCCGCGAGATGAGGCCCGATTCCCCTGCACTGCGTGCAGAGCAATTCCGTGTTGCACATCACACATGAAAGGAGCCTTGATTTCCTTGATGTCACTCCAGAGAAACCCCAAGAACACTGTTTCAAGGCTAGAGGGATCCTGAGGTCACTGTAGCAACACGAAAGTGCTCCGTGGACAAAAAATCAACTCGAGATGAGAGGTTAGTCCCTGGCTTCGACTCCAGAGGAATACCACCTTACCACAAGCACCTCAAGAGGAGGCTTCTCTCAGCTCTAGGTATGTGAGAGGGACCCTGAGTTTGCGGCCTCAAGTGGAATGGACACCGCGATGCCCTGACTCGAAATAAGGCCGATATCCCTGCAGTGACTGGAATGCAGTCTCGTCTTGCATCTCCCAAGACGAAAGGGTGTCTGAATCCCCTGTGGAGACCACAGAGAAAGACCTAGTTCCCCACCTCATCGCGACAGGAGGCCTCAAATCCTTTGAAAACTCCAGAGGTATGCGGAGATCAGTGCCTGCAAAGGAGACGATGCCTGACTCCTCGTGAAACTTGATAGGAGACCCAGGATTCCTGTGGCACGTGAAAAGGGACCCTTGGTCTCCCGTCTCAGCTGGAGAGGCGTCCCAATTGCCCTGCAAAGCCTCGAGGAGAATCCCGAGATGTCCCTCGCAACTAGGCAGGAGTCCTGACATGGCTGAACACACACGTGTGTGGAAGGGTCATCCCCGTCGTAACTCGAGAATATACCCCAGGTTCCCGCCGCAACTCGAGAAAAACCATGAGACTTCCCCCTCGCCGCGAGATGAGGCCCGATTCCCCTGGACTGCGTGCAGAGCAATTCCGTGTTGCACATCACACATGAAAGGAGCCTTGATTTCCTTCATGGCACTCCAGAGAAACCCCAAGAACACTGTTTCAAGGATAGAGGGATCCTGAGGTCACTGTAGCAACACGAAAGAGCTCCGTGGACCAAGAATCAACACGACATGAGAGGTTAGTCCCTGGCTTCGACTCCTGAGGAATACCACCTTACCACAAGCACCTCAAGAGGAGGCTTCTCTCAGCTCTAGGTATGTGAAAGGGACCTTGAGATTGCGGCCTCAAGTGGAATGGACACCGCGATGCCCTGACTCGAAATAAGGCCGGATATCCCTGCAGTGACTTGAATGCAGGCTCGTCTTGCATCTCCCAAGAAGAAAGGATGTCTGAATCCCCTGTGGAGACCACAGAGAAACACCTAGTTCCACACCTCATCGCGACCGGAGGCCTCACATCCTTTGAAAACTCCAGAGGTACGCGGAGATCAGTGCCTCCAAAGGAGACAATGCCTGACTCCTCGTGAAACTTGATAGGAGTCCCAGGATTCTTGTGGCACGTGGAAAGGGACCCTTGGTCTCCCGCCTCAGCTGGAGAGGCGTTCCAATTGCCCTGCCAAGCCTCGAGGAGAATCCCGAGTTGTCCCTCGCAACTAGGCAGGAGTCATGACGTGGCTGAACAAACACATGGGTGGAAGGGCCATCCCCATCGTAACTCGAGAATATACCCCAGGTTTCCGCCGCAACTCGAGAAAAACCATTAGACTTCCCCCTCGATGCGAGATGAGGCCCGATTCCCCTGCACTGCATGCAGAGCAATTCCGTGTTGCACATCACACATGAAAGGAGCCTTGATTTCCTTGATGGCACTCCAGAGAAACCCCAAGAACTCTGTTTCAAGGCTAGAGGGATCCTGAGGTCACTGTAGCAACACGAAAGAGCTCTGTGGACCAAGAATCAACACGAGATGAGAGGTTAGTCCCTGGCTTCGACTCCTGAGGAATACCACCTTACCACAAGCACCTCAAGAGGAGGCTTCTCTCAGCTCTAGGTATGTGAGAGGGACCCTGAGTTTGCGGCCTCAAGTGGAATGGACACCGCGATGCCCTGACTCGAAATAAGGCCGGATATCCCTGCAGTGACTTGAATGCAGGCTCGTCTTGCATCTCCCAAGAAGAAAGGATGTCTGAATCCCCTGTGGAGACCACAGAGAAAGACCTAGTTCCCTACCTCATCGCGACCGGAGGCCTCAAATCCTTTGAAAACTCCAGAGGTATGCGGAGATCAGTGCCTCCAAAGGAGACGATGCCTGACTCCTCGTGAAACTTGATAGGAGACCCAGGATTCCTGTGGCACGTGGAAAGGGACACTTGGTCTCCCGTCTCAGCTGGAGAGGCGTCCCAATTGCCCTGCAAAGCCTCGAGGAGAATCCCGAGTTGTCCCTCGCAACTAGGCAGGAGTCCTGACGTCGCTGAACACACACGGGTGTGGAAGGGCCATTACCGTCGTAACTCGAGAATATACCCCAGGTTCCCGCCGCAACTCGAGAAAAACCATGAGACTTCCCCCTCGCCGCGAGATGAGGCCCGATTCCCCTGCACTGCGTGCAGAGCAATTCCGTGTTGCACATCACACATGAAAGGAGCCTTGATTTCCTTGATGGCACTCCAGAGAAACCCCAAGAACACTGTTTCAAGGCTAGAGGGATCCTGAAGTCACTGTAGCAACAGGAAAGAGCTCCGTGGACCAAAAATCAACTCAAGATGAGAGGTTAGTCCCTGGCTTCGACTCCAGAGGAATACCACCTTACCACAAGCACCTCAAGCGGAGGCTTCTCTCAGCTCTAGGTATGTGAGAGGGACCCTGAGTTTGCGGCCTCAAGTGGAATGGACACCGCGATGCCCTGACTCGAAATAAGGCCGGATATCCCTGCAGTGACTGGAATGCAGGCTCGTCTTGCATCTCCCAAGACGAAAGGGTGTCTGAATCCCCTGTGGAGACCACAGAGAAAGACCTAGTTCCCCACCTCATCGCGACAGGAGGCCTCAAATCCTTTGAAAACCTCAGAGGTAAGCGGAGATCAGTGCCTCCAAAGAAGACGATGCCTGACTCCTCGTGAAACTTGATAGGAGACCCAGGATTCCTGTGGCACGTGGAAAGGGACACTTGGTCTCCCGTCTCAGCTGGAGAGGCGTCCCAATTGCCCTGCCAAGCCTCGAGGAGAATCCCGAGTTGTCCCTCGCAACTAGGCAGGAGTCCTGACATGGCTGAACACACACGTGTGTGGAAGGGCCATCCCCACTGTAACTCGAGAATATACCCCAAGTTCCCGCCGCAACTCGAGAAAAACCATGAGACTTCCCCTTCGCCGCAAAATGAGGCCCGATTCCACTGCACTGCGTGCAGAGCAATTCCGTGTTGCACATCACACATGAAAGGAGCCTTGATTTCCTTGATGGCACTCCAGAGAAACCCCAAGAACACTGTTTCAAGGCTAGAGGGATCCTGAGGTCACTGTAGCAACACGAAAGAGCTCCGTGGACCAAGAATCAACACGAGATGAGAGGTTAGTCCCTGGCTTCGACTCCTGAGGAATACCACCTTACCACAAGCACCTCAAGAGGAGGCTTCTCTCAGCTCTAGGTATGTGAGAGGGACCCTGAGTTTGCGGCCTCAAGTGGAATGGACACCGCGATGCCCTGACTCGAAATAAGGCCGGATATCCCTGCAGTGACTTGAATGCAGGTTCGTCTTGCATCTCCCAAGAAGAAAGGATGTCTGAATCCCCTGTGGAGACCACAGAGAAACACCTAGTTCCCCACCTCATCGCGACCGGAGGCCTCACATCCTTTGAAAACTCCAGAGGTACGCGGAGATCAGTGCCTCCAAAGGAGACGATGCCTGACTCCTCGTGAAACTTGATAGGAGTCCCAGGATTCTTGTGGCACGTGGAAAGGGACCCTTGGTCTCCCGCCTCAGCTGGAGAGGCGTTCCAATTGCCCTGCCAAGCCTCGAGGAGAATCCCGAGTTGTCCCTCGCAACTAGGCAGGAGTCCTGACGTGGCTGAACGAACACGTGGGTGGAAGGGCCATCCCCGTCGTAACTCGAGAATATACCCCAGGTTCCCGCCGCAACTCGAGAAAAACCATGAGACTTCCCCCTCGCCGCGAGATGAGGCCCGATTCCCCTGTACTGCGTGCAGAGCAATTCCGTCTTGCACATCACACATGAAAGGAGCCTTGATTTCCTTGATGGCACTCCAGAGAAACCCCAAGAACACTGTTTCAAGGATAGAGGGATCCTGAGGTCACTGTAGCAACACGAAAGAACTCTGTGGACCAAAAATCAACTCGAAAAGAGAGGTTAGTCCCTGGATTCGTCTCCAGAGGAATACCACCTTACCACAAGCACCTCAAGAGGAGGCTTCTCTCAGCTCTAGGTATGTGAGAGGGACCCTGAGTTTGCGGCCTCAAGTGGAATGGACACCGCGATGCCCTGACTCGAAATAAGGCCGGATATCCCTGCAGTGACTTCAATGCAGTCTCGTCTTGCATCTCCCAAGACGAAAGGATGTCTGAATCCCCTGTGGAAAGCACAGAGAAAGACTTAGTTTCCCACCTCATCGCGACCGATAGCCTCACATCCTTTGAAAACTCCAGATTTACGCGGAGATCAGTGCCTCCAAAGGAGCCGATGCCTGACTTCTCGTGAAACTTGATAGGAGTCCCAGGATTCCTGTGGCACTTGGAAAGGGACCCTTGGTCTCCCGCCTCAGCTGGAGAGGCGTCCCAATTGCCTTGCCAAGCCTCGAGGAGAATCCCGAGTTGTGTCTCACAACTAGGCAAGAGTCCTGACGTGGCTGAACAAACACGTGTGTGGAAGGGCCATCCCCGTCGTAACTCGAGAATATACCCCAGGTTCCCGCCGCAACTCGAGAAAAACCATGAGACTTCCCCCTCGCCGCGAGATGAGGCCCGATTCCCCTGCACTGCGTGCAGAGCAATTCCGTGTTCCACATCACACATGAAAGGAGCCTTGATTTCCTTGATGGCACTCCAGAGAAACCCCAAGAACACTCTTTCAAGGCTAGAGGGATCCTGAGGTCACTGTAGCAACACGAAAGTGCTCCGTGGACCAAAAATCAACTCGAGATGAGAGGTTAGTCCCTGGCTTCGACTCCAGAGGTATACCACCTTACCACAAGCACCTCAAGAGGAGGCTTCTCTCAGCTCTAGGTATGTGAGAGGGACCCTGAGTTTGCGGCCTCAAGTGGAATGGACACGGCGATGCCCTGACTCGAAATAAGGCCGGATATCCCTGCAGTGACTGGAATGCAGGCTCGTCTTGCATCTCCCAAGACGAAAGGCTGTCTGAATCCCCTGTGGAGACCACAGAGAAAGACCTAGTTTCCCACCTCATCGCGACAGGAGGCCTCATATCCTTTGAAAACTCCAGAGGTACGCGGAGATCAGTGCCTCCAAAGGAGACGATGCCTGACTCCTCGTGAAACTTGATAGGAGTCCAGGATTCTTGTGGCACGTGGAAAGGGACCCTTGGTCTCCCGCCTCAGCTGGAGAGGCGTTCCAATTGACCTGCCAAGCCTCGAGGAGAATCCCGAGTTGTCCCTCGCAACTAGGCAGGAGTCCTGACGTGGCTGAACAAACACGTGGGTGGAAGGGCCATCCCCATCGAAACTCGAGAATATACCCCAGGTTCCCGCCGCAACTCGAGAAAAACCATGAGACTTCCCCCTCGCCGCGAGATGAGGCCCGATTCCCCTGCACTGCATGCAGAGCAATTCCGTGTTGCACATCACACATGAAAGGAGCCTTGATTTCCTTGATTGCACTCCAGAGAAACCCCAAGAACACTGTTTCAAGGATAGAGGGATCCTGAGGTCACTGTAGCAACACGACAAAGCTCCGTGGGCCAAAAATCAACTCGAGATGAGAGGTTATTCCCTGGCTTCGACTCCAGAGGAATACCACCTTACCACAAGCACCTCAAGAGGAGGCTTCTCTCAGCTCTAGGTATGTGAGAGGGATCCTGAGTTTGCGGCCTCAAGTGGAATGGACACCGCGATGCCCTGACTCGAAATAAGGCCGGATATCCCTGCAGTGACTTGAATGCAGGCTCGTCTTGCTTCTCCCAAGAAGAAAGCATGTCTGAATCCCTTCTGGAGACCACAGAGAAACACCTAGTTCCCCACCTCATCGCGACCGGAGGCCTCACATCCTTTGAAAACTCCAGAGGTACGCGGAGATCAGTGCCTCCAAAGGAGACGATGCCTGACTCCTCGTGAAACTTGATAGGAGTCCCAGGATTCTTGTGGCACGTGGAAAGGGACCCTTGGTCTCCCGCCTCAGCTGGAGAGGCGTTCCAATTGCCCTGCCAAGCCTCGAGGAGAATCCCGAGTTGTCCCTCGCAACTAGGCAGGAGTCCTGACGTGGCTGAACAAACACGTGGGTGGAAGGGCCATCCCCGTCGTAACTCGAGAATATACCCCAGGTTCCCGCCGCAACTCGAGAAAAACCATGAGACTTCCCCCTCGATGCGAGATGAGGCCCGATTCCCCTGTACTGCGTGCAGAGCAATTCCGTCTTGCACATCACACATGAAAGGAGCCTTGATTTCCTTCATGGCACTCCAGAGAAACCCCAAGAACACTGTTTCAAGGATAGAGGGATCCTGAGGTCACTGTAGCAACACGAAAGAACTCTGTGGACCAAAAATCAACTCGAAAAGAGAGGTTAGTCCCTGGATTCGTCTCCAGAGGAATACCACCTTACCACAAGCACCTCAAGAGGAGGCTTCTCTCAGCTCTAGGTATGTGAGAGGGACCCTGAGTTTGCGGCCTCAAGTGGAATGAACACCGCGATGCCCTGACTCGAAATAAGGCCGGATATCCCTGCAGTGACTTCAATGCAGGCTCGTCTTGCATCTCCCAGGACGAAAGGATGTCTGAATCCCCTGTGGAAAGCACAGAGAAAGACTCAGTTCCCCACCTCATCACGACCGATAGCCTCACATCCTTTGAAAACTCCAGAGGTACGCGGAGATCAGTGCCTCCAAAGGAGACGATGCCTGACTCCTCGTGAAACTTGATAGGAGTCCCAGGATTCCTGTGGCACTTGTAAAGGGACACTTGGTCTGCCGCCTCAGCTGGAGAGGCGTCCCAATTGCCCTGCCAAGCCTCGAGGAGAATCCAGAGTTGTCCCTCGCAACTAGGCAGGAGTCCTGACGTCGCTGAAGAAACACGTGGGTGGAAGGGCCATCCCCGTCGTAACTCGAGAATATACCCCAGGTTCCCGCCGCAACTCGAGAAAAACCATGAGACTTCCCCCTCGCCGCAAGATGAGGCCCGATTCCCCTGCACTGCGTGCAGAGCAATTCCGTGTTGCACATCACACATGAAAGGAGCCTTGATTTCCTTGATGGCACTCCAGAGAAACCCTAAGAACACTGTTTCAAGGTTAGAGGGATCCTGAGGTCACTGTAGCAACACGAAAGAGCTCCGTGGGCCAAAAATCAACTCGAGATGAGAGGTTAGTCCCTGGCTTCGACTCCAGAGGAATACCACCTTACCACAAGCACCTCAAGAGGAGGCTTCTCTCAGCTCTAGGTATGTGAGAGGGACCCTGAGTTTGCGGCCTCAAGTGGAATGTACACCGCGATGCCCTGACTCGAAATAAGGCCGGATATCCCTGCAGTGACTGGAATGCAGCCTCGTCTTGCATCTCCCAAGACGAAAGGGTGTCTGAATCCCCTGTGGAGACCACAGAGAAAGACCTAGTTCCCCACCTCATCGCGACAGGAGGTCTCAAATCCTTTGAAAACTCCAGAGGTATGCGGAGATCAGTGCCTCCAAAGGAGACGATGCCTGACTCCTCGTGAAACTTGATAGGAGACCCAGGATTCCTGTGGCACGTGGAAAGGGACACTTGGTCTCCCGCCTCAGCTGGAGAGGCGTCCCAATTGCCCTGCAAAGCCTCGAGGAGAATCCCGAGTTGTCCCTCGCAACTAGGCAGGAGTCCTGACATGGCTGAACAAACACGTGTGTGGAAGGACCATCCCCGTCCTAACTCGAGAATATACCCCAGGTTCCCGCCGCAACTCGAGAAAAACCATGAGACTTCCCCCTCGCCGCGAGATGTGGCCCGTTTCCCCTGCACTGCATGCAGAGCAATTCCGTGTTGCACATCACACATGAAAGGAGCCTTGATTTCCTCGATGGCACTCCAGAGAAACCCCAAGAACACTGTTTCAAGGCTAGAGGGATCCTGAGGTCACTGTAGCAACACGAAAGAGCTCCGTGGACCAAGAATCAACACGAGATGAGAGGTTAGTCCCTGGATTCGACTCCTGAGGAATACCACCTTACCACAAGCACCTCAAGAGGAGGCTTCTCTCAGCTCTAGGTATGTGAGAGGGATCCTGAGTTTGCGGCCTCAAGTGGAATGGACACCACGATGCCCTGACTCGAAATAAGGCCGGATATCCCTGCAGTGACTTGAATGCAGGCTCGTCTTGCATCTCCCAAGAAGAAAGGATGTCTGAATCCCCTGTGTAGACCACAGAGAAAGACGTAGTTCCCCACCTCATCGCGACCGGAGGCCTCACATCCTTTGAAAACTCCAGAGGTACGCGGAGATCAGTGCCTCCAAAGGAGACGATGCCTGACTCCTCGTGAAACTTGATAGGAGTCCCAGGATTCCTGTGGCACGTGGAAAGGGACCCTTGGTCTCCCGCCTCAGCTGGAGAGGCGTCCCAATTGCCTTGCCAAGCCTCGAGGAGAATCCCGAGTTGTGTCTCGCAACTAGGCAAGAGTCCTGACGTGGCTGAACAAACACGTGTGTGGAAGGGCCATCCCCGTCGTAACTGGAGAATATACCCCAGGTTCCCACCGCAACTCGAGAAAAACCATGAGACTTCCCCCTCGCCGCGAGATGAGGCCCGATTCCCCTGCACTGCGTGCACAGCAATTCTGTGTTGCACATCACACATGAAAGGAGCCTTGACTTCCTTCATGGCACTCCAGAGAAACCCCAAGAACACTGTTTCAAGGCTAGAGGGATCCTGAGGTCACTGTAGCAACACGAAAGAACTCTGTGGACCAAAAATCAACTCAAGATGAGAGGTAAGTCCCTGGCTTCGACTGTTGAGGAATACCACCTTACCAGAAGCACCTCAAGAGGAGGCTTCTCTCAGCTCTAGGTATGTGAGAGGGACCCTGAGTTTGCGGCCTCAAGTGGAATGGACACCGCGATGCTCTGACTCGAAATAAGGCCGGATATCCCTGCAGTGACTGGAATGCAGGCTCGTCTTGCATCTCCCAAGACGAAAGGCTGTCTGAATCCCCTGTGGAGACCACAGAGAAAGACCTAGTTCCCCACCTCATCGCGACAGGAGGCCTCAAATCCTTTGAAAACTCCAGAGGTACGCGGAGATCAGTGCCTCCAAAGGAGACGATGCCTGACTCTTCGTGAAACTTGATAGGAGTCCCAGGATTCCTGTGGCACGTGGAAAGGGACCCTTGGTCTCCCGCCTCAGCTGGAAAGGCGTTCCAATTGCCCTGCCAAGCCTCGAGGAGAATCCCGAGTTGTGTCTCGCAACTAGGCAAGAGTCCTGACGTGGCTGAACAAACACGTGGGTGGAAGGGCCATCCCCGTCGTAACTCGAGAATATACCCCAGGTTCCCGCCGCAACTCGAGAAAAACCATGAGACTTCCCCCTCGCCGCGAGATGAGGCCCGATTCCCCTGCACTGCGTGCAGAGCAATTCCGTGTTGCACATCACACATGAAAGGAGCCTTGATTTCCTTGATGGCACTCCAGAGAAACCCCAAGAACACTGTTTCAAGGCTAGAGGGATCCTGAGGTCACTGTAGCAACACGAAAGAGCTCCGTGGGCCAAAAATCAACTCGAGATGAGATGTTAGTCCCTGGCTTCGACTCCAGAGGAATACCACCTTACCACAAGCACCTCAAGAGGAGGCTTCTCTCAGCTCTAGGTATGTGAGAGGGACCCTGAGTTTGCGGCCTCAAGTGGAATGGACACCGCGATGCCCTGACGCAAAATAAGGCTGGATATCCCTGCAGTGACTTGAATGCAGGCTCGTCTTGCATCTCCCAAGATGAAAGGATGTCTGAATCCCCTGTGGAGACCACAGAGAAAGACCTAGTTCCCCACCTCATCGCGACCGGAGGCCTCACATCCTTTGAAAACTCCAGAGGTACGCGGAGATCAGTGCCTCCAAAGGAGACGATGCCTGACTCCTCGTGAAACTTGATAGGAGTCCCAGGATTCCTGTGGCACGTGGAAAGGGACCCTTGGTCTCCCGCCTCAGCTGGAGAGGCGTCCCAATTGCCTTGCCAAGCCTCGAGGAGAATCCCGAGTTGTGTCTCGCAACTAGGCAAGAGTCCTGACGTGGCTGAACAAACACGTGTGTGGAAGGGCCATCCCCGTCGTAACTCGAGAATATACCCCAGGTTCCCGCCGCAACTCGAGAAAAACCATGAGACTTCCCCCTCGCTGCGAGATGAGGCCCGATTCCTCTGCACTGCGTGCAGAGCAATTCCGTGTTGCACATCACACATGAAAGGAGCCTTGATTTCCTTCATGGCACTCCAGAGAAACCCCAAGAACACTGTTTCAAGGCTAGAGGGATCCTGAGGTCACTGTAGCAACACGAAAGAGATCCGTGGACCAAGAATCAACACGAGATGAGAGGTTAGTCCCTGGCTTCAACTCCTGAGGAATACCACCTTACCACAAGCACCTCAAGAGGAGGCTTCTCTCAGCTCTAGGTATGTGAGAGGGATCCTGAGTTTGCGGCCTCAAGTGGAATGGACACCGTGATGCCCTGACTCGAAATAAGGCCGGATATCCCTGCACTGACTTGAATGCAGGCTCGTCTTGCATCTCCCAAGAAGAAAGGATGTCTGAATCCCCTGTGGAAAGCACAGAGAAAGACTTAGTCCCCACCTCATCGCGACCGATAGCCTCACATCCTTTGAAAACTCCAGAGGTACGCGGAGATCATTGCCTCCAAAGGAGACGACGCCTGACTCCTCGTGAATCTTGATAGGAGTCCCAGGATTCCTGTGGCACTTGGAAAGGGACACTTGGTCTCCCGCCTCAGCTGGAGAGGCGTCCCAATTGCCCTGCCAAGCCTCGAGGAGAATCCCGAGTTGTCCCTCGCAACTAGGCAGGAGTCCTGACGTCCCTGAAGAAACACGTGGGTGGAAAGGCCATCCCCGTCGTAACTCGAGAATATACCCCAGGTTCCCGCCGCAACTCGGGATAAACCATGAGATTTCCCCCTCGCCGCGAGATGAGGCCCGATTCCCCTGCACTGCGTGCAGAGCAATTCCGTGTTGCACATCACACATGAAAGGAGCCTTGATTTCCTTGATGGCACTCCAGAGAAACCCCAAGAACACTGTTTCAAGGCTAGAGGGATCCTGAGGTCACTGTAGCAACACGAAAGAGCTCCGTGGGCCAAAAATCAACTCGAGATGAGAGGTTAGTCCCTGGCTTCGACTCCAGAGGAATACCACCTTACCACAAGCACCTCAAGAGGAGGCTTCTCTCAGCTCTAGGTATGTGAGAGGGACCCTGAGTTTGCGGCCTCAAGTGGAATGGACACCGCGATGCCCTGACGCGAAATAAGGCTGGATATCCCTGCAGTGACTTGAATGCAGGCTCGTCTTGCATCTCCCAAGATGAAAGGATGTCTGAATCCCCTGTGGAGACCACAGAGAAAGACATAGTTCCCCACGTCATCGCGACCGGCGGCCTCACATCCTTTGAAAACTCCAGAGGTACGCGGAGATCAGTGCCTCCAAAGAGACGATGCCTGACTGCTCGTGAAAATTGATAGGAGTCCCAGGATTCCTGTGGCACGTGGAAAGGGACCCTTGGTCTCCCGCCTCAGCTGGAGAGGCGTCCCAATTGCCTTGCCAAGCCTTGAGGAGAATACCGAGTTGTGTCTCGCAACTAGGCAGGAGTCCTGACGTGGCTGAACAAACACTTGGGTGGAAGGGCCATCCCCGTCATAACTCGAGAACATACCCCAGGTTCCCGCCGCAACTCGAGAAAAACCATGAGACTTCCCACTCGACGCGAGATGAGGCCCGATTCCCCTGTACTGCGTGCAGAGCAATTCCGTCTTGCACATCACACATGAAAGGAGCCTTGATTTCCTTGATGGCACTCCAGAGAAACCCCAAGAACACTGTTTCAAGGATAGAGGGATCCTGAGGTCACTGTAGCAACACGAAAGAACTCTGTGGACCAAAAATCAACTCGAAAAGAGAGGTTAGTCCCTGGATTCGTCTCCAGAGGAATACCACCTTACCACAAGCACCTCAAGAGGAGGCTTCTCTCAGCTCTAGGTATGTGAGAGGGACCCTGAATTTGCGGCCTCAAGTGGAATGGACACCGCGATGCCCTGACTCGAAATAAGGCCGGATATCCCTGCAGTGACTTCAATGCAGGCTCATCTTGCATCTCCCAGGACGAAAGGAGTCTGAATCCCCTGTGGAAAGCACAGAGAAAGACTTTGTTCCCCTCCTCATCGCGACCGATAGCCTCACATCCTTTGAAAACTTCAGAGGTACGCGGAGATCAGTGCCTCCAAAGGAGACGATGCCTGACTCCTCGTGAAACTTGATAGGAGTCCCAGGATTCCTGTGGCACGTGGAAAGAGACCCTTGCTCTCCCGCCTCAGCTGGAGAGGCGTCCCAATTGCCTTGCCAAGCCTCGAGGAGAATCCCGAGTTGTGTCTCGCAACTAGGCAAGAGTCCTGACGTGGCTGAACAAACACGTGGGTGGAAGGGCCATCCCCGTCGTAACTCGAGAATATAACCCAGGTTCCCGCCGCAACTCGAGAAAAACCATGAGACTTCCCCCTCGCCGCGAGATGAGGCCCGATTCCCCTGCACTGCGTGCAGAGCAATTCTGTGTTGCACATCACACATGAAAGGAGCCTTGATTTCCTTCATGGCACTCCAGAGAAACCCCAAGAACACTGTTTCAAGGCTAGAGGGATCCTGAGGTCACTGTAGCAACACGAAAGAGCTCCGTGGACCAAAAATCAACTCGAGATGAGAGGTTAGTCCCTGGCTTCGACTCCAGAGGAATACCACCTTACCACAAGCACCTCAAGAGGAGGCTTCTCTCAGCTCTAGGTATGTGAGAGGGACCCTGAGTTTGCGGCCTCAAGTGGAATGGACACCGCGATGCCCTGACTCGAAATAAGGCCGGATATCCCTGCAGTGACTGGAATGTAGGCTCGTCTTGCATCTCCCAAGAGGAAAGGGTGTCTGAATCCCCTGTGGAGACCACAGAGAAAGACCTAGTTCCTCACCTCATCGCGACAGGAGGCCTCACATCCTTTGAAAACTCCAGAGGTATGCGGAGATCAGTGCCTCCAAAGGAGACGATGCCTGACTCCTCGTGAAACTTGATAGGAGTCCGAGGATTCCTGTGGCACGTGGAAAGGGACCCTTGGTCTCCCGTCTCAGCTGGAGAGGCGTCCCAATTGCCCTGCAAAGCTTCGAGGAGAATCCCGAGTTGTCCCTCGCAACTAGGCAGGAGTCCTGACATGGCTGAACACACACGTGTGTGGAAGGGCCATCCCCGTCGTAACTCGAGAATATACCCCAGGTTCCCGCCGCAACTCGAGAAAAACCATGAGACTTCCCCCTCGCCGCGAGATGAGGCCCGATTCCCCTGCACTGCGTGCAGAGCAATTCCGTGTTGCACATCACACATGAAAGGAGCCTTGATTTCCTTGATGGCACTCCAGAGAAACCCCAAGAACACTGTTTCAAGGCTAGAGGGATCCTGAGGTCACTGTAGCAACACGAAAGAGCTCCGTGGACCAAGAATCAACACGAGATGAGAGGTTAGTCCCTGGCTTCGACTCCTGAGGAATACCACTTTACCACAAGCACCTCAAGAGGAGGCTTCTCTCAGCTCTAGGTATGTGAGAGGGATCCTGAGTTTGCGGCCTCAAGTGGAATGGACACCACGATGCCCTGACTCGAAATAAGGCCGGATATCCCTGCAGTGACTTGAATGCAGGCTCGTCTTGCATCTCCCAAGAAGAAAGGATGTCTGAATCCCCTGTGGAGACCACAGAGAAACACCTAGTTCCCCACCTCATCGCGACCGCAGGCCTCACATCCTTTGAAAACTCCAGAGGTACGCGGAGATCAGTGCCTCCAAAGGAGACGATGCCTGACTCCTCGTGAAACTTGATAGGAGTCCCAGGATTCCTGTGGCACGTGGAAAGGGACCCTTGGTCCCCCGCCTCAGCTGGAGAGGCGTTCCAATTGCCCTGCCAAGCCTCGAGGAGAATCCCGAGTTGTCCCTCGCAACTAGGCAGGAGTCCTGACGTGGCTGAACAAACACGTGGGTGGAAGGGCCATCCCCGTCGTAACTCGAGAATATACCCCAGGTTCCCGCCGCAACTCGAGAAAAACCATGAGACTTCCCCCTCGCCGCGAGATGAGGCCCGATTCCCCTACACTGCGTGCAGAGCAATTCCGTGTTGCACATCACACATGAAAGGAGCCTTGATTTCCTTGATGGCACTCCAGAGAAACCCCAAGAACACTGTTTCAAGGATAGAGGGATCCTGAGGTCACTGTAGCAACACGAAAGAGCTCCGTGGGCCAAAAATCAACTCGAGATGAGATGTTAGTCCCTGGCTTCGACTCCAGCGGAATACCACCTTACCACAAGCACCTCAAGAGGAGGCTTCTCTCAGCTCTAGGTATGTGAGAGGGACCCTGAGTTTGCGGCCTCAAGTGGAATGGACACCGCGATGCCCTGACGTGAAATAAGGCTGGATATCCCTGCAGTGACTTGAATGCAGGCTCGTCTTGCATCTCCCAAGATGAAAGGATGTCTGAATCCCCTGTGGAGACCACAGAGAAAGACCTAGTTCCCCACCTCATCGCGACCGGAGGCCTCACATCCTTTGAAAACTCCAGAGGTACGCGGAGATCAGTGCCTCCAAAGGAGACGATGCCTGACTCCTCGTGAAACTTGATAGGAGTCCCAGGATTCCTGTGGCACGTGGAAAGGGACCCTTGGTCTCCCGCCTCAGGTGGAGAGGCGTCCCAATTGCCTTGCCAAGCCTCGAGGAGAATCCCGAGTTGTGTCTCGCAACTAGGCAAGAGTCCTGACGTGGCTGAACAAACACGTGTGTGGAAGGGCCATCCCCGTCGTAACTCGAGAATATACCCCAGGTTCCCGCCGCAACTCGAGAAAAAACATGAGACTTCCCCCTCGCCGCGAGATGAGGCCCGATTCCCCTGCACTGCGTGCAGAGCAATTCTGTGTTGCACATCACACATGACAGGAGCCTTGATTTCCTTCTTGGCACTCCAGATAAACCCCAAGAACACTGTTTCAAGGCTAGAGGGATCCTGAGGTCACTGTAGCAACACGAAAGAGCTCCGTGGACCAAAAATCAACTCGAGATGAGAGGTTAGTCCCTGGCTTCGACTCCAGAGGAATACCACCTTACCACAAGCACCTCAAGAGGAGGCTTCTCTCAGCTCTAGGTATGTGAGAGGGACCCTGAGTTTGCGGCCTCAAGTGGAATGGACACCGCGATGCCCTGACTCGAAATAAGGCCGGATATCCCTGCAGTGACTGGAATGCAGGCTCGTCTTGCATCTCCCAAGACGAAAGGGTGTCTGAATCCCCTGTGGAGACCACAGAGAAAGACATAGTTCCCCACCTCATCGCGACAGGAGGCCTCACATCCTTTGAAAACTCCAGAGGTATGCGGAGATCAGTGCCTCCAAAGGAGACGATGCCTGACTCCTCGTGAAACTTGATAGGAGTCCGAGGATTACTGTGGCACGTGGAAAGGGACCCTTGGTCTCCCGTCTCAGCTGGAGAGGCGTCCCAATTGCCCTGCAAAGCTTCGAGGAGAATCCCGAGTTGTCCCTCGCAACTAGGCAGGAGTCCTGACATGGCTGAACACACACGTGTGTGGAAGGGCCATCCCCGTCGTAACTCGAGAATATACCCCAGGTTCCCGCCGCAACTCGAGAAAAACCATGAGACTTCCCCCTCGCCGCGAGATGAGGCCCGATTCCCCTGCACTGCGTGCAGAGCAATTCCGTGTTGCACATCACACATGAAAGGAGCCTTGATTTCCTTGATGGCACTCCAGAGAAACCCCAAGAACACTGTTTCAAGGCTAGAGGGATCCTGAGGTCACTGTAGCAACACGAAAGAGCTCCGTGGACCAAGAATCAACACGAGATGAGAGGTTAGTCCCTGGCTTCGACTCCTGAGGAATACCACCTTACCACAAGCACCTCAAGAGGAGGCTTCTCTCAGCTCTAGGTATGTGAGAGGGATCCTGAGTTTGCGGCCTCAAGTGGAATGGACACCGCGATGCCCTGACTCGAAATAAGGCCGGATATCCCTGCAGTGACTTGAATGCAGGCTCGTCTTGCATCTCCCAAGAAGAAAGGATGTCTGAATCCCCTGTGGAGACCACAGAGAAACACCTAGTTCCCCACCTCATCGCGACCGGAGGCCTCACATCCTTTGAAAACTCCAGAGGTACGCGGAGATCAGTGCCTCCAAAGGAGACGATGCCTGACTCCTCGTGAAACTTGATAGGAGTCCCAGGATTCCTGTGGCACGTGGAAAGGGACACTTGGTCTCCCGCCTCAGCTGGAGAGGCGTTCCAATTGCCCTGCCAAGCCTCGAGGAGAATCCCGAGTTGTCCCTCGCAACTAGGCAGGAGTCCTGACGTGGCTGAACAAACACGTGGGTGGAAGGGCCATCCCCGTCGTAACTCGAGAATATAACCCAGGTTCCCGCCGCAACTCGAGAAAAACCATGAGACTTCCCCCTCGCCGCGAGATGAGGCCCGATTCCCCTGCACTGCGTGCAGAGCAATTCCGTGTTGCACATCACACATGAAAGGAGCCTTGATTTCCTTGATGGCACTCCAGAGAAACCCCAAGAACACTGTTTCAAGGCTAGAGGGATCCTGAGGTCACTGTAGCAACACGAAAGAGCTCCGTGGGCCAAAAATCAACTCGAGATGAGATGTTAGTCCCTGGCTTCGACTCCAGAGGAATACCACCTTACCACAAGCACCTCAAGAGGAGGCTTCTCTCAGCTCTAGGTATTTGAGAGGGACCCTGAGTTTGCGGCCTCAAGTGGAATGGACACCGCGATGCCCTGACGCGAAATAAGGCTGGATATCCCTGCAGTGTCTTGAATGCAGGCTCGTCTTGCATCTCCGAAGATGAAAGGATGTCTGAATCCCCTGTGGAGACCACAGAGAAACACCTAGTTCCCCACCTCATCGCGACCGATAGCCTCACATCCTTTGAAAACTTCAGAGGTACACGGAGATCAGTGCCTCCAAAGGAGACGATGCCTGACTCCTCGTGAAACTTGATAGGAGTCCCAGGATTCCTGTGGCACGTGGAAAGGGACACTTGCTCTCCCGCCTCAGCTGGAGAGGCGTCCCAATTGCCTTGCCAAGCCTCGAGGAGAATCCCGAGTTGTGTCTCGCAACTAGGCAAGAGTCCTGACGTGGCTGAACAAACACGTGTGTGGAAGGGCCATCCCCGTCGTAACTCGAGAATATACCCCAGGTTCCCGCCGCAACTCGAGAAAAAACATGAGACTTCCCCCTCGCCGCGAGATGAGGCCCGATTCCCCTGCACTGCGTGCAGAGCAATTCTGTGTTGCACATCACACATGACAGGAGCCTTGATTTCCTTCTTGGCACTCCAGATAAACCCCAAGAACACTGTTTCAAGGCTAGAGGGATCCTGAGGTCACTGTAGCAACACGAAAGAGCTCCGTGGACCAAAAATCAACTCGAGATGAGAGGTTAGTCCCTGGCTTCGACTCCAGAGGAATACCACCTTACCTCAAGCACCTCAAGAGGAGGCTTCTCTCAGCTCTAGGTATGTGAGAGGGACCCTGAGTTTGCGGCCTCAAGTGGAATGGACACCGCGATGCCCTGACTCGAAATAAGGCCGGATATCCCTGCAGTGACTGGAATGCAGGCTCGTCTTGCATCTCCCAAGACGAAAGGGTGTCTGAATCCCCTGTGGAGACCACAGAGAAAGACATAGTTCCCCACCTCATCGCGACAGGAGGCCTCACATCCTTTGAAAACTCCAGAGGTATGCGGAGATCAGTGCCTCCAAAGGAGACGATGCCTGACTCCTCGTGAAACTTGATAGGAGTCCGAGGATTACTGTGGCACGTGGAAAGGGACCCTTGGTCTCCCGTCTCAGCTGGAGAGGCGTCCCAATTGCCCTGCAAAGCTTCGAGGAGAATCCCGAGTTGTCCCTCGCAACTAGGCAGGAGTCCTGACATGGCTGAACACACACGTGTGTGGAAGGGCCATCCCCGTCGTAACTCGAGAATATACCCCAGGTTCCCGCCGCAACTCGAGAAAAACCATGAGACTTCCCCCTCACCGCGAGATGAGGCCCGATTCCCCTGCACTGCGTGCAGAGCAATTCCGTGTTGCACATCACACATGAAAGGAGCCTTGATTTCCTTGATGGCACTCCAGAGAAACCCCAAGAACACTGTTTCAAGGCTAGAGGGATCCTGAGGTCACTGTAGCAACACGAAAGAGCTCCGTGGACCAAGAATCAACACGAGATGAGAGGTTAGTCCCTGGCTTCGACTCCTGAGGAATACCACCTTACCACAAGCACCTCAAGAGGAGGCTTCTCTCAGCTCTAGGTATGTGAGAGGGATCCTGAGTTTGCGGCCTCAAGTGGAATGGACACCGCGATGCCCTGACTCGAAATAAGGCCGGATATCCCTGCAGTGACTTGAATGCAGGCTCGTCTTGCATCTCCCAAGAAGAAAGGATGTCTGAATCCCCTGTGGAGACCACAGAGAAACACCTAGTTCCCCACCTCATCGCGACCGGAGGCCTCACATCCTTTGAAAACTCCAGAGGTACGCGGAGATCAGTGCCTCCAAAGGAGACGATGCCTGACTCCTCGTGAAACTTGATAGGAGTCCCAGGAATCCTGTGGCACGTGGAAAGGGACACTTGGTCTCCCGCCTCAGCTGGAGAGGCGTTCCAATTGCCCTGCCAAGCCTCGAGGAGAATCCCGAGTTGTCCCTCGCAACTAGGCAGGAGTCCTGACGTGGCTGAACAAACACGTGGGTGGAAGGGCCATCCCCGTCGTAACTCGAGAATATAACCCAGGTTCCCGCCGCAACTCGAGAAAAACCATGAGACTTCCCCCTCGCCGCGAGATGAGGCCCGATTCCCCTGCACTGCGTGCAGAGCAATTCCGTGTTGCACATCACACATGAAAGGAGCCTTGATTTCCTTGATGGCACTCCAGAGAAACCCCAAGAACACTGTTTCAAGGCTAGAGGGATCCTGAGGTCACTGTAGCAACACGAAAGAGCTCCGTGGGCCAAAAATCAACTCGAGATGAGATGTTAGTCCCTGGCTTCGACTCCAGAGGAATACCACCTTACCACAAGCACCTCAAGAGGAGGCTTCTCTCAGCTCTAGGTATTTGAGAGGGACCCTGAGTTTGCGGCCTCAAGTGGAATGGACACCGCGATGCCCTGACGCGAAATAAGGCTGGATATCCCTGCAGTGTCTTGAATGCAGGCTCGTCTTGCATCTCCGAAGATGAAAGGATGTCTGAATCCCCTGTGGAGACCACAGAGAAACACCTAGTTCCCCACCTCATCGCGACCGATAGCCTCACATCCTTTGAAAACTTCAGAGGTACACGGAGATCAGTGCCTCCAAAGGAGACGATGCCTGACTCCTCGTGAAACTTGATAGGAGTCCCAGGATTCCTGTGGCACGTGGAAAGGGACACTTGCTCTCCCGCCTCAGCTGGAGAGGCGTCCCAATTGCCTTGCCAAGCCTCGAGGAGAATCCCGAGTTGTGTCTCGCAACTAGGCAAGAGTCCTGACGTGGCTGAACAAACACGTGGGTGGAAGGGCCATCCCCGTCGTAACTCGAGAATATACCCCAGGTTCCCGCCGCAACTCGAGAAAAACCATGAGACTTCCCCCTCGCCGCGAGATGAGGCCCGATTCCCCTGCACTGCGTGCAGAGCAATTCTGTGTTGCACATCACACATGAAAGGAGCCTTGATTTCCTTCATGGCACTCCAGAGAAACCCCAAGAACACTGTTTCAAGGCTAGAGGGATCCTGAGGTCACTGTAGCAACACGAAAGAGCTCCGTGGACCAAAAATCAACTCGAGATGAGAGGTTAGTCCCTGGCTTCAACTCCAGAGGAATACCACCTTACCACAAGCACCTCAAGAGGAGGCTTCTCTCAGCTCTAGGTATGTGAGAGGGACCCTGAGTTTGCGGCCTCAAGTGGAATGGACACCGCGATGCCCTGACTCGAAATAAGGCAGGATATCCCTGCAGTGACTGGAATGTAGGCTCGTCTTGCATCTCCCAAGAGGAAAGGGTGTCTGAATCCCCTGTGGAGACCACAGAGAAAGACCTAGTTCCCCACCTCATCGCGACAGGAGGCCTCACATCCTTTGAAAACTCCAGAGGTATGCGGAGATCAGTGCCTCCAAAGGAGACGATGCCTGACTCCTCGTGAAACTTGATAGGAGTCCGAGGATTCCTGTGGCACGTGGAAAGGGACCCTTGGTCTCCCGTCTCAGCTGGAGAGGCGTCCCAATTGCCCTGCAAAGCTTCGAGGAGAATCCCGAGTTGTCCCTCGCAACTAGGCAGGAGTCCTGACATGGCTGAACACACACGTGTGTGGAAGGGCCATCCCCGTCGTAACTCGAGAATATACCCCAGGTTCCCGCCGCAACTCGAGAAAAACCATGAGACTTCCCCCTCGCCGCGAGATGAGGCCCGATTCCCCTGCACTGCGTGCAGAGCAATTCCGTGTTGCACATCACACATGAAAGGAGCCTTGATTTCCTTGATGGCACTCCAGAGAAACCCCAAGAACACTGTTTCAAGGCTAGAGGGATCCTGAGGTCACTGTAGCAACACGAAAGAGCTCCGTGGACCAAGAATCAACACGAGATGAGAGGTTAGTCCCTGGCTTCGACTCCTGAGGAATACCACTTTACCACAAGCACCTCAAGAGGAGGCTTCTCTCAGCTCTAGGTATGTGAGAGGGATCCTGAGTTTGCGGCCTCAAGTGGAATGGACACCACGATGCCCTGACTCGAAATAAGGCCGGATATTCCTGCAGTGACTTGAATGCAGGCTCGTCTTGCATCTCCCAAGAAGAAAGGATGTCTGAATCCCCTGTGGAGACCACAGAGAAACACCTAGTTCCCCACCTCATCGCGACCGCAGGCCTCACATCCTTTGAAAACTCCAGAGGTACGCGGAGATCAGTGCCTCCAAAGGAGACGATGCCTGACTCCTCGTGAAACTTGATAGGAGTCCCAGGATTCCTGTGGCACGTGGAAAGGGACCCTTGGTCCCCCGCCTCAGCTGGAGAGGCGTTCCAATTGCCCTGCCAAGCCTCGAGGAGAATCCCGAGTTGTCCCTCGCAACTAGGCAGGAGTCCTGACGTGGCTGAACAAACACGTGTGTGGAAGGGCCATCCCCGTCGTAACTCGAGAATATACCCCAGGTTCCCGCCGCAACTCGAGAAAAACCATGAGACTTCCCCCTCGCCGCGAGATGAGGCCCGATTCCCCTACACTGCGTGCAGAGCAATTCCGTGTTGCACATCACACATGAAAGGAGCCTTGATTTCCTTGATGGCACTCCAGAGAAACCCCAAGAACACTGTTTCAAGGATAGAGGGATCCTGAGGTCACTGTAGCAACACGAAAGAGCTCCGTGGGCCAAAAATCAACTCGAGATGAGATGTTAGTCCCTGGCTTCGACTCCAGCGGAATACCACCTTACCACAAGCACCTCAAGAGGAGGCTTCTCTCAGCTCTAGGTATGTGAGAGGGACCCTGAGTTTGCGGCCTCAAGTGGAATGGACACCGCGATGCCCTGACGCGAAATAAGGCTGGATATCCCTGCAGTGACTTGAATGCAGGCTCGTCTTGCATCTCCCAAGATGAAAGGATGTCTGAATCCTCTGTGGAGACCACAGAGAAAGACCTAGTTCCCCACCTCATCGCGACCGGAGGCCTCACATCCTTTGAAAACTCCAGAGGTACGCGGAGATCAGTGCCTCCAAAGGAGACGATGCCTGACTCCTCGTGAAACTTGATAGGAGTCCCAGGATTCCTGTGGCACGTGGAAAGGGACCCTTGGTCTCCCGCCTCAGCTGGAGAGGCGTCCCAATTGCCTTGCCAAGCCTCGAGGAGAATCCCGAGTTGTGTCTCGCAACTAGGCAAGAGTCCTGACGTGGCTGAACAAACACGTGTGTGGAAGGGCCATCCCCGTCGTAACTCGAGAATATACCCCAGGTTCCCGCCGCAACTCGAGAAAAAACATGAGACTTCCCCCTCGCCGCGAGATGAGGCCCGATTCCCCTGCACTGCGTGCAGAGCAATTCTGTGTTGCACATCACACATGACAGGAGCCTTGATTTCCTTCATGGCACTCCAGAGAAACCCCAAGAACACTGTTTCAAGGCTAGAGGGATCCTGAGGTCACTGTAGCAACACGAAAGAGCTCCGTGGACCAAAAATCAACTCGAGATGAGAGGTTAGTCCCTGGCTTCGACTCCAGAGGAATACCACCTTACCACAAGCACCTCAAGAGGAGGCTTCTCTCAGCTCTAGGTATGTGAGAGGGACCCTGAGTTTGCGGCCTCAAGTGGAATGGACACCGCGATGCCCTGACTCGAAATAAGGCCGGATATCCCTGCAGTGACTGGAATGCAGGCTCGTCTTGCATCTCCCAAGACGAAAGGGTGTCTGAATCCCCCGTGGAGACCACAGAGAAAGACATAGTTCCCCACCTCTTCGCGACAGGAGGCCTCACATCCTTTGAAAACTCCAGAGTTATGCGGAGATCAGTGCCTCCAAAGGAGACGATGCCTGACTCCTCGTGAAACTTGATAGGAGTCCGAGGATTACTGTGGCACGTGGAAAGGGACCCTTGGTCTCCCGTCTCAGCTGGAGAGGCGTCCCAATTGCCCTGCAAAGCTTCGAGGAGAATCCCGAGTTGTCCCTCGCAACTAGGCAGGAGTCCTGACATGGCTGAACACACACGTGTGTGGAAGGGCCATCCCCGTCGTAACTCGAGAATATACCCCAGGTTCCCGCCGCAACTCGAGAAAAACCATGAGACTTCCCCCTCGCCGCGAGATGAGGCCCGATTCCCCTGCACTGCGTGCAGAGCAATTCCGTGTTGCACATCACACATGAAAGGAGCCTTGATTTCCTTGATGGCACTCCAGAGAAACCCCAAGAAAACTGTTTCAAGGCTAGAGGGATCCTGAGGTCACTGTAGCAACACGAAAGAGCTCCTTGAACCAAGAATCAACACGAGATGAGAGGTTAGTCCCTGGCTTCGACTCCTGAGGAATACCACCTTACCACAAGCACCTCAAGAGGAGGCTTCTCTCAGCTCTAGGTATGTGAGAGGGATCCTGAGTTTGCGGCCTCAAGTGGAATGGACACCGCGATGCCCTGACTCGAAATAAGGCCGGATATCCCTGCAGTGACTTGAATGCAGGCTCGTCTTGCATCTCCCAAGAAGAAAGGATGTCTGAATCCCCTGTGGAGACCACAGAGAAACACCTAGTTCCCCACCTCATCGCGACCGCAGGCCTCACATCCTTTGAAAACTCCAGAGGTACGCGGAGATCAGTGCCTCCAAAGGAGACGATGCCTGACTCCTCGTGAAACTTGATAGGAGTCCCAGGATTCCTGTGGCACGTGGAAAGGGACACTTGGTCTCCCGCCTCAGCTGGAGAGGCGTTCCAATTGCCCTGCCAAGCCTCGAGGAGAATCCCGAGTTGTCCCTCGCAACTAGGCAGGAGTCCTGACGTGGCTGAACAAACACGTGGGTGGAAGGGCCATCCCCGTCGTAACTCGAGAATATACCCCAGGTTCCCGCCGCAACTCGAGAAAAACCATGAGACTTCCCCCTCGCCGCGAGATGAGGCCCGATTCCCCTGCACTGCGTGCAGAGCAATTCCGTGTTGCACATCACACATGAAAGGAGCCTTGATTTCCTTGATGGCACTCCAGAGAAACCCCAAGAACACTGTTTCAAGGCTAGAGGGATCCTGAGGTCACTGTAGCAACACGAAAGAGCTCCGTGGGCCAAAAATCAACTCGAGATGAGATGTTAGTCCCTGGCTTCGACTCCAGAGGAATACCACCTTACCACAAGCACCTCAAGAGGAGGCTTCTCTCAGCTCTAGGTATGTGAGAGGGATCCTGAGTATGCGGCCTCAAGTGGAATGGACAGCGCGATGCCCTGACTCGAAATAAGGCCGGATATCCCTGCAGTGACTTGAATGCAGGCTCGTCTTGCATCTCCCAAGAAGAAAGGATGTCTGAATCCCCTGTGGAGACCACAGAGAAACACCTAGTTCCCCACGTCATCGCGACCGGCGGCCTCACATCCTTTGAAAACTCCAGAGGTACGCGGAGATCAGTGCCTCCAAAGAGACGATGCCTGACTCCTCGTGAAAATTGATAGGAGTCCCAGGATTCCTGTGGCACGTGGAAAGGGACCATTGGTCTCCCGCCTCAGCTGGAGAGGCGTCCCAATTGCCTTGCCAAGCCTTGAGGAGAATACCGAGTTGTGTCTCGCAACTAGGCAGGAGTCCTGACGTGGCTGAACAAACACTTGGGTGGAAGGGCCATCCCCGTCGTAACTCGAGAACATACCCCAGGTTCCCGCCGCAACTCGAGAAAAACCATGAGACTTCCCACTCGACGCGAGATGAGGCCCGATTCCCCTGTACTGCGTGCAGAGCAATTCCGTCTTGCACATCACACATGAAAGGAGCCTTGATTTCCTTGATGGCACTCCAGAGAAACCCCAAGAACACTGTTTCAAGGATAGAGGGATCCTGAGGTCACTGTAGCAACACGAAAGAACTCTGTGGACCAAAAATCAACTCGAAAAGAGAGGTTAGTCCCTGGATTCGTCTCCAGAGGAATACCACCTTACCACAAGCACCTCAAGAGGAGGCTTCTCTCAGCTCTAGGTATGTGAGAGGGACCCTGAATTTGCGGCCTCAAGTGGAATGGACACCGCGATGCCCTGACTCGAAATAAGGCCGGATATCCCTGCAGTGACTTCAATGCAGGCTCGTCTTGCATCTCCCAGGACGAAAGGATGTCTGAATCCCCTGTGGAAAGCACAGAGAAAGACTTTGTTCCCCTCCTCATCGCGACCGATAGCCTCACATCCTTTGAAAACTCCAGAGGTACGCGGAGATCAGTGCCTCCAAAGGAGACGATGCCTGACTCCTCGTGAAACTTGATAGGAGTCCCAGGATTCCTGTGGCACGTGGAAAGGGACACTTGCTCTCAAGCCTCAGCTGGAGAGGCGTCCAAATTGCCCTGCCAAGCCTCGAGGAGAATCCAGAGTTGTCCCTCGCAACTAGGCAGGAGTCCTGACGTCGCTGAAGAAACACGTGGGTGGAAGGGCCATCCCCGTCGTAACTCGAGAATATACCCCAGGTTCCCGCCGCAACTCGAGAAAAACCATGAGACTTCCCCCTCGCCGCGAGATGAGGCCCGATTCCCCTGCACTGCGAGCAGAGCAATTCCGTGTTGCACATCACACATGAAAGGAGCCTTGATTTCCTTCATGGCACTCCAGAGAAACCCCAAGAACACTGTTTCAAGGCTAGAGGGATCCTGAGGTCACTGTAGCAACACGAAAGAGCTCCGTGGACCAAGAATCAACACGAGATGACAGGTTAGTCCCTGGCTTCGACTCCTGAGGAATACCACCTTACCACAAGCACCTCAAGAGGAGGCTTCTCTCAGCTCTAGGTATGTGAGAGGGATCCTGAGTTTGCGGCCTCAAGTGGAATGGACAGCGCGATGCCCTGACTGGAAATAAGGCCGGATATCCCTGCAGTGACTTGAATGCAGGCTCGTCTTGCATCTCCCAAGAAGAAAGGATGTCTGAATCCCCTGTGGAGACCACAGAGAAACACCTAGTTCCCCACCTCATCGCGACAGGAGGCCTCACATCCTTTGAAAACTCCAGAGGTATGCGGAGATCAGTGCCTCCAAAGGAGACGATGCCTGACTCCTCGTGAAACTTGATAGGAGTCCGAGGATTCCTGTGGCACGTGGAAAGGGACCCTTGGTCTCCCGTCTCAGCTGGAGAGGCGTCCCAATTGCCCTGCAAAGCTTCGAGGAGAATCCCGAGTTGTCCCTCGCAACTAGGCAGGAGTCCTGACATGGCTGAACACACACGTGTGTGGAAGGGCCATCCCCGTCGTAACTCGAGAATATACCCCAGGTTCCCGCCGCAACTCGAGAAAAACCATGAGACTTCCCCCTCGCCGCGAGATGAGGCCCGATTCCCCTGCACTGCGTGCAGAGCAATTCCGTGTTGCACATCACACATGAAAGGAGCCTTGATTTCCTTGATGGCACTCCAGAGAAACCCCAAGAACACTGTTTCAAGGCTAGAGGGATCCTGAGGTCACTGTAGCAACACGAAAGAGCTCCGTGGACCAAGAATCAACACGAGATGAGAGGTTAGTCCCTGGCTTCGACTCCTGAGGAATACCACTTTACCACAAGCACCTCAAGAGGAGGCTTCTCTCAGCTCTAGGTATGTGAGAGGGATCCTGAGTTTGCGGCCTCAAGTGGAATGGACACCACGATGCCCTGACTCGAAATAAGGCCGGATATTCCTGCAGTGACTTGAATGCAGGCTCGTCTTGCATCTCCCAAGAAGAAAGGATGTCTGAATCCCCTGTGGAGACCACAGAGAAACACCTAGTTCCCCACCTCATCGCGACCGCAGGCCTCACATCCTTTGAAAACTCCAGAGGTACGCGGAGATCAGTGCCTCCAAAGGAGACGATGCCTGACTCCTCGTGAAACTTGATAGGAGTCCCAGGATTCCTGTGGCACGTGGAAAGGGACCCTTGGTCCCCCGCCTCAGCTGGAGAGGCGTTCCAATTGCCCTGCCAAGCCTCGAGGAGAATCCCGAGTTGTCCCTCGCAACTAGGCAGGAGTCCTGACGTGGCTGAACAAACACGTGGGTGGAAGGGCCATCCCCGTCGTAACTCGAGAATATACCCCAGGTTCCCGCCGCAACTCGAGAAAAACCATGAGACTTCCCCCTCGCCGCGAGATGAGGCCCGATTCCCCTACACTGCGTGCAGAGCAATTCCGTGTTGCACATCACACATGAAAGGAGCCTTGATTTCCTTGATGGCACTCCAGAGAAACCCCAAGAACACTGTTTCAAGGATAGAGGGATCCTGAGGTCACTGTAGCAACACGAAAGAGCTCCGTGGGCCAAAAATCAACTCGAGATGAGATGTTAGTCCCTGGCTTCGACTCCAGCGGAATACCACCTTACCACAAGCACCTCAAGAGGAGGCTTCTCTCAGCTCTAGGTATGTGAGAGGGACCCTGAGTTTGCGGCCTCAAGTGGAATGGACACCGCGATGCCCTGACGCGAAATAAGGCTGGATATCCCTGCAGTGACTTGAATGCAGGCTCGTCTTGCATCTCCCAAGATGAAAGGATGTCTGAATCCTCTGTGGAGACCACAGAGAAAGACCTAGTTCCCCACCTCATCGCGACCGGAGGCCTCACATCCTTTGAAAACTCCAGAGGTACGCGGAGATCAGTGCCTCCAAAGGAGACGATGCCTGACTCCTCGTGAAACTTGATAGGAGTCCCAGGATTCCTGTGGCACGTGGAAAGGGACCCTTGGTCTCCCGCCTCAGCTGGAGAGGCGTCCCAATTGCCTTGCCAAGCCTCGAGGAGAATCCCGAGTTGTGTCTCGCAACTAGGCAAGAGTCCTGACGTGGCTGAACAAACACGTGTGTGGAAGGGCCATCCCCGTCGTAACTCGAGAATATACCCCAGGTTCCCGCCGCAACTCGAGAAAAAACATGAGACTTCCCCCTCGCCGCGAGATGAGGCCCGATTCCCCTGCACTGCGTGCAGAGCAATTCTGTGTTGCACATCACACATGACAGGAGCCTTGATTTCCTTCATGGCACTCCAGAGAAACCCCAAGAACACTGTTTCAAGGCTAGAGGGATCCTGAGGTCACTGTAGCAACACGAAAGAGCTCCGTGGACCAAAAATCAACTCGAGATGAGAGGTTAGTCCCTGGCTTCGACTCCAGAGGAATACCACCTTACCACAAGCACCTCAAGAGGAGGCTTCTCTCAGCTCGAGGTATGTGAGAGGGACCCTGAGTTTGCGGCCTCAAGTGGAATGGACACCGCGATGCCCTGACTCGAAATAAGGCCGGATATCCCTGCAGTGACTTGAATGCAGGCTCGTCTTGCATCTCCCAAGAAGAAAGGATGTCTGAATCCCCTGTGGAGACCACAGAGAAACACCTAGTTCCCCACGTCATCGCGACCGGCGGCCTCACATCCTTTGAAAACTCCAGAGGTACGCGGAGATCAGTGCCTCCAAAGAGACGATGCCTGACTCCTCGTGAAAATTGATAGGAGTCCCAGGATTCCTGTGGCACGTGGAAAGGAACCCTTGGTCTCCCGCCTCAGCTGGAGAGGCGTCCCAATTGCCTTGCCAAGCCTTGAGGAGAATACCGAGTTGTGTCTCGCAACTGGGCAGGAGTCCTGACGTGGCTGAACAAACACTTGGGTGGAAGGGCCATCCCCGTCGTAACTCGAGAACATACCCCAGGTTCCCGCCGCAACTCGAGAAAAACCATGAGACTTCCCACTCGACGCGAGATGAGGCCCGATTCCCCTGTACTGCGTGCAGAGCAATTCCGTGTTGCACATCACACATGAAAGGAGCCTTGATTTCCTTGATGGCACTCCAGAGAAACCCCAAGAACACTGTTTCAAGGATAGAGGGATCCTGAGGTCACTGTAGCAACACGAAAGAACTCTGTGGACCAAAAATCAACTCGAAAAGAGAGGTTAGTCCCTGGATTCGTCTCCAGAGGAATACCACCTTACCACAAGCACCTCAAGAGGAGGCTTCTCTCAGCTCTAGGTATGTGAGAGGGACCCTGAATTTGCGGCCTCAAGTGGAATGGACACCGCGATGCCCTGACTCGAAATAAGGCCGGATATCCCTGCAGTGACTTCAATGCAGGCTCGTCTTGCATCTCCCAGGACGAAAGGATGTCTGAATCCCCTGTGGAAAGCACAGAGAAAGACTTTGTTCCCCTCCTCATCGCGACCGATAGCCTCACATCCTTTGAAATCTCCAGAGGTACGCGGAGATCAGTGCCTCCAAAGGAGACGATGCCTGACTCCTCGTGAAACTTGATAGGAGTCCCAGGATTCCTGTGGCACGTGGAAAGGGACACTTGCTCTCAAGCCTCAGCTGGAGAGGCGTCCAAATTGCCCTGCCAAGCCTCGAGGAGAATCCAGAGTTGTCCCTCGCAACTAGGCAGGAGTCCTGACGTCGCTGAAGAAACACGTGGGTGGAAGGGCCATCCCCGTCGTAACTCGAGAATATACCCCAGGTTCCCGCCGCAACTCGAGAAAAACCATGAGACTTCCCCCTCGCCGCGAGATGAGGCCCGATTCCCCTGCACTGCGAGCAGAGCAATTCCGTGTTGCACATCACACATGAAAGGAGCCTTGATTTCCTTGATGGCACTCCAGAGAAACCCCAAGAACACTGTTTCAAGGCCAGAGGGATCCTGAGGTCACTGTAGCAACACGAAAGAGCTCCGTGGGCCAAAAATCAACTCGAGATGAGAGGTTAGTCCCTGGCTTCGACTCCAGAGGAATACCACCTTACCACAAGCACCTCAAGAGGAGGCTTCTCTCAGCTCTAGGTATTTGAGAGGGACCCTGAGTTTGCGGCCTCAAGTGGAATGGACACCGTGATGCCCTGACGCGAAATAAGGCTGGATATCCCTGCAGTGACTTGAATGCAGGCTCGTCTTGCATCTCCGAAGATGAAAGGATGTCTGAATCCCCTGTGGAGACCACAGAGAAACACCTAGTTCCCCACCTCATCGCGACCGATAGCCTCACATCCTTTGAAAACTTCAGAGGTACGCGGAGATCAGTGCCTCCAAAGGAGACGATGCCTGACTCCTCGTGAATCTTGATAGGAGTCCCAGGATTCCTGTGGCACGTGGAAAGGGACCCTTGCTCTCCCGCCTCAGCTGGAGAGGCGTCCCAATTGCCTTGCCAAGCCTCGAGGAGAATCCCGAGTTGTGTCTCGCAATTAGGCAAGAGTCCTGACGTGGCTGAACAAACACGTGGGTGGAAGGGCCATCCCCGTCGTAACTCGAGAATATACCCCAGGTTCCCGCCGCAACTCGAGAAAAACCATGAGACTTCCCCCTCGCCGCTAGATGAGGCCCGATTCCCCTGCACTGCGTGCAGAGCAATTCTGTGTTGCACATCACACATGAAAGGAGCCTTGATTTCCTTCATGGCACTCCAGAGAAACCCCAAGAACACTGTTTCAAGGCTAGAGGGATCCTGAGGTCACTGTAGCAACACGAAAGAGCTCCGTGGACCAAAAATCAACTCGAGATGAGAGGTTAGTCCCTGGCTTCGACTCCAGAGGAATACCACCTTACCACAAGCACCTCAAGAGGAGGCTTCTCTCAGCTCTAGGTATGTGAGAGGGACCCTGAGTTTGCGGCCTCAAGTGGAATGGACACCGCGATGCCCTGACTCGAAATAAGGCTGGATATCCCTGCAGTGACTGGAATGCAGGCTCGTCTTGCATCTCCCAAGAGGAAAGGGTGTCTGAATCCCCTGTGGAGACCACAGAGAAAGACCTAGTTCCCCACCTCATCGCGACAGGAGGCCTCACATCCTTTGAAAACTCCAGAGGTATGCGGAGATCAGTGCCTCCAAAGGAGACGATGCCTGACTCCTCGTGAAACTTGATAGGAGTCCGAGGATTCCTGTGGCACGTGGAAAGGGACCCTTGGTCTCCCGTCTCAGCTGGAGAGGCGTCCCAATTGCCCTGCAAAGCTTCGAGGAGAATCCCGAGTTGTCCCTCCCAACTAGGCAGGAGTCCTGACATGGCTGAACACACACGTGTGTGGAAGGGCCATCCCCGTCGTAACTCGAGAATATACCCCAGGTTCCCGCCGCAACTCGAGAAAAACCATGAGACTTCCCCCTCGCCGCGAGATGAGGCCCGATTCCCCTGCACTGCGTGCAGAGCAATTCCGTGTTGCACATCACACATGAAAGGAGCCTTGATTTCCTTGATGGCACTCCAGAGAAACCCCAAGAACACTGTTTCAAGGATAGAGGGATCCTGAGGTCACTGTAGCAACACGAAAGAGCTCCGTGGACCAAGAATCAACACGAGATGAGAGGTTAGTCCCTGGCTTCGACTCCTGAGGAATACCACTTTACCACAAGCACCTCAAGAGGAGGCTTCTCTCAGCTCTAGGTATGTGAGAGGGATCCTGAGTTTGCGGCCTCAAGTGGAATGGACACCACGATGCCCTGACTCGAAATAAGGCCGGATATTCCTGCAGTGACTTGAATGCAGGCTCGTCTTGCATCTCCCAAGAAGAAAGGATGTCTGAATCCCCTGTGGAGACCACAGAGAAACACCTAGTTCCCCACCTCATCGCGACCGCAGGCCTCACATCCTTTGAAAACTCCAGAGGTATGCGGAGATCAGTGCCTCCAAAGGAGACGATGCCTGACTCCTCGTGAAACTTGATAGGAGTCCCAGGATTCCTGTGGCACGTGGAAAGGGACCCTTGGTCCCCCGCCTCAGCTGGAGAGGCGTTCCAATTGCCCTGCCAAGCCTCGAGGAGAATCCCGAATTGTCCCTCGCAACTAGGCAGGAGTCCTGACGTGGCTGAACAAACACGTGGGTGGAAGGGCCATCCCCGTCGTAACTCGAGAATATACCCCAGGTTCCCGCCGCAACTCGAGAAAAACCATGAGACTTCCCCCTCGCCGCGAGATGAGGCCCGATTCCCCTACACTGCGTGCAGAGCAATTCCGTGTTGCACATCACACATGAAAGGAGCCTTGATTTCCTTGATGGCACTCCAGAGAAACCCCAAGAACACTGTTTCAAGGATAGAGGGATCCTGAGGTCACTGTAGCAACACGAAAGAGCTCCGTGGGCCAAAAATCAACTCGAGATGAGATGTTAGTCCCTGGCTTCGACTCCAGCGGAATACCACCTTACCACAAGCACCTCAAGAGGAGGCTTCTCTCAGCTCTAGGTATGTGAGAGGGACCCTGAGTTTGCGGCCTCAAGTGGAATGGACACCGCGATGCCCTGACGCGAAATAAGGCTGGATATCCCTGCAGTGACTTGAATGCAGGCTCGTCTTGCATCTCCCAAGATGAAAGGATGTCTGAATCCCCTGTGGAGACCACAGAGAAAGACCTAGTTCCCCACCTCATCGCGACCGGAGGCCTCACATCCTTTGAAAACTCCAGAGGTACGCGGAGATCAGTGCCTCCAAAGGAGACGATGCCTGACTCCTCGTGAAACTTGATAGGAGTCCCAGGATTCCTGTGGCACGTGGAAAGGGACCCTTGGTCTCCCGCCTCAGCTGGAGAGGCGTCCCAATTGCCTTGCCAAGCCTCGAGGAGAATCCCGAGTTGTGTCTCGCAACTAGGCAAGAGTCCTGACGTGGCTGAACAAACACGTGTGTGGAAGGGCCATCCCCGTCGTAACTCGAGAATATACCCCAGGTTCCCGCCGCAACTCGAGAAAAAACATGAGACTTCCCCATCGCCGCGAGATGAGGCCCGATTCCCCTGCACTGCGTGCAGAGCAATTCTGTGTTGCACATCACACATGACAGGAGCCTTGATTTCCTTCATGGCACTCCAGAGAAACCCCAAGAACACTGTTTCAAGGCTAGAGGGATCCTGAGGTCACTGTAGCAACACGAAAGAGCTCCGTGGACCAAAAATCAACTCGAGATGAGAGGTTAGTCCCTGGCTTCGACTCCAGAGGAATACCACCTTACCACAAGCACCTCAAGAGGAGGCTTCTCTCAGCTCTAGGTATGTGAGAGGGACCCTGAGTTTGCGGCCTCAAGTGGAATGGACACCGCGATGCCCTGACTCGAAATAAGGCCGGATATCCCTGCAGTGACTGGAATGCAGGCTCGTCTTGCATCTCCCAAGACGAAAGGGTGTCTGAATCCCCCGTGGAGACCACAGAGAAAGACATAGTTCCCCACCTCATCGCGACAGGAGGCCTCACATCCTTTGAAAACTCCAGAGTTATGCGGAGATCAGTGCCTCCAAAGGAGACGATGCCTGACTCCTCGTGAAACTTGATAGGAGTCCCAGGATTACTGTGGCACGTGGAAAGGGACCCTTGGTCTCCCGTCTCAGCTGGAGAGGCGTCCCAATTGCCCTGCAAAGCTTCGAGGAGAATCCCGAGTTGTCCCTCGCAACTAGGCAGGAGTCCTGACATGGCTGAACACACACGTGTGTGGAAGGGCCATCCCCGTCGTAACTCGAGAATATACCCCAGGTTCCCGCCGCAACTCGAGAAAAACCATGAGACTTCCCCCTCGCCGCGAGATGAGGCCCGATTCCCCTGCACTGCGTGCAGAGCAATTCCGTGTTGCACATCACACATGAAAGGAGCCTTGATTTCCTTGATGGCACTCCAGAGAAACCCCAAGAAAACTGTTTCAAGGCTAGAGGGATCCTGAGGTCACTGTAGCAACACGAAAGAGCTCCGTGAACCAAGAATCAACACGAGATGAGAGGTTAGTCCCTGGCTTCGACTCCTGAGGAATACCACCTTACCACAAGCACCTCAAGAGGAGGCTTCTCTCAGCTCTAGGTATGTGAGAGGGATCCTGAGTTTGCGGCCTCAAGTGGAATGGACACCGCGATGCCCTGACTCGAAATAAGGCCGGATATCCCTGCAGTGACTTGAATGCAGGCTCGTCTTGCATCTCCCAAAAAGAAAGGATGTCTGAATCCCCTGTGGAGACCACAGAGAAACACCTAGTTCCCCACCTCATCGCGACCGCAGGCCTCACATCCTTTGAAAACTCCAGAGGTACGCGGAGATCAGTGCCTCCAAAGGAGACGATGCCTGACTCCTCGTGAAACTTGATAGGAGTCCCAGGATTCCTGTGGCACGTGGAAAGGGACACTTGGTCTCCCGCCTCAGCTGGAGAGGCGTTCCAATTGCCCTGCCAAGCCTCGAGGAGAATCCCGAGTTGTCCCTCGCAACTAGGCAGGAGTCCTGACGTGGCTGAACAAACACGTGGGTGGAAGGGCCATCCCCGTCGTAACTCGAGAATATACCCCAGGTTCCCGCCGCAACTCGAGAAAAACCATGAGACTTCCCCCTCGCCGCGAGATGAGGCCCGATTCCCCTGCACTGCGTGCAGAGCAATTCCGTGTTGCACATCACACATGAAAGGAGCCTTGATTTCCTTGATGGCACTCCAGAGAAACCCCAAGAACACTGTTTCAAGGCTAGAGGGATCCTGAGGTCACTGTAGCAACACGAAAGAGCTCCGTGGGCCAAAAATCAACTCGAGATGAGATGTTAGTCCCTGGCTTCGACTCCAGAGGAATACCACCTTACCACAAGCACCTCAAGAGGAGGCTTCTCTCAGCTCTAGGTATGTGAGAGGGATCCTGAGTATGCGGCCTCAAGTGGAATGGACAGCGCGATGCCCTGACTCGAAATAAGGCCGGATATCCCTGCAGTGACTTGAATGCAGGCTCGTCTTGCATCTCCCAAGAAGAAAGGATGTCTGAATCCCCTGTGGAGACCACAGAGAAACACCTAGTTCCCCACGTCATCGCGACCGGCGGCCTCACATCCTTTGAAAACTCCAGAGGTACGCGGAGATCAGTGCCTCCAAAGAGACGATGCCTGACTCCTCGTGAAAATTGATAGGAGTCCCAGGATTCCTGTGGCACGTGGAAAGGGACCATTGGTCTCCCGCCTCAGCTGGAGAGGCGTCCCAATTGCCTTGCCAAGCCTTGAGGAGAATACCGAGTTGTGTCTCGCAACTAGGCAGGAGTCCTGACGTGGCTGAACAAACACTTGGGTGGAAGGGCCATCCCCGTCGTAACTCGAGAACATACCCCAGGTTCCCGCCGCAACTCGAGAAAAACCATGAGGCTTCCCACTCGACGCGAGATGAGGCCCGATTCCCCTGTACTGCGTGCAGAGCAATTCCGTCTTGCACATCACACATGAAAGGAGCCTTGATTTCCTTGATGGCACTCCAGAGAAACCCCAAGAACACTGTTTCAAGGATAGAGGGATCCTGAGGTCACTGTAGCAACACGAAAGAACTCTGTGGACCAAAAATCAACTCGAAAAGAGAGGTTAGTCCCTGGATTCGTCTCCAGAGGAATACCACCTTACCACAAGCACCTCAAGAGGAGGCTTCTCTCAGCTCTAGGTATGTGAGAGGGACCCTGAATTTGCGGCCTCAAGTGGAATGGACACCGCGATGCCCTGACTCGAAATAAGGCCGGATATCCCTGCAGTGACTTCAATGCAGGCTCGTCTTGCATCTCCCAGGACGAAAGGATGTCTGAATCCCCTGTGGAAAGCACAGAGAAAGACTTTGTTCCCCTCCTCATCGCGACCGATAGCCTCACATCCTTTGAAAACTCCAGAGGTACGCGGAGATCAGTGCCTCCAAAGGAGACGATGCCTGACTCCTCGTGCAACTTGATAGGAGTCCCAGGATTCCTGTGGCACGTGGAAAGGGACACTTGCTCTCAAGCCTCAGCTGGAGAGGCGTCCAAATTGCCCTGCCAAGCCTCGAGGAGAATCCAGAGTTGTCCCTCGCAACTAGGCAGGAGTCCTGACGTCGCTGAAGAAACACGTGGGTGGAAGGGCCATCCCCGTCGTAACTCGAGAATATACCCCAGGTTCCCGCCGCAACTCGAGAAAAACCATGAGACTTCCCCCTCGCCGCGAGATGAGGCCCGATTCCCCTGCACTGCGAGCAGAGCAATTCCGTGTTGCACATCACACATGAAAGGAGCCTTGATTTCCTTCATGGCACTCCAGAGAAACCCCAAGAACACTGTTTCAAGGCTAGAGGGATCCTGAGGTCACTGTAGCAACACGAAAGAGCTCCGTGGACCAAGAATCAACACGAGATGACAGGTTAGTCCCTGGCTTCGACTCCTGAGGAATACCACCTTACCACAAGCACCTCAAGAGGAGGCTTCTCTCAGCTCTAGGTATGTGAGAGGGATCCTGAGTTTGCGGCCTCAAGTGGAATGGACAGCGCGATGCCCTGACTGGAAATAAGGCCGGATATCCCTGCAGTGACTTGAATGCAGGCTCGTCTTGCATCTCCCAAGAAGAAAGGATGTCTGAATCCCCTGTGGAGACCACAGAGAAACACCTAGTTCCCCACGTCATCGCGACGGGCGGCCTCACATCCTTTGAAAACTCCAGAGGTACGCGGAGATCAGTGCCTCCAAAGAGACGATGCCTGACTCCTCGTGAAAATTGATAGGAGTCCCAGGATTCCTGTGGCACGTGGAAAGGGACCCTTGGTCTCCCGCCTCAGCTGGAGAGGCGTCCCAATTGCCTTGCCAAGCCTTGAGGAGAATACCGAGTTGTGTCTCGCAACTAGGCAGGAGTCCTGACGTGGCTGAACAAACACTTGGGTGGAAGGGCCATCCCCGTCGTAACTCGAGAACATACCCCAGGTTCCCGCCGCAACTCGAGAAAAACCATGAGACTTCCCCCTCGCCGCGAGATGAGGCCCGATTCCCCTGCACTGCGTGCAGAGCAATTCCGTGTTGCACATCACACATGAAAGGAGCCTTGATTTCCTTGATGGCACTCCAGAGAAACCCCAAGAACACTGTTTCAAGGCTAGAGGGATCCTGAGGTCACTGTAGCAACACGAAAGAGCTCCGTGGACCAAGAATCAACACGAGATGAGAGGTTAGTCCCTGGCTTCGACTCCTGAGGAATACCACTTTACCACAAGCACCTCAAGAGGAGGCTTCTCTCAGCTCTAGGTATGTGAGAGGGATCCTGAGTTTGCGGCCTCAAGTGGAATGGACACCGCGATGCCCTGACTCGAAATAAGGCCGGATATCCCTGCAGTGACTTGAATGCAGGCTCGTCTTGCATCTCCCAAGAAGAAAGGATGTCTGAATCCCCTGTGGAGACCACAGAGAAACACCTAGTTCCCCACCTCATCGCGACCGGAGGCCTCACATCCTTTGAAAACTCCAGAGGTACGCGGAGATCAGTGCCTCCAAAGGAGACGATGCCTGACTCCTCGTGAAACTTACTACGAGTCCCAGGATTCTTGTGGCACGTGGAAAGGGACACTTGGTCTCCCGCCTCAGCTGGAGAGGCGTTCCAATTGCCCTGCCAAGCCTCGAGTAGAATCCCGAGTTGTCCCTCGCAACTAGGCAGGAGTCCTGATGTGGCAGAACAAACACGTGGATGGAAGGGCCATCCCCGTCGTAACTCGAGAATATACCCCAGGTTCCCGCCGCAACTCGAGAAAAACCATGAGACTTCCCCCTCGATGCGTGATGAGGCCCGATTCCCCTGTACTGCGTGCAGAGCAATTCCGTCTTGCACATCACACATGAAAGGAGCCTTGATTTCCTTGATGGCACTCCAGAGAAACCCCAAGAACACTGTTTCAAGGCTAGAGGGATCCTGAGGTCACTGTAGCAACACGAAAGAACTCTGTGCACCAAAAATCAACTCGAAAAAAGAGGTTAGTCCCTGGATTCGTCTCCAGAGGAATACCACCTTACCACAAGCACCTCAAGAGGAGGCTTCTCTCAGCTCTAGGTATGTGAGAGGGACCCTGAGTTTGCGGCCTCAAGTGGAATGGACACCACGATGCCCTGACGTGAAATAAGGCTGGATATCCCTGCAGTGACTTGAATGCAGGCTGTTCTTGCATCTCCCAAGATGAATGGATGTCTGAATCCCCTGTAGAGACCACAGAGAAAGACCTAGTTCCCCACCTCATCGCGACCGGAGGCCTCACATCCTTTGAAAACTCCATAGGTATGCGGAGATCAGTGCCTCCAAAGGAGACGATGCCTGACTCCTCGTGAAACTTGATAGGAGTCCCAGGATTCCTGTGAAACGTGGAAAGGGACCCTTGGTCTCCCGCCTCAGCTGGAGAGGCGTCCCAATTGCCTTGTCAAGCCTCGAGGAGAATCCCGAGTTGTGTCTCGCAACTAGGCAGGAGTCCTGACGTGGCTGAACAAACACGTGTGTGGAAGGGCCATCCCCGTCGTAACTCGAGAATATACCCCAGGTTCCCGCCGCAATTCGAGAAAAACCATGAGACTTCCCCCTCGCCGCGAGATGAGGCCCGATTCCCCTGCACTGCGCGCAGAGCAATTCTGTGTTGCACATCACACATGAAAGGAGCCTTGATTTCCTTGATGGCACTCCAGAGAAACCCCAAGAACACTGTTTCAAGGATAGAGGGATCCTGAGGTCACTGTAGCAACACGAAAGAACTCTGTGGACCAAAAATCAACTCGAAAAGAGAGGTTAGTCCCTGGATTCGTCTCCAGAGGAATACCACCTTACCACAAGCACTTCAAGAGGAGGCTTCTCTCAGCTCTAGGTATGTGAGAGGGACCCTGAGTTTGCGGCCTCAAGTGGAATGGACACCGCGATGCCCTGACGCGAAATAAGGCCGGATATCCCTGCAGTGACTTCAATGCAGGCTCGTCTTGCATCTCCCAGGACGAAAGGATGTCTGAATCCCCTGTGGAAAGCACAGAGAAAGACTTAGTTCCCCACCTCATCGCGACCGATAGCCTCACATTCTTTGAAAACTCCAGAGGTACGCGGAGATCAGTGCCTCCAAAGGAGACGATGCCTGACTCCTCGTGAAAGTTGATAGGAGTCCCAGGATTCCTGTGGCACGTGGAAAGGGACCCTTGGTCTCCCGCCTCAGCTGGAGAGGCGTCCCAATTGCCTTGCCAAGCCTCGAGGAGAATCCCGAGTTGTGTCTCGCAATTAGGCAAGAGTCCTGACGTGGCTGAACAAACACGTGTGTGGAAGGGCCATCCCCGTCGTAACTCGAGAATATACCCCAGGTTCCCGCCGCAACTCGAGAAAAACCATGAGACTTCCCCCTCGCCGCGAAATGAGGCCCGATTCTCCTGCACTGCGTGCACAGCAATTCTGTGTTGCACATCACACATGAAAGGAGCCTTGATTTCCTTCATGGCACTCCAGATAAACCCCAAGAACACTGTTTCAAGGCTAGAGGGATCCTGAGGTCACTGTAGCAACACGAAAGAGCTCCGTGGACCAAAAATCAACTCGAGATGAGAGGTTAGTCCCTGGCTTCGACTCCAGAGGAATACCACCTTACCACACGCACCTCAAGAGGAGGCTTCTCTCAGCTCTAGGTATGTGAAAGGGACCTTGAGATTGCGGCCTCAAGTGGAATGGACACCGCGATGCCCTGACTCGAAATAAGGCCGGATATCCCTGCAGTGACTGGAATGCAGGATCGTCTTGCCTCTCCCAAGACGAAAGGGTGTCTGAATCCCCTGTGGAGACCACAGAGAAACACCTAGTTCCCCACCTCATCGCGACCGCAGGCCTCACATCCTTTGAAAACTCCAGAGGTACGCGGAGATCAGTGCCTCCAAAGGAGACGATGCCTGACTCCTCGTGAAACTTGATAGGAGTCCCAGGATTCCTGTGGCACGTGGAAAGGGACCCTTGGTCCCCCGCCTCAGCTGGAGAGGCGTTCCAATTGCCCTGCCAAGCCTCGAGGAGAATCCCGAGTTGTCCCTCGCAACTAGGCAGGAGTCCTGACGTGGCTGAACAAACACGTGGGTGGAAGGGCCATCCCAGTCGTAACTCGAGAATATACCCCAGGTTCCCGCCGCAACTCGAGAAAAACCATGAGACTTCCCCCTCGCCGCGAGATGAGGCCCGATTCCCCTACACTGCGTGCAGAGCAATTCCGTGTTGCACATCACACATGAAAGGAGCCTTGATTTCCTTGATGGCACTCCAGAGAAACCCCAAGAACACTGTTTCAAGGATAGAGGGATCCTGAGGTCACTGTAGCAACACGAAAGAGCTCCGTGGGCCAAAAATCAACTCGAGATGAGATGTTAGTCCCTGGCTTCGACTCCAGCGGAATACCACATTACCACAAGCACCTCAAGAGGAGGCTTCTCTCAGCTCTAGGTATGTGAGAGGGACCCTGAGTTTGCGGCCTCAAGTGGAATGGACACCGCGATGCCCTGACGCGAAATAAGGCTGGATATCCCTGCAGTGACTTGAATGCAGGCTCGTCTTGCATCTCCCAAGATGAAAGGATGTCTGAATCCCCTGTGGAGACCACAGAGAAAGACCTAGTTCCCCACCTCATCGCGACCGGAGGCCTCACATCCTTTGAAAACTCCAGAGGTACGCGGAGATCAGTGCCTCCAAAGGAGACGATGCCTGAGTCCTCGTGAAACTTGATAGGAGTCCCAGGATTCCTGTGGCACGTGGAAAGGGACCCTTGGTCTCCCGCCTCAGCTGGAGAGGCGTCCCAATTGCCTTGCCAAGCCTCGAGGAGAATCCCGAGTTGTGTCTCGCAACTAGGCAAGAGTCCTGACGTGGCTGAACAAACACGTGTGTGGAAGGGCCATCCCCGTCGTAACTCGAGAATATACCCCAGGTTCCCGCCGCAACTCGAGAAAAACCATGAGACTTCCCCCTCGCCGAGAGATGAGGCCCGATTCCCGTGCACTGCGTGCAGAGCAATTCTGTGTTGCACATCACACATGAAAGGAGCCTTGATTTCCTTCATGGCACTCCAGAGAAACCCCAAGAACACTGTTTCAAGGCTAGAGGGATCCTGAGGTCACTGTAGCAACACGAAAGAGCTCCGTGGACCAAAAATCAACTCGAGATGAGAGGTTAGTCCCTGGCTTCGACTCCAGAGGAATACCACCTTACCACAAGCACCTCAAGAGGAGGCTTCTCTCAGCTCTAGGTATGTGAGAGGGACCCTGAGTTTGTGGCCTCAAGTGGAATGGACACCGCCATGCCCTGACTCGAAATAAGGCCGGATATCCCTGCAGTGACTGGAATGCAGTCTCGTCTTGCATCTCCCAAGACGAAAGGGTGTCTGAATCCCCTGTGGAGACCACAGAGAAAGACCTAGTTCCCCACCTCATCGCGACCGCAGGCCTCACATCCTTTGAAAACTCCAGAGGTATGCGGAGATCAGTGCCTCCAAAGGAGACGATGCCTGACTCCTCGTGAAACTTGATAGGAGTCCCAGGATTCCTGTGGCACGTGGAAAGGGACCCTTGGTCTCCCGCCTCAGCTGGAGAGGCGTCCCAATTGCCCTGCCAAGCCTCGAGGAGAATCCAGAGTTGTCCCTCGCAACTAGGCAGGAGTCCTGACGTCGCTGAAGAAACACGTGGGTGGAAGGGCCATCCCCGTCGTAACTCGAGAATATACCCCAGGTTCCCGCCGCAACTCGAGAAAAACCATGAGACTTCACCTCGCCGCGAGATGAGGCCCGATTCCCCTGCACTGCGTGCAGAGCAATTCCGTGTTGCACATCACACATGAAAGGAGCCTTGATTTCCTTGATGGCACTCCAGAGAAACCCCAAGAACACTGTTTCAAGGCTAGAGGGATCCTGAGGTCACTGTAGCAACACGAAAAAGCTCCGTGGGCCAAAAATCAACTCGAGATGAAAGGTTAGTCCCTGGCTTCGACTCCAGAGGAATACCACCTTACCACAAGCACCTCAAGAGGAGGCTTCTCTCAGCTCTAGGTATGTGAGAGGGACCCTGAGTTTGCGGCCTCAAGTGGAATGGACACCGCGATGCCCTGACGTGAAATAAGGCTGGATATCCCTGCAGTGACTTGAATGCAGGCTGTTCTTGCATCTCCCAAGATGAATGGATGTCTGAATCCCCTGTAGAGACCACAGAGAAAGACCTAGTTCCCCACCTCATCGCGACCGGAGGCCTCACATCCTTTGAAAACTCGAGAGGTACGCGGAGATCAGTGCCTCCAAAGGAGACGATGCCTGACTCCTCGTGAAACTTGATAGGAGTCCCAGGATTCCTGTGGCACGTGGAAAGGGACCCTTGGTCTCCCGCCTCAGCTGGAGAGGCGTCCCAATTGCCTTGTCAAGCCTCGAGGAGAATCCCGAGTTGTGTCTCGCAACTAGGCAGGAGTCCTGACGTGGCTGAACAAACACGTGTGTGGAAGGGCCATCCCCGTCGTAACTCGAGAATATACCCCAGGTTCCCGCCGCAACTCGAGAAAAACCATGAGACTTCCCCCTCGCCGCGAGATGAGGCCCGATTCCCCTGCACTGAGCGCAGAGCAATTCTGTGTTGCACATCACACATGAAAGGAGCCTTGATTTCCTTGATGGCACTCCAGAGAAACCCCAAGAACACTGTTTCAAGGATAGAGGGATCCTGAGGTCACTGTAGCAACACGAAAGAACTCTGTGGACCAAAAATCAACTCGAAAAGAGAGGTTAGTCCCTGGCTTCGACTCCAGAAGAATACCACCTTACCACAAGCACTTCAAGAGGAGGCTTCTCTCAGCTCTAGGTATGTGAGAGGGACCCTGAGTTTGCGGCCTCAAGTGGAATGGACACCGCGATGCCCTGACGCGAAATAAGGCCGGATATCCCTGCAGTGACTTCAATGCAGGCTCGTCTTGCATCTCCCAGGACGAAAGGATGTCTGAATCCCCTGTGGAAAGCACAGAGAAAGACTTGGTTCCCCACCTCATCGCGACCGATAGCCTCACATCCTTTGAAAACTCCAGAGGTACGCGGAGATCAGTGCCTCCAAAGGAGACGATGCCTGACTCCTCGTGAAAGTTGATAGGAGTCCCAGGTTTCCTGTGGCACGTGGAAAGGGACCCTTGGTCTCCCGCCTCAGCTGGAGAGGCGTCCCAATTGCCTTGCCAAGCCTCGAGGAGAATCCCGAGTTGTGTCTCGCAACTAGGCAGGAGTCCTGACGTGGCTGAACAAACACGTGTGTGGAAGGGCCATCCCCGTCGTAACTCGAGAATATACCCCAGGTTCCCGCCGCAATTCGAGAAAAACCATGAGACTTCCCCCTCGCCGCGAGATGAGGCCCGATTCCCCTGCACTGCGCGCAGAGCAATTCTGTGTTGCACATCACACATGAAAGGAGCCTTGATTTCCTTGATGGCACTCCAGAGAAACCCCAAGAACACTGTTTCAAGGATAGAGGGATCCTGAGGTCACTGTAGCAACACGAAAGAACTCTGTGGACCAAAAATCAACTCGAAAAGAGAGGTTAGTCCCTGGATTCGTCTCCAGAGGAATACCACCTTACCACAAGCACTTCAAGAGGAGGCTTCTCTCAGCTCTAGGTATGTGAGAGGGACCCTGAGTTTGCGGCCTCAAGTGGAATGGACACCGCGATGCCCTGACGCGAAATAAGGCCGGATATCCCTGCAGTGACTTCAATGCAGGCTCGTCTTGCATCTCCCAGGACGAAAGGATGTCTGAATCCCCTGTGGAAAGCACAGAGAAAGACTTAGTTCCCCACCTCATCGCGACCGATAGCCTCACATTCTTTGAAAACTCCAGAGGTACGCGGAGATCAGTGCCTCCAAAGGAGACGATGCCTGACTCCTCGTGAAAGTTGATAGGAGTCCCAGGATTCCTGTGGCACGTGGAAAGGGACCCTTGGTCTCCCGCCTCAGCTGGAGAGGCGTCCCAATTGCCTTGCCAAGCCTCGAGGAGAATCCCGAGTTGTGTCTCGCAATTAGGCAAGAGTCCTGACGTGGCTGAACAAACACGTGTGTGGAAGGGCCATCCCCGTCGTAACTCGAGAATATACCCCAGGTTCCCGCCGCAACTCGAGAAAAACCATGAGACTTCCCCCTCGCCGCGAAATGAGGCCCGATTCTCCTGCACTGCGTGCACAGCAATTCTGTGTTGCACATCACACATGAAAGGAGCCTTGATTTCCTTCATGGCACTCCAGATAAACCCCAAGAACACTGTTTCAAGGCTAGAGGGATCCTGAGGTCACTGTAGCAACACGAAAGAGCTCCGTGGACCAAAAATCAACTCGAGATGAGAGGTTAGTCCCTGGCTTCGACTCCAGAGGAATACCACCTTACCACACGCACCTCAAGAGGAGGCTTCTCTCAGCTCTAGGTATGTGAAAGGGACCTTGAGATTGCGGCCTCAAGTGGAATGGACACCGCGATGCCCTGACTCGAAATAAGGCCGGATATCCCTGCAGTGACTGGAATGCAGGATCGTCTTGCCTCTCCCAAGACGAAAGGGTGTCTGAATCCCCTGTGGAGACCACAGAGAAACACCTAGTTCCCCACCTCATCGCGACCGCAGGCCTCACATCCTTTGAAAACTCCAGAGGTACGCGGAGATCAGTGCCTCCAAAGGAGACGATGCCTGACTCCTCGTGAAACTTGATAGGAGTCCCAGGATTCCTGTGGCACGTGGAAAGGGACCCTTGGTCCCCCGCCTCAGCTGGAGAGGCGTTCCAATTGCCCTGCCAAGCCTCGAGGAGAATCCCGAGTTGTCCCTCGCAACTAGGCAGGAGTCCTGACGTGGCTGAACAAACACGTGGGTGGAAGGGCCATCCCAGTCGTAACTCGAGAATATACCCCAGGTTCCCGCCGCAACTCGAGAAAAACCATGAGACTTCCCCCTCGCCGCGAGATGAGGCCCGATTCCCCTACACTGCGTGCAGAGCAATTCCGTGTTGCACATCACACATGAAAGGAGCCTTGATTTCCTTGATGGCACTCCAGAGAAACCCCAAGAACACTGTTTCAAGGATAGAGGGATCCTGAGGTCACTGTAGCAACACGAAAGAGCTCCGTGGGCCAAAAATCAACTCGAGATGAGATGTTAGTCCCTGGCTTCGACTCCAGCGGAATACCACATTACCACAAGCACCTCAAGAGGAGGCTTCTCTCAGCTCTAGGTATGTGAGAGGGACCCTGAGTTTGCGGCCTCAAGTGGAATGGACACCGCGATGCCCTGACGCGAAATAAGGCTGGATATCCCTGCAGTGACTTGAATGCAGGCTCGTCTTGCATCTCCCAAGATGAAAGGATGTCTGAATCCCCTGTGGAGACCACAGAGAAAGACCTAGTTCCCCACCTCATCGCGACCGGAGGCCTCACATCCTTTGAAAACTCCAGAGGTACGCGGAGATCAGTGCCTCCAAAGGAGACGATGCCTGAGTCCTCGTGAAACTTGATAGGAGTCCCAGGATTCCTGTGGCACGTGGAAAGGGACCCTTGGTCTCCCGCCTCAGCTGGAGAGGCGTCCCAATTGCCTTGCCAAGCCTCGAGGAGAATCCCGAGTTGTGTCTCGCAACTAGGCAAGAGTCCTGACGTGGCTGAACAAACACGTGTGTGGAAGGGCCATCCCCGTCGTAACTCGAGAATATACCCCAGGTTCCCGCCGCAACTCGAGAAAAACCATGAGACTTCCCCCTCGCCGAGAGATGAGGCCCGATTCCCGTGCACTGCGTGCAGAGCAATTCTGTGTTGCACATCACACATGAAAGGAGCCTTGATTTCCTTCATGGCACTCCAGAGAAACCCCAAGAACACTGTTTCAAGGCTAGAGGGATCCTGAGGTCACTGTAGCAACACGAAAGAGCTCCGTGGACCAAAAATCAACTCGAGATGAGAGGTTAGTCCCTGGCTTCGACTCCAGAGGAATACCACCTTACCACAAGCACCTCAAGAGGAGGCTTCTCTCAGCTCTAGGTATGTGAGAGGGACCCTGAGTTTGTGGCCTCAAGTGGAATGGACACCGCCATGCCCTGACTCGAAATAAGGCCGGATATCCCTGCAGTGACTGGAATGCAGTCTCGTCTTGCATCTCCCAAGACGAAAGGGTGTCTGAATCCCCTGTGGAGACCACAGAGAAAGACCTAGTTCCCCACCTCATCGCGACCGCAGGCCTCACATCCTTTGAAAACTCCAGAGGTATGCGGAGATCAGTGCCTCCAAAGGAGACGATGCCTGACTCCTCGTGAAACTTGATAGGAGTCCCAGGATTCCTGTGGCACGTGGAAAGGGACCCTTGGTCTCCCGCCTCAGCTGGAGAGGCGTCCCAATTGCCCTGCCAAGCCTCGAGGAGAATCCAGAGTTGTCCCTCGCAACTAGGCAGGAGTCCTGACGTCGCTGAAGAAACACGTGGGTGGAAGGGCCATCCCCGTCGTAACTCGAGAATATACCCCAGGTTCCCGCCGCAACTCGAGAAAAACCATGAGACTTCACCTCGCCGCGAGATGAGGCCCGATTCCCCTGCACTGCGTGCAGAGCAATTCCGTGTTGCACATCACACATGAAAGGAGCCTTGATTTCCTTGATGGCACTCCAGAGAAACCCCAAGAACACTGTTTCAAGGCTAGAGGGATCCTGAGGTCACTGTAGCAACACGAAAAAGCTCCGTGGGCCAAAAATCAACTCGAGATGAAAGGTTAGTCCCTGGCTTCGACTCCAGAGGAATACCACCTTACCACAAGCACCTCAAGAGGAGGCTTCTCTCAGCTCTAGGTATGTGAGAGGGACCCTGAGTTTGCGGCCTCAAGTGGAATGGACACCGCGATGCCCTGACGTGAAATAAGGCTGGATATCCCTGCAGTGACTTGAATGCAGGCTGTTCTTGCATCTCCCAAGATGAATGGATGTCTGAATCCCCTGTAGAGACCACAGAGAAAGACCTAGTTCCCCACCTCATCGCGACCGGAGGCCTCACATCCTTTGAAAACTCGAGAGGTACGCGGAGATCAGTGCCTCCAAAGGAGACGATGCCTGACTCCTCGTGAAACTTGATAGGAGTCCCAGGATTCCTGTGGCACGTGGAAAGGGACCCTTGGTCTCCCGCCTCAGCTGGAGAGGCGTCCCAATTGCCTTGTCAAGCCTCGAGGAGAATCCCGAGTTGTGTCTCGCAACTAGGCAGGAGTCCTGACGTGGCTGAACAAACACGTGTGTGGAAGGGCCATCCCCGTCGTAACTCGAGAATATACCCCAGGTTCCCGCCGCAACTCGAGAAAAACCATGAGACTTCCCCCTCGCCGCGAGATGAGGCCCGATTCCCCTGCACTGAGCGCAGAGCAATTCTGTGTTGCACATCACACATGAAAGGAGCCTTGATTTCCTTGATGGCACTCCAGAGAAACCCCAAGAACACTGTTTCAAGGATAGAGGGATCCTGAGGTCACTGTAGCAACACGAAAGAACTCTGTGGACCAAAAATCAACTCGAAAAGAGAGGTTAGTCCCTGGCTTCGACTCCAGAAGAATACCACCTTACCACAAGCACTTCAAGAGGAGGCTTCTCTCAGCTCTAGGTATGTGAGAGGGACCCTGAGTTTGCGGCCTCAAGTGGAATGGACACCGCGATGCCCTGACGCGAAATAAGGCCGGATATCCCTGCAGTGACTTCAATGCAGGCTCGTCTTGCATCTCCCAGGACGAAAGGATGTCTGAATCCCCTGTGGAAAGCACAGAGAAAGACTTGGTTCCCCACCTCATCGCGACCGATAGCCTCACATCCTTTGAAAACTCCAGAGGTACGCGGAGATCAGTGCCTCCAAAGGAGACGATGCCTGACTCCTCGTGAAAGTTGATAGGAGTCCCAGGTTTCCTGTGGCACGTGGAAAGGGACCCTTGGTCTCCCGCCTCAGCTGGAGAGGCGTCCCAATTGCCTTGCCAAGCCTCGAGGAGAATCCCGAGTTGTGTCTCGCAATTAGGCAAGAGTCCTGACGTGGCTGAACAAACACGTGTGTGGAAGGGCCATCCCCGTCGTAACTCGAGAATATACCCCAGGTTCCCGCCGCAACTCGAGAAAAACCATGAGACTTCCCCCTCGCCGCGAAATGAGGCCCGATTCCCCTGCACTGCGTGCACAGCAATTCTGTGTTGCACATCACACATGAAAGGAGCCTTGATTTCCTTCATGGCACTCCAGATAAACCCCAAGAACACTGTTTCAAGGCTAGAGGGATCCTGAGGTCACTGTAGCAACACGAAAGAGCTCCGTGGACCAAAAATCAACTCGAGATGAGAGGTTAGTCCCTGGCTTCGACTCCAGAGGAATACCACCTTACCACAAGCACCTCAAGAGGAGGCTTCTCTCAGCTCTAGGTATGTGAAAGGGACCTTGAGTTTGCGGCCTCAAGTGGAATGGACACCACGATGCCCTGACTCGAAATAAGGCCGGATATCCCTGCAGTGACTGGAATGCAGGATCGTCTTGCCTCTCCCAAGACGAAAGGGTGTCTGAATCCCCTGTGGAGACCACAGAGAAACACCTAGTTCCCCACCTCATCGCGACCGCAGGCCTCACATCCTTTGAAAACTCCAGAGGTATGCGGAGATCAGTGCCTCCAAAGGAGACGATGCCTGACTCCTCGTGAAACTTGATAGGAGTCCCAGGATTCCTGTGGCACGTGGAAAGGGACCCTTGGTCTCCCGTCTCAGCTGGAGAGGCGTCCCAATTGCCCTGCAAAGCCTCGAGGAGAATCCCGAGTTGTCCCTCGCAACTAGGCAGGAGTCCTGACGTCGCTGAAGAAACACGTGGGTGGAAGGGCCATCCCCGTCGTAACTCGAGAATATACCCCAGGTTCCCGCCGCAACTCGAGAAAAACCATGAGACTTCCCCCTCGCCGCGAGATGAGGCCCGATTCCCCTGCACTGCATGCAGAGCAATTCCGTGTTGCACATCACACATGAAAGGAGCCTTGATTTCCTTGATGGCACTCCAGAGAAACCCCAAGAACACTGTTTCAAGGCTAGAGGGATCCTGAAGTCACTGTAGCATCACGAAAGAGCTCCGTGGGCCAAAAATCAACTCGAGATGAGAGGTTAGTCCCTGGCTTCGACTCCAGAGGAATACCACCTTACCACAAGCACCTCAAGAGGAGGCTTCTCTCATCTCTAGGTATGTGAGAGGGACCCTGAGTTTGCGGCCTCAAGTGGAATGGACACCGCGATGCCCTGACGCGAAATAAGGCTGGATATCCCTGCAGTGACTTGAATGCAGGCTCGTCTTGCATCTCCCAAGATGAAAGGATGTCTGAATCCCCTGTGGAGACCACAGAGAAAGACCTAGTTCCCCACCTCATCGCGACCGGAGGCCTCACATCCTTTGAAAACTCCAGAGGTACGCGGAGATCAGTGCCTCCAAAGGAGACGATGCCTGACTCCTCGTGAAACTTGATAGGAGTCCCAGGATTCCTGTGGCACGTGGAAAGGGACCCTTGGTCTCCCGCCTCAGCTGGAGAGGCGTACCAATTGCCCTGCCAAGCCTCGAGGAGAATCCCGAGTTGTGTCTCGCAACTAGGCAAGAGTCCTGCCGTGGCTGAACAAACACGTGTGTGGAAGGGCCATCCCCGTCGTAACTCGAGAATATACCCCAGGTTCCCGCCGCAACTCGAGAAAAACCATGAGACTTCCCCTTCGCCGCGAGATGAGGCCCGATTCCCCTGCACTGCGTGCACAGCAATTCTGTGTTGCACATCACACATGAAAGGAGCCTTGATTTCCTTCATGGCACTCCAGAGAAACAACAAGAACACTGTTTCAAGGCTAGAGGGATCCTGAGGTCACTGTAGCAACACGAAAGAGCTCCGTGGACCAAAAATGAACTCGAGATGAGAGGTTAGTCCCTGGCTTCGACTCCAGAGGAATACCACCTTACCACAAGCACCTCAAGAGGAGGCTTCTCTCAGCTCTAGGTATGTGAGAGGGACCCTGAGTTTGCGGCCTCAAGTGGAATGGACACCACGATGCCCTGACTCGAAATAAGGCCGGATATCCCTGCAGTGACTTGAATGCAGGCTCGTCTTGCATCTCCCAAGACGAAAGGGTGTCTGAATCCCCTGTGGAGACCACAGAGAAAGACCTAGTTCCCCACCTCATCGCGACAGGAGGCCTCAAACCTTTGAAAACTCCAGAGGTATGCGGAGATCAGTGCCTCCAAAGGAGACGATGCCTGACTCCTGGTGAAACTTGATAGGAGACCCAGGATTCCTGTGGCACGTGGAAAGGGACCCTTGGTCTCCCGCCTCAGCTGGAGAGGCGTCCCAATTGCCCTGCAAAGCCTCGAGCAGAATCCCGAGTTGTCCCTCGCAACTAGGCAGGAGTCCTGACGTCGCTGAAGAAACACGTGGGTGGAAGGGCCATCCCCGTCGTAACTCGAGAATATACCCCAGGTTCCCGCTGCAACTCGAGAAAAACCATGAGACCTCCCCCTCGCCGCGAGATGAGGCCCGATTCCCCTGCACTGCGTGCAGAGCAATTCCATGTTGCACATCACACATGAAAGGAGCCTTGATTTCCTTGATGGAACTCCAGAGAAACCCCAAGAACACTGTTTCTAGGCTAGAGGGATCCTGAGGTCACTGTAGCAACACGAAAGAGCTCCGTGGACCAAGATTCAACAAGAGATGAGAGATTAGTCCCTGGCTTCGACTCCTGAGGAATACGACCTTACCACAAGCACCTCAAGAGGAGGCTTCTCTCAGCTCTAGGTATGTGAGAGGGACCCTGAGTTTGTGGCCTCAAGTGGAATGGACACCGCGATGCCCTGACTCGAAATAAGGCCGGATATCCCTGCAGTGACTTCAATGCAGGCTCGTCTTGCATCTCCCAGGACGAAAGGATGTCTGAATCCCCTGTGGAAAGCACAGAGAAAGACTTAGTTGCCCACCTCATCGCGACCGCAGGCCTCACATCCTTTGAAAACTCCAGAGGTACGCGGAGATCAGTGCCTCCAAAGGAGACGATGCCTGACTCCTCGTGAAACTTGATAGGAGTCCCAGGATTCCTGTGGCACGTGGAAAGGGACCCTTGGTCTCCCGCCTCAGCTGGAGAGGCGTCCCAATTGCCCTGCCAAGCCTCGAGGAGAATCCCGAGTTGTCCCTTGCAACTAGGCAGGAGTCCTGACGTGGCTGAACAAACACGTGGGTGGAAGGGCCATCCCCGTCGTAACTCGAGAATATACCCCAGGTTCCCGCCGCAACTCGAGAAAAACCATGAGACTTCCCCCTCGATGCGAGATGAGGCCCGATTCCCCTGTACTGCGTGCAGAGCAATTCCGTCGTGCACATCACACATGAAAGGAGCCTTGATTTCCTTGATGGCACTCCAGAGAAACCCCAAGAACACTGTTTCAAGGATAGAGGGATCCTGAGGTCACTGTAGCAACACGAAAGAACTCTGTGGACCAAAAATCAACTCGAAAAGAGAGGTTAGTCCCTGGATTCGTCTCCAGAGGAATACCACCTTACCACAAGCACCTCAAGAGGAGGCTTCTTTCAGCTCTAGGTATGTGAGAGGGACACTGAGTTTGCGGCCTCAAGTGGAATGGACACCGCGATGCCCTGACTCGAAATAAGGCCGGATATCCCTGCAGTGACTGGAATGCAGGCTCGTCTTGCATCTCCCAGGACGAAAGGATGTCTGAATCCCCTGTGGAAAGCACAGAGAAAGACTTTGTTCCCCACCTCATCGCGACCGATAGCCTCACATCCTTTGAAAGCTCCAGAGGTACGCGGAGATCAGTGCCTCCAAAGGAGACGATGCCTGACTCCTCGTGAAACTTGATAGGAGTCCCAGGATTCCTGTGGCACTTGGAAAGGGACACTTGGTCTCCCGCCTCAGCTGGAGAGGCGTCCCAATTGCCCTGCCAAGCCTCGAGGAGAATCCAGAGTTGTCCCTCGCAACTAGGCAGGAGTTCTGACGTCACTGAAGAAACACGTGGGTGGAAGGGCCATCCCCGTCCTAACTCGAGAATATACCCCAGGTTCCCGCCGCAACTCGAGAAAAACAATGAGACTTCCCCCTCGCCGCGAGATGAGGCCCGATTCCACTGCACTGCGTGCAGAGCAATTCCGTGTTGCACATCACACATGAAAGGAGCGTTGATTTCCTTGATGGCACTCCAGAGAAACCCCAAGAACACTGTTTCAAGGCTAGAGGGATCCTGAGGTCACCGTAGCAACACGAAAGAGCTCCGTGGGCCAAAAATCAACTCGAGATGAGAGGTTAGTCCCTGGCTTCGACTCCTGAGGAATACCACCTTACCACAAGCACCTCAAGACGAGGCTTCTCTCAGCTCTAGGTATGTGAGAGGGACCCTGAGTTTGCGGCCTCAAGTGGAATGGACACCGCGATGCCCTGACGCGAAATAAGGCTGGATATCCCTGCAGTGACTTGAATGCAGGCTCGTCTTGCATCTCCCAAGATGAAAGGATGTCTGAATCCCCTGTGGAGACCACAGAGAAAGACCTAGTTCCCCACCTCATCGGGACCGGAGGCCTCACATCCTTTGAAAACTCCAGAGGTATGCGGAGATCAGTGCCTCCAAAGGAGACGATGCCTGACTCCTCGTGAAACTTGATAGGAGTCCCAGGATTACTGTGGCACGTGGAAAGGGACCCTTGGTCTCCCGCCTCAGCTGGAGAGGCGTCCCAATTGCCTTGCCAAACCTCGAGGAGAATCCCGAGTTGTGTCTCGCAACTAGGCAAGAGTCCTGACGTGGCTGAACAAACATGTGTGTGGAAGGGCCATCCCCGTCGTAACTCGAGAATATACCCCAGGTTCCCGCCGCAACTCGAGAAAAACCATGAGACTTCCCCCTCGCCGCGAGATGAGGCCCGATTCCCCTGCACTGCGTGCAGAGCAATTCCGTGTTGCACATCACACATGAAAGGAGCCTTGACTTCCTTCATGGCACTCCAGAGAAACCCCAAGAACACTGTTTCAAGGCTAGAGGGATCCTGAGGTCACTGTATCAACACGAAAGAGCTTCGTGGACCAAAAATCAACTCGAGATGAGAGGTTAGTCCCTAGCTTCGACTCCAGAGGAATACCACCTTACCACAAGCACCTCAAGAGGAGGCTTCTCTCAGCTCTAGGTATGTGAGAGGGACCCTGAGTTTGCGGCCTCAAGTGGAATGGACACCGCGATGCCCTGACGCGAAATAAGGCTGGATATCCCTGCAGTGACTTGAATGCAGGCTCGTCTTGCATCTCCCAAGATGAAAGGATGTCTGAATCCCCTGTGGAGACCACAGAGAAAGACCTAGTTCCCCACCTCATCGGGACAGGAGGCCTCACATCCTTTGAAAACTCCAGAGGTACGCGGAGATCAGTGCCTCCAAAGGAGACGATGCCTGACTCCTCGTGAAACTTGATAGGAGTCCCAGGATTCTTGTGGCACGTGGAAAGGGACACTTGGTCTCCTGCCTCAGCTGGAGAGGCGTTCCAATTGCCCTGCAAAGCCTCGAGGAGAATCCCGAGTTGTCCCTCGCAACTAGGCAGGAGTCCTGACGTGGCTGAACAAACACGTGGGTGGAAGGGCCATCCCCGTCGTAACTCGAGAATATACCCCAGGTTCCCGCCGCAACTCGAGAAAAACCATGAGACTTCCCCCTCGCCGCGAGATGAGGCCCGATTCCCCTGCACTGCGTGCAGAGCAATTCCGTGTTGCACATCACACATGAAAGGAGCCTTGATTTCCTTGATGGCACTCCAGAGAAACCCCAAGAACACTGTTTCAAGGCTAGAGGGATCCTGAGGTCACTGTAGCAACACGAAAGAGCTCCGTGGGCCAAAAATCAACTCGAGATGAGAGGTTAGTCCCTGGCTTCGACTCCAGAGGAATACCACCTTACCACAAGCACCTCAAGAGGAGGCTTCTCTCAGCTCTAGGTATGTGAGAGGGACCCTGATTTTGCGGCCTCAAGTGGAATGGACACCGCGATGCCCTGACGCGAAATAAGCCTGGATATCCCTGCAGTGACTTAAATGCAGGCTCGTCTTGCATCTCCCAAGATGAAAGGATGTCTGAATCCCCTGTGGAGACCACAGAGAAAGACCTAGTTCCCCATCTCATCGCGACAGGAGGCCTCACACCCTTTGAAAACTCCAGAGGTACGCGGAGATCAGTGCCTCCAAAGGAGACGATGCCTGACTCCTCGTGAAACTTGATAGGAGACCCAGGATTCCTGTGGCACGTGGAAAGGGACCCTTGGTCTCCCGCCTCAGCTGGAGAGGCGTCCCAATTGCCTTGAAAAGCCTCGAGGAGAATCCCGAGTTGTGTCTCGCAACTAGGCAAGAGTCCTGACGTGGCTGAACAAACACGTGTGTGGAAGGGCCATCCCCGTCGTAACTCGAGAATATACCCCAGGTTCCCGCCGCAACTCGAGAAAAACCATGAGACTTCCCCTTCGCCGCGAGATGAGGCCCGATTCCCCTGCACTGCGTGCACAGCAATTCTGTGTTGCACATCACACATGAAAGGAGCCTTGATTTCCTTCATGGCACTCCAGAGAAACCCCAAGAACACTGTTTCAAGGCTAGAGGGATCCTGAGGTCACTGTAGCAACACGAAAGAGCTCCGTGGACCAAAAATCAACTCGAGATGAGAGGTTAGTCCCTGGCTTCGACTCCAGAGGAATACCACCTTACCACAAGCACCTCAAGAGGAGGCTTCTCTCAGCTCTAGGTATGTGAGAGGGACCCTGAGTTTGCGGCCTCAAGTGGAATGGACACCACGATGCCCTGACTCGAAATAAAGCCGGATATCCCTGCAGTGACTGGAATGCAGGCTCGTCTTGCATCTCCCAAGACGAAAGGGTGTCTGAATCCCCTGTGGAGACCACAGAGAAAGACCTAGTTCCCCACCTCATCGCGACAGGAGGCCTCAAACCTTTGAAAACTCCAGAGGTATGCGGAGATCAGTGCCTCCAAAGGAGACGATGCCTGACTCCTCGTGAAACTTGATAGGAGACCCAGGATTCCTGTAGCACGTGGAAAGGGACCCTTGGTCTCCCGTCTCAGCTGGAGAGGCGTCCCAATTGCCCTGCAAAGCCTCGAGGAGAATCCCGAGTTGTCCCTCGCAACTAGGCAGGAGTCCTGACGTCGCTGAAGAAACACGTGGGTGGAAGGGCCATCCCCGTCGTAACTCGAGAATATACCCCAGGTTCCCGCTGCAACTCGAGAAAAACCATGAGACTTCCCCCTCGCCGCGAGATGAGGCCCGATTCCCCTGCACTGCGTGCAGAGCAATTCCGTCTTGCACATCACACATGAAAGGAGCCTTGATTTCCTTAATGGAACTCCAGAGAAACCCCAAGAACACTGTTTCAAGGCTAGAGGGATGCTGAGGTCACTGTAGCAACACGAAAGAGCTCCGTGGACCAAGATTCAACAAGAGATGAGAGATTAGTCCCTGGCTTCGACTCCTGAGGAATACCACCTTACCACAAGCACCTCAAGAGGAGGCTTCTCTCAGCTCTAGGTATGTGAGAGGGACCCTGAGTTTGTGGCCTCAAGTGGAATGGACACCGCGATGCCCTGACTCGAAATAAGGCCGGATATCCCTGCAGTGACTTCAATGTAGGCTCGTCTTGCATCTCCCAGGACGAAAGGATGTCTGAATCCCCTGTGGAAAGCACAGAGAAAGACTTAGTTGCCCACCTCATCGCGACCGATACCGTCACATCCTTTGAAAACTCCAGAGGTACGCGGAGATCAGTGCCTCCAAAGGAGACGATGCCTGACTCCTCGTGAAACTTGATAGGAGTCCCAGGATTCCTGTGGCACGTGGAAAGGGACCCTTGGTCTCCCGCCTCAGCTGGAGAGGCGTCCCAATTGCCTTGCCAAGCCTCGAGGAGAATCCCGAGTTGTCTCTCGCAACTAGGCAAGAGTCCTGACGTGGCTGAACAAACACGTGTGTGGATGGGCCATCCCCGTCGTAACTCGAGAATATACCCCAGGTTCGCGCCGCAACTCGAGAAAAACCATGAGACTTCCCCCTCGCCGCGAGATGAGGCCCGATTCCCCCGCACTGCGTGCAGAGCAATTCCGTCTTGCACATCACACATGAAAGGAGCCTTGATTTCCTTGATGGCACTCCAGAGAAACCCCAAGAACACTGTTTCAAGGATAGAGGGATCCTGAGGTCACTGTAGCAACACGAAAGAACTCTGTGGACCAAAAATCAACTCGAAAAGAGAGGTTAGTCCCTGGCTTCGACTCCAGAGGAATACCACCTTACCACAAGCACCTCAAGAGGAGGCTTCTCTCAGCTCTAGGTATGTGAGAGGGACCCTGAGTTTGCGGCCTCAAGTGGAATGGACACCGCGATGCCCTGACTCGAAATAAGGCCGGATATCCCTGCAGTGACTTCAATGCAGGCTCGTCTTGCATCTCCCAGGACGAAAGGATGTCTGAATCCCCTGTGGAAAGCACAGAGAAAGACTTTGTTCCCCACCTCATCGCGACCGATAGCCTCACATCCTTTGAAAGCTCCAGAGGTACGCGGAGATCAGGGCCTCCAAAGGAGACGATGCCTGACTCCTCGTGAAACTTGATAGGAGTCCCAGGATTTCTGTGGCACTTGGAAAGGGACACTTGGTCTCCCGCCTCAGCTGGAGAGGCGTCCCAATTGCCCTGCCAAGCCTCGAGGAGAATCCAGAGTTGTCCCTCGCAACTAGGCAGGAGTCCTGACGTCGCTGAAGAAACACGTGGGTGGAAGGGCCATCCCCGTCGTAACTCGAGAATATACCCCAGGTTCCCACCGCAACTCGAGAAAAACAATGAGACTTCCCCCTCGCCGCGAGATGAGGCCCGATTCCCCTGCACTGCGTGCAGAGCAATTCCGTGTTGCACATCACACATGAAAGGAGCCTTGATTTCCTTGATGGCACTCCAGAGAAACCCCAAGAACACTGTTTCAAGGCTAGAGGGATCCTGAGGTCACCGTAGCAACACGAAAGAGCTCCGTGGGCCAAAAATCAACTCGAGATGAGAGGTTAGTCCCTGGCTTCGACTCCAGAGGAATACCACCTTACCACAAGCACCTCAAGAGGAGGTTTCTCTCAGCTCTAGGTATGTGAGAGGGACCCTGAGTTTGCGGCCTCTAGTGGAATGGACACCGCGATGCCCTGACGCGAAATAAGGCTGGATATCCCTGCAGTGACTTGAATGCAGGCTCGTCTTGCATCTCCCAAGATGAAAGGATGTCTGAATCCCCTGTGGAGACCACAGAGAAAGACCTAGTTCCCCACCTCATCGGGACCGGAGGCCTCACATCCTTTGAAAACTCCAGAGGTACGCGGAGATCAGTGCCTCCAAAGGAGACGATGCCTGACTCCTCGTGAAACTTGATAGGAGTCCCAGGATTCCTGTGGCACGTGGAAAGGGACCCTTGGTCTCCCGCCTCAGCTGGAGAGGCGTCCCAATTGCCTTGCCAAGCCTCGAGGAGAATCCCGAGTTGTGTCTCGCAACTAGGCAAGAGTCCTGACGTGGCTGAACAAACACGTGTGTGGAAGGGCCATCCCCGTCGTAACTCGAGAATATACCCCAGGTTCCCGCCGCAACTCGAGAAAAACCATGAGACTTCCCCCTCGCCGCGAGATGAGGCCCGATTCCCCTGCACTGCGTGCAGAGCAATTCGGTGTTGCACATCACACATGAAAGGAGCCTTGATTTCCTTCATGGCACTCCAGAGAAACCCCAAGAACACTGTTTCAAGGCTAGAGGGATCCTGAGGTCATTGTAGCAACACGAAAGAGCTCCGTGGACCAAAAATCAACTCGAGATGAGAGGTTAGTCCCTGGCTTCGACTCCAGAGGTATACCACCTTACCACAAGCACCTCAAGAGGAGGCTTCTCTCAGCTCTAGGTTTGTGAGAGGGACCCTGAGTTTGCGGCCTCAAGTGGAATGGACACCACGATGACCTGACTCGAAATAAGGCCGGATATCCCTGCAGTGACTGGAATGCAGGCTCGTCTTGCATCTCCCAAGACGAAAGGGTGTCTGAATCGCCTGTGGAGACCACAAAGAAAGACCTAGTTCCCCACCTCATCGCGACCGGAGGCCTCACATCCTTTGAAAACTCCAGAGGTACGCGGAGATCAGTGCCTCCAAAGGAGACGATGCCTGAGTCATCGTGAAACTTGATAGGAGACCCAGGATTCCTGTGGCACGTGGAAAGGGACCCTTGGTCTCCCGTCTCAGCTGGAGAGGCGTCCCAATTGCCCTGCAAAACCTCGAGGAGAATCCCGAGTTGTCCCTCGCAACTAGGCAGGAGTCCTGACGTGGCTGAACAAACACGTGGGTGGAAGGGCCATCCCCGTCGTAACTCGAGAATATACCCCAGGTTCCCGCCGCAACTCGAGAAAAGCCATGAGACTTCCCCCTCGCCGCGAGATGAGGCCCGATTCCCCTGCACTGCGTGCAGAGCAATTCTGTGTTGCACATCACACATGAAAGGAGCCTTGATTTCCTTCATGGCACTCCAGAGAAACCCCAAGAACACTGTTTCAAGGCTAGAGGGATCCTGAGGTCACTGTAGCAAAACGAAAGAGCTCCGTGGACCCAAAATCAACACGAGATGAGAGGTTAGTCCATGGCTTCGACTCCTGAGGAATACCACCTTACCACAAGCACCTCAAGAGGAGGCTTCTCTCAGCTCTAGGTATGTGAGAGGGATCCTGAGTTTGAGGCCTCAAGTGGAATGGAAACCGCGATGCCCTGACTCGAAATAAGGCCGGATATCCCTGCAGTGACTTGAATGCAGGCTCGTCTTGCATCTCCCAAGAAGAAAGGATGTCTGAATTCCCTGTGGAGACCACAGAGAAACACCTAGTTCCACACATCATTGCGACCGGAGCCCTCACATCCTTTGAAAACTCCAGAGGTACGCGGAGATCAGTGCCTCCAAAGGAGACGATGCCTGACTCCTCGTGAAACTTGATAGGAGTCCTAGGATTCTTGTGGCACGTGGAAAGGGACCCTTGGTCTCCCGCCTCAGCTGGAGAGGCGTTCCAATTGCCCTGCCAAGCCTCGATGAGAATCCCGAGTTGTCCCTCGCAACTAGGCAGGAGTCCTGACGTCGCTGAAGAAACACGTGGGTGGAAGGGCCATCCCCGTCGTAACTCGAGAATATACCCCAGGTTCCCGCCGCAACTCGAGAAAAACCATGAGACTTCCCCCTCGATGCGAGATGAGGCCCGATTCCCCTGTACTGCGTGCAGAGCAATTCCGTCTTGCACATCACACATGAAAGGAGCCTTGATTTCCTTGATGGCACTCCAGAGAAACCCCAAGAACACTGTTTCAAGGATAGAGGGATCCTGAGGTCACTGTAGCAACACGAAAGAACTCTGTGGACCAAAAATCAACTCGAAAAGAGAGGTTAGTCCCTGGATTCGTCTCCAGAGGAATACCACCTTACCACAAGCACCTCAAGAGGAGGCTTCTCTCAGCTCTAGGTATGTGAGAGGGACCCTGATTTTGCGGCCTCAAGTGGAATGGACACCGCGATGCCCTGACGCGACATAAGCCTGGATATCCCTGCAGTGACTTAAATGCAGGCTCGTCTTGCATCTCCCAAGATGAAAGGATGTCTGAATCCCCTGTGGAGACCACAGAGAAAGACCTAGTTCCCCATCTCATCGCGACAGGAGGCCTCACACCCTTTGAAAACTCCAGAGGTACGCGGAGATCAGTGCCTCCAAAGGAGACGATGCCTGACTCCTCGTGAAACTTGATAGGAGACCCAGGATTCCTGTGGCACGTGGAAAGGGACCCTTGGTCTCCCGCCTCAGCTGGAGAGGCGTCCCAATTGCCTTGAAAAGCCTCGAGGAGAATCCCGGTTTGTGTCTCGCAACTAGGCAAGAGTCCTGACGTGGCTGAACAAACACGTGTGTGGAAGGGCCATCCCCGTCGTAACTCGAGAATATACCCCAGGTTCCCGCTGCAACTCGAGAAAAACCATGAGACTTCCCCTTCGCCGCGAGATGAGGGCCGATTCCCCTGCACTGCGTGCACAGCAATTCTGTGTTGCACATCACACATGAAAGGAGCCTTGATTTCCTTCATGGCACTCCAGAGAAACCCCAAGAACACTGTTTCAAGGATAGAGGGATCCTGAGGTCACTGTAGCAACACGAAAGAGCTCCGTGGACCAAAAATCAACTCGAGATGAGAGGTTAGTCCCTGGCTTCGACTCCAGAGGAATACCACCTTACCACAAGCACCTCAAGAGGAGGCTTCTCTCAGCTCTAGGTATGTGAGAGGGACCCTGAGTTTGCGGCCTCAAGTGGAATGGACACCACGATGCCCTGACTCGAAATAAAGCCGGATATCCCTGCAGTGACTGGAATGCAGGCTCGTCTTGCATCTTCCAAGACGAAAGGGTGTCTGAATCCCCTGTGGAGACCACAGAGAAAGACCTAGTTCCCCACCTCATCGCGACAGGAGGCCTCAAACCTTTGAAAACTCCAGAGGTATGCGGAGATCAGTGCCTCCAAAGGAGACGATGCCTGACTCCTCGTGAAACTTGATAGGAGACCCAGGATTCCTGTAGCACGTGGAAAGGGACCCTTGGTCTCCCGTCTCAGCTGGAGAGGCGTCCCAATTGCCCTGCAAAGCCTCGAGGAGAATCCCGAGTTGTCCCTCGCAACTAGGCAGGAGTCCTGACGTCGCTGAAGAAACACGTGGGTGGAAGGGCCATCCCCGTCGTAACTCGAGAATATACCCCAAGTTCCCGCTGCAACTCGAGAAAAACCATGAGACTTCCCCCTCGCCGCGAGATGAGGCCCGATTCCCCTGCACTGCGCGCAGAGCAATTCCGTCTTGCACATCACACATGAAAGGAGCCTTGATTTCCTTAATGGAACTCCAGAGAAACCCCAAGAACACTGTTTCAAGGCTAGAGGGATGCTGAGGTCACTGTAGCAACACGAAAGAGCTCCGTGGACCAAGATTCAACAAGAGATGAGAGATTAGTCCCTGGCTTCGACTCCTGAGGAATACCACCTTACCACAAGCACCTCAAGAGGAGGCTTCTCTCAGCTCTAGGTATGTGAGAGGGACCCTGAGTTTGTGGCCTCAAGTGGAATGGACACCGCGATGCCCTGACTCGAAATAAGGCCGGATATCCCTGCAGTGACTTCAATGTAGGCTCGTCTTGCATCTCCCAGGACGAAAGGATGTCTGAATCCCCTGTGGAAAGCACAGAGAAAGACTTAGTTGCCCACCTCATCGCGACCGATACCGTCACATCCTTTGAAAACTCCAGAGGTACGCGGAGATCAGTGCCTCCAAAGGAGACGATGCCTGACTCCTCGTGAAACTTGATAGGAGTCCCAGGATTCCTGTGGCACGTGGAAAGGGACCCTTGGTCTCCCGCCTCAGCTGGAGAGGCGTCCCAATTGCCTTGCCAAGCCTCGAGGAGAATCCCGAGTTGTCTCTCGCAACTAGGCAAGAGTCCTGACGTGGCTGAACAAACACGTGTGTGGATGGGCTATCCCCGTCGTAACTCGAGAATATACCCCAGGTTCGCGCCGCAACTCGAGAAAAACCATGAGACTTCCCCCTCGCCGCGAGATGAGGCCCGATTCCCCCGCACTGCGTGCAGAGCAATTCCGTCTTGCACATCACACATGAAAGGAGCCTTGATTTCCTTGATGGCACTCCAGAGAAACCCCAAGAACACTGTTTCAAGGCTAGAGGGATCCTGAGGTCACTGTAGCAACACGAAAGAACTCTGTGGACCAAAAATCAACTCGAAAAGAGAGGTTAGTCCCTGGCTTCGACTCCAGAGGAATACCACCTTACCACAAGCACCTCAAGAGGAGGCTTCTCTCAGCTCTAGGTATGTGAGAGGGACCCTGAGTTTGCGGCCTCAAGTGGAATGGACACCGCGATGCCCTGACTCGAAATAAGGCCGGATATCCCTGCAGTGACTTCAATGCAGGCTCGTCTTGCATCTCCCAGGACGAAAGGATGTCTGAATCCCCTGTGGAAAGCACAGAGAAAGACTTTGTTCCCCACCTCATCGCGACCGATAGCCTCACATCCTTTGAAAGCTCCAGAGGTACGCGGAGATCAGGGCCTCCAAAGGAGACGATGCCTGACTCCTCGTGAAACTTGATAGGAGTCCCAGGATTTCTGTGGCACTTGGAAAGGGACACTTGGTCTCCCGCCTCAGCTGGAGAGGCGTCCCAATTGCCTTGCCAAGCCTCGAGGAGAATCCCGAGTTGTGTCTCGCAACTAGGCAAGAGTCCTGACGTGGCTGAACAAACACGTGTGTGGAAGGGCCATCCCCGTCGTAACTCGAGAATATACCCCAGGTTCCCGCCGCAACTCGAGAAAAACCATGAGACTTCCCCCTCGCCGCGAGATGAGGCCTGATTCCCCTGCACTGCGTGCAGAGCAATTCTGTGTTGCACATCACACATGAAAGGAGCCTTGATTTCCTTCATGGCACTCCAGAGAAACCCCAAGAACACTGTTTCAAGGCTAGAGGGATCCTGAGGTCACTGTATCAACACGAAAGAGCTCCGTGGACCAAAAATCAACTCGAGATGAGAGGTTAGTCCCTGGCTTCGACTCCAGAGGAATACCACCTTACCACAAGCACCTCAAGAGGAGGCTTCTCTCAGCTCTAGGTATGTGAGAGGGACCCTGATTTTGCGGCCTCAAGTGGAATGGACACCGCGATGCCCTGACTCGAAATAAGGCTGGATATCCCTGCAGTGACTTAAATGCAGGCTCGTCTTGCATCTCCCAAGATGAAAGGATGTCTGAATCCCCTGTGGAGACCACAGAGAAAGACCTAGTTCCCCACCTCATCGCGACCGGAGGCCTCACATCCTTTGAAAACTCCAGAGGTACGCGGAGATCAGTGCCTCCAAAGGAGACGATGCCTGACTCCTGGTGAAACTTGATAGGAGACCCAGGATTCGTGTAGCACGTGGAAAGGGACCCTTGGTCTCCCGTCTCAGCTGGAGAGGCGTCCCAATTGCCCTGCAAAGCCTCGAGGAGAATCCCGAGTTGTCCCTCGCAACTAGGCAGGAGTCCTGACGTCGCTGAAGAAACACGTGGGTGGAAGGGCCATCCCCGTCGTAACTCGAGAATATACCCCAGGTTCCCGCTGCAACTCGAGAAAAACCATGAGACTTCCCCCTCGCCGCGAGATGAGGCCCGATTCCCCTGCACTGCGTGCAGAGCAATTCCGTCTTGCACATCACACATGAAAGGAGCCTTGATTTCCTTAATGGAACTCCAGAGAAACCCCAAGAACACTGTTTCAAGGCTAGAGGGATCCTGAGGTCACTGTAGCAACACGAAAGAGCTCCGTGGACCAAGATTCAACAAGAGATGAGAGATTAGTCCCTGGCTTCGACTCCTGAGGAATACCACCTTACCACAAGCACCTCAAGAGGAGGCTTCTCTCAGCTCTAGGTATGTGAGAGGGACCCTGAGTTTGTGGCCTCAAGTGGAATGGACACCGCGATGCCCTGACTCGAAATAAGGCCGGATATCCCTGCAGTGACTTCAATGCAGGCTCGTCTTGCATCTCCCAGGACGAAAGGATGTCTGAATCCCCTGTGGAAAGCACAGAGAAAGACTTAGTTGCCCACCTCATCGCGACCGATACCGTCACATCCTTTGAAAACTCCAGAGGTACGCGGAGATCAGTGCCTCCAAAGGAGACGATGCCTGACTCCTCGTGAAACTTGATAGGAGTCCCAGGATTCCTGTGGCACTTGGAAAGGGACCCTTGGTCTCCCGCCTCAGCTGGAGAGGCGTCCCAATTGCCTTGCCAAGCCTCGAGGAGAATCCCGAGTTGTGTCTCGCAACTTTGCAGGAGTCCTGACGTGGCTGAACAAACACGTGTGTGGAAGGGCCATCCCCGTCGTAACTCGAGAATATACCCGAGGTTCCCGCCGCAACTCGAAAAAAACCATGAGACTTGCCCCTCGCCGCGAGATGAGGCCCGATTCCCCTGCACTGCGTGCAGAGCAATTCTGTGTTGCACATCACACGTGAAAGGAGCCTTGATTTCCTTGATGGCACTCCAGAGAAACCCCAAGAACACTGTTTCAAGGCTAGAGGGATCCTGAGGTCACTGTAGCAACACGAAAGAGCTCCGTGGACCCAAAATCAACTCGAGATGAGAGGTTAGTCCCTGGCTTCGACTCCAGAGGAATACCACCTTACCACAAGCACCTCAAGAGGAGGCTTCTCTCAGCTCTAGGTATGTGAGAGGGACCCTGAGTTTGCGGCCTCAAGTGGAATGGACACCGCGATGCCCTGACGCGAAATAAGGCTGGATATCCCTGCAGTGACTTGAATGCAGGCTCGTCTTGCATCTCCCAAGATGAAAGGATGTCTGAATCCCCTGTGGAGACCACAGAGAAAGACCTAGTTCCCCACCTCATCGCGACCGGAGGCCTCACATCCTTTGAAAACTCCAGAGGTACGCGGAGATCAGTGCCTCCAAAGGAGACGATGCCTGACTCCTCGTGAAACTTGATAGGAGTCCCAGGATTCCTGTGGCACGTGGAAAGGGACCCTTGGTCTCCCGCCTCAGCTGGAGAGGCGTCCCAATTGCCCTGCCAAGCCTCGAGGAGAATCCCGAGTTGTGTCTCGCAACTAGGCAAGAGTCCTGACGTGGCTGAACAAACACGTGTGTGGAAGGGCCATCCCCGTCGTAACTCGAGAATATACCCCAGGTTCCCGCCGCAACTCGAGAAAAACCATGAGACTTCCCCTTCGCCGCGAGATGAGGCCCGATTCCCCTGCACTGCGTGCAGAGCAATTCTGTGTTGCACATCACACATGAAAGGAGCCTTGATTTCCTTGATGGCACTCCAGAGAAACCCCAAGAACACTGTTTCAAGGCTAGAGGGATCCTGAGGTCACTGTAGCAACACGAAAGAGCTCCGTGGACCAAAAATCAACTCGAGATGAGAGGTTAGTCCCTGGCTTCGACTCCAGAGGAATACCACCTTACCACAAGCACCTCAAGAGGAGGCTTCTCTCAGCTCTAGGTATGTGAGAGGGACCCTGAGTTTGCGGCCTCAAGTGGAATGGACACCACGATGCCCTGACTCGAAATAAGGCCGGATATCCCTGCAGTGACTTGAATGCAGGCTCGTCTTGCATCTCCCAAGACGAAAGGGTGTCTGAATCCCCTGTGGAGACCACAGAGAAAGACCTAGTTCCCCACCTCATCGCGACAGGAGGCCTCAAACCTTTGAAAACTCCAGAGGTATGCGGAGATCAGTGCCTCCAAAGGAGACGATGCCTGACTCCTGGTGAAACTTGATAGGAGACCCAGGATTCCTGTGGCACGTGGAAAGGGACCCTTGGTCTCCCGCCTCAGCTGGAGAGGCGTCCCAATTGCCCTGCAAAGCCTCGAGGAGAATCCCGAGTTGTCCCTCGCAACTAGGCAGGAGTCCTGACGTCGCTGAAGAAACACGTGGGTGGAAGGGCCATCCCCGTCGTAACTCGAGAATATACCCCAGGTTCCCGCTGCAACTCGAGAAAAACCATGAGACTTCCCCCTCGCCGCGAGATGAGGCCCGATTCCCCTGCACTGCGTGCAGAGCAATTCCATGTTGCACATCACACATGAAAGGAGCCTTGATTTCCTTGATGGAACTCCAGAGAAACACCAAGAACACTGTTTCTAGGCTAGAGGGATCCTGAGGTCACTGTAGCAACACGAAAGAGCTCCGTGGACCAAGATTCAACAAGAGATGAGAGATTAGTCCCTGGCTTCGACTCCTGAGGAATACGACCTTACCACAAGCACCTCAAGAGGAGGCTTCTCTCAGCTCTAGGTATGTGAGAGGGACCCTGAGTTTGTGGCCTCAAGTGGAATGGACACCTTGATGCCCTGACTCGAAATAAGGCCGGATATCCCTGCAGTGACTTCAATGCAGGCTCGTCTTGCATCTCCCAGGATGAAAGGATGTCTGAATCCCCTGTGGAAAGCACAGAGAAAGACTTAGTTCCCCACCTCATCGCGACCGATAGCCTCACATCCTTTGAAAACTCCAGAGGCACGCGGAGATCAGTGCCTCCAAAGGAGACGATGCCTGACTCCTCGTGAAACTTGATAGGAGTCCCAGGATTCCTGTGGCACTTGGAAAGGGACACTTGGTCTCCCGCCTCAGCTGGAGAGGCGTCCCAATTGCCCTGCCAAGCCTCGAGGAGAATCCAGAGTTGTCCCTCGCAACTAGGCAGGAGTCCTGACGTTGCTGAAGAAACACGTGGGTGGAAGGGCCATCCCCGTCGTAACTCGAGAATATACCCCAGGTTTCCGCCGCAACTCGAGAAAAACCATGAGACTTCCCCCTCGCCGCGAGATGAGGCCCGATTCCCCTGCACTGCGTGCAGAGCAATTCTGTGTTGCACATCACACATGAAAGGAGCTTTGATTTCCTTCATGGCACTCCAGAGAAACCCCAAGAACACTGTTTCAAGGCTAGAGGGATCCTGAGGTCACTGTAGCAACACGAAAGAACTCTGTGGACCAAAAATCAACTCGAGATGAGAGGTATGTCCCTGGCTTCGACTCCAGATGAATACCACCTTACCAGAAGCACCTCAAGAGGAGGCTTCTCTCAGCTCTAGGTATGTGAGAGGGACCCTGAGTTTGCGGCCTCAAGTGGAATGGACACCGCGATGCCCTGACTCGAAATAAGGCCGAATATCCCTGCAGTGACTTGAATGCAGCCTCGTCTTGCATCTCCCAAGACGAAAGGGTGTCTGAATCCCCTGTGGAGACCACAGAGAAAGACCTAGTTCCCCACCTCATCGCGACAGGAAGCCTCAAATCCTTTGAAAACTCCAGAGGTATGCGGAGATCAGTGCCTCCAAAGGAGACTATGCCTGACTCCTCGTGAAACTTGATAGGAGACCCAGGATTCCTGTGGCACGTGGAAAGGGACCCTTGGTCTCCCGCCTCAGCTGGAGAGGCGTCCCAATTGCCCTGCAAAGCCTCGAGGAGAATCCCGAGTTGTCCCTCGCAACTAGGCAGGAGTCCTGACATGGCTGAACAAACACGTGTGTGGAAGGGCCATCCCCGTCGTAACTCGAGAATATACCCCAGGTTCCCGCCGCAACACGAGAAAAACCATGAGACTTCCCCCTCGCCGCGAGATGTGGCCCGTTTCCCCTGCACTGCGTGCAGAGCAATTCCGTTTTGCACATCACACATGAAAGGAGCCTTGATTTCCTTGATGGCACTACAGAGAAACCCCAAGAACACTGTTTCAAGGCTAGAGGGATCCTGAGGTCACTGTAGAAACACGAAAGAGCTCCGTGGACCAAGAATCAACACGAGATGAGAGGTTAGTCCCTGGCTTCGACTCCTGAGGAATACCACTTTATCACAAGCACCTCAAGAGGAGGCTTCTCTCAGCTCTAGGTATGTGAGAGGGACCCTGAGTTTGCGGCCTCAAGTGGAATGGACACCACGATGACCTGACTCGAAATAAGGCCGGATATCCCTGCAGTGACTGGAATGCAGGCTCGTCTTGCATCTCCCAAGACGAAAGGGTGTCTGAATCCCCTGTGGAGACCACAGAGAAAGACCTAGTTCCCCACCTCATCGCGACCGGAGGCCTCACATCCTTTGAAAACTCCAGAGGTACGCGGAGATCAGTGCCTCCAAAGGAGACGATGCCTGAGTCATCGTGAAACTTGATAGGAGACCCAGGATTCCTGTGGCACGTGGAAAGGGACCCTTGGTCTCCCGTCTCAGCTGGAGAGGCGCCCAATTGCCCTGCCAAGCCTCGAGGAGAATCCCGAGTTGTCCCTCGCAACTAGGCAGGAGTCCTGACGTGGCTGAACAAACACGTGGGTGGAAGGGCCATCCCCGTCGTAACTCGAGAATATACCCCAGGTTCCCGCCGCAACTCGAAAAAAGCCATGAGACTTCCCCCTCGCCGCGAGATGAGGCCCGATTCCCCTGCACTGCGTGCAGAGCAATTCTGTGTTGCACATCACACATGAAAGGAGCCTTGATTTCCTTCATGGCACTCCAGAGAAACCCCAAGAACACTGTTTCAAGGCTAGAGGGATCCTGAGGTCACTGTAGCAACACGAAAGAGCTCCGTGGACCCAAAATCAACACGAGATGAGAGGTTAGTCCATGGCTTCGACTCCTGAGGAATACCACCTTACCACAAGCACCTCAAGAGGAGGCTTCTCTCAGCTCTAGGTATGTGAGAGGGATCCTGAGTTTGAGGCCTCAAGTGGAATGGAAACCGCGATGCCCTGACTCGAAATAAGGCCGGATATCCCTGCAGTGACTTGAATGCAGGCTCGTCTTGCATCTCCCAAGAAGAAAGGATGTCTGAATTCCCTGTGGAGACCACAGAGAAACACCTAGTTCCACACATCATTGCGACCGGAGCCCTCACATCCTTTGAAAACTCCAGAGGTACGCGGAGATCAGTGCCTCCAAAGGAGACGATGCCTGACTCCTCGTGAAACTTGATAGGAGTCCTAGGATTCTTGTGGCACGTGGAAAGGGACCCTTGGTCTCCCGCCTCAGCTGGAGAGGCGTTCCAATTGCCCTGCCAAGCCTCGAGGAGAATCCCGAGTTGTCCCTCGCAACTAGGCAGGAGTCCTGACGTGGCTGAACAAACACGTGGGTGGAAGGGCCATCCCCGTCGTAACTCGAGAATATACCCCAGGTTCCCGCCGCAACTCGAGAAAAACCATGAGACTTCCCCCTCGATGCGAGATGAGGCCCGATTCCCCTGTACTGCGTGCAGAGCAATTCCGTCTTGCACATCACACATGAAAGGAGCCTTGATTTCCTTGATGGCACTCCAGAGAAACCCCAAGAACACTGTTTCAAGGATAGAGGGATCCTGAGGTCACTGTAGCAACACGAAAGAACTCTGTGGACCAAAAATCAACTCGAAAAGAGAGGTTAGTCCCTGGATTCGTCTCCAGAGGAATACCACCTTACCACAAGCACCTCAAGAGGAGGCTTCTCTCAGCTCTAGGTATGTGAGAGGGACCCTGAGTTTGCGGCCTCAAGTGGAATGGACACCGCGATGCCCTGACTCGAAATAAGGCCGGATATCCCTGCAGTGACTTCAATGCAGTCTCGTCTTGCATCTCCCAGGACGAAAGGATGTCTGAATCCCCTGTGGAAAGCACAGAGAAAGACTTAGTTCCCCACCTCATCGCGACCGATAGCCTCACATCCTTTGAAAACTCCAGAGGCACGCGGAGATCAGTGCCTCCAAAGGAGACGATGCCTGACTCCTCGTGAAACTTGATAGGAGTCCCAGGATTCCTGTGGCACTTATAAAGGGACACTTGGTCTCCCGCCTCAGCTGGAGAGGCGTCCCAATTGCCCTGCCAAGCCTCGAGGAGAATCCAGAGTTGTCCCTCGCAACTAGGCAGGAGTCCTGACGTTGCTGAAGAAACACGTGGGTGGAAGGGCCATCCCCGTCGTAACTCGAGAATATACCCCAGGTTTCCGCCGCAACTCGAGAAAAACCATGAGACTTCCCCCTCGCCGCAAGATGAGGCCCGATTCCCCTGCACTGCGTGCAGAGCAATTCTGTGTTGCACATCACACATGAAAGGAGCTTTGATTTCCTTCACGGCACTCCAGAGAAACCCCAAGAACACTGTTTCAAGGCTAGAGGGATCCTGAAGTCACTGTAGCAACACGAAAGAACTCTGTGGACCAAAAATCAACTCGAGATGAGAGGTTAGTCCCTGGCTTCGACTCCAGAGGAATACCACCTTAGCAGAAGCACCTCAAGAGGAGGCTTCTCTCAGCTCTAGGTATGTGAGAGGGACCCTGAGTTTGCGGCCTCAAGTGGAATGGACACCGCGATGCCCTGACTCGAAATAAGGCCGGATATCCCTGCAGTGACTTGAATGCAGCCTCGTCTTGCATCTCCCAAGACGAAAGGGTGTCTGAATCCCCTGTGGAGACCACAGAGAAAGACCTAGTTCCCCACCTCAACGCGACAGGAAGCCTCAAATCCTTTGAAAACTCCAGAGGTATGCGGAGATCAGTGCCTCCAAAGGAGACGATGCCTGACTCCTCGTGAAACTTGATAGGAGACCCAGGATTCCTGTGGCACGTTGAAAGGGACCCTTGGTCTCCCGCCTCAGCTGGAGAGGCGTCCCAATTGCCCTGCCAAGCCTCGAGGAGAATCACGAGTTGTCCCTCGCAACTAGGCAGGAGTCCTGACATGGCTGAACAAACACGTGTGTGGAAGGGCCATCCCCGTCGTAACTCGAGAATATACCCCAGGTTCCCGCCGCAACACGAGAAAAACCATGAGACTTCCCCCTCGCCGCGAGATGTGGCCCGTTTCCCCTGCACTGCGTGCAGAGCAATTCCGTGTTGCACATCACACATGAAAGGAGCCTTGATTTCCTTGATGGCACTACAGAGAAACCCCAAGAACACTGTTTCAAGGCTAGAGGGATCCTGAGGTCACTGTAGAAACACGAAAGAGCTCCGTGGACCAAGAATCAACACGAGATGAGAGGTTAGTCCCTGGCTTCGACTCCTGAGGAATACCACTTTATCACAAGCACCTCAAGAGGAGGCTTCTCTCAGCTCTAGGTATGTGAGAGGGATCCTGAGTTTGCGGCCTCAAGTGGAATGGACACCGCGATGCCCTGACTCGAAATAAGGCCGGATATCCCTGCAGTGACTGGAATGCAGGCTCGTCTTGCATCTCCCAAGAAGAAAGGATGTCTGAATCCCCTGTGGAGACCACAGAGAAACACCTAGTTCCCCACCTCATCGCGACCGGAGGCCTCACATCCTTTGAAAACTCCAGAGGTACGCGGAGATCAGTGCCTCCAAAGGATAGGATGCCTGACTCCTCGTGAAACTTGATAGGAGTCCCAGGATTCTTGTGGCACGTGGAAAGGGACCCTTGGTCTCCCGCCTCAGCTGGAGAGGCGTTCCAATTGCCCTGCCAAGCCTCGAGGAGAATCCCGAGTTGTCCCTCGCAACTAGGCAGGAGTCCTGACGTGGCTGAACAAACACGTGGGTGGAAGGGCCATCCCCGTCGTAACTCGAGAATATACCCCAGGTTCCCGCCGCAACTCGAGAAAAACCATGAGACTTCCCCCTCGCCGCGAGATGAGGCCCGATTCCCCTGCACTGCGTGCAGAGCAATTCCGTGTTGCACATCACACATGAAAGGAGCCTTGATTTCCTTGATGGCACTCCAGAGAAACCCCAAGAACACTGTTTCAAGGCTAGAGGGATCCTGAGGTCACTGTAGCAACACGAAAGAGCTCCGTGGGCCAAAAATCAACTCGAGATGAGAGGTTAGTCCCTGGCTTCGACTCCAGAGGAATACCACCTTACCACAAGCACCTCAAGAGGAGGCTTCTCTCAGCTCTAGGTATGTGAGAGGGACCCTGAGTTTGCGGCCTCAAGTGGAATGGACACCGCGATGCCCTGACGCGAAATAAGGCTGCATATCGCTGCAGTGACTTGAATGCAGGCTCGTCTTGCATCTCCCAAGATGAAAGGATGTCTGAATCCCCTGTGGAGACCACAGAGAAACACCTAGTTCCCCACCTCATCGCGACCGGAGGCCTCACATCCTTTGAAAACTCCAGAGGTACACGGAGATCAGTGCCTCCAAAGGAGACGATGCCTGACTCCTCGTGAAACTTGATAGGAGTCCCAGGATTCCTGTGGCACTTGGAAAGGGACCCTTGGTCTCCCGCCTCAGCTGGAGAGGCGTCCCAATTGCCTTGCCAAGCCTCGAGGAGAATCCCGAGTTGTGTCTCGCAACTTTGCAGGAGTCCTGACGTGGCTGAACAAACACGTGTGTGGAAGGGCCATCCCCGTCGTAACTCGAGAATATACCCCAGGTTCCCGCCGCAACTCGAGAAAAACCATGAGACTTCCCCCTCGATGCGAGCTGAGGCCAGATACCCCTGTACTGCGTGCAGAGCAATTCTGTGTTGCACATCACACATGAAAGGAGCCTTGATTTCCTTGATGGCACTCCAGAGAAACCCCAAGAACACTGTTTCAAGGATAGAGGGATCCTGAGGTCACTGTAGCAACACGAAAGAACTCTGTGGACCAAAAATCAACTCGAAAAGAGAGGTTAGTCCCTGGATTCGTCTCCAGAGGAATACCACCTTACCACAAGCTCCTCAAGAGGAGGCTTCTCTCAGCTCTAGGTATGTGAGAGGGACCCTGAGTTTGCGGCCTCAAGTGGAATGGACACCGCGATGCCCTGACTCGAAATAAGGCCGGATATCCCTGCAGTAACTTCAATGCAGGCTCGTCTTGCATCTCCCAGGACGAAAGGATGTCTGAATCCCCTGTGGAAAGCACAGAGAAAGACTTAGTTCCCCACCTCATCGCGACCGATAGCCTCACATCCTTTGAAAACTCCAGAGGTACGCGGAGATCAGTGCCTCCAAAGGAGACGATGCCTGACTCCTCGTGAAACTTGATAGGAGTCCCAGGATTCCTGTGGCACTTGGAAAGGGACACTTGGTCTCCCGCCTCAGCTGGAGAGGCGTCCCAATTGCCCTGCCAAGCCTCGATGAGAATCCAGAGTTGTCCCTCGCAACTAGGCAGGAGTCCTGACATGGCTGAACACACACGTGGGTGGAAGGGCCATCCCCGTCGTAACTCGAGAATATACCCCAGGTTCCCGCCGCAACTCGAGAAAAACCATGAGTCTTCCACCTCGCCGCGAGATGAGGCCCGATTCCCCTGCACTGCGTGCAGAGCAATTCCGTGTTGCACATCACACATGAAAGGATCCTTGATTTCCTTGATGGCACTCCAGAGAAACCCCAAGAACACTGTTTCAAGGCTAGAGGGATCCTGAGGTCACTGTAGCAACACGAAAGAGCTCCGTGGGCCAAAAATCAACTCGAAAAGAGAGGTTAGTCCCTGGCTTCGACTCCAGAGGAATACCACCTTACCACAAGCACCTCAAGAGGAGGCTTCTCTCAGCTCTAGGTATGTGAGAGGGACCCTGAGTTTGCGGCCTAAAGTGGAATGGACACCGCGATGCCCTGACGCGAAATAAGGCTGGATATCCCTGCAGTGACTTGAATGCAGGCTCGTCTTGCATCTCCCAAGATGAAAGGATGTCTGAATCCCCTGTGGAGACCACAGAGAAAGACCTAGTTCCCCACCTCATTGCGACCGGAGGCCTCACATCCTTTGAAAACTCCAGAGGTACGTGGAGATCAGTGCCTCCAAAGGAGACGATGCCTGACTCCTCGTGAAACTTGATAGGAGTCCCAGGATTCCTGTGGCACGTGGAAAGGGACCCTTGGTCTCCCGCCTCAGCTGGAGAGGCGTCCCAATTGCCTTGCCAAGCCTCGAGGAGAATCCCGAGTTGTGTCTCGCAACTAGGCAAGAGTCCTGACGTGGCTGAACAAACACGTGTGTGGAAGGGCCATCCCCGTCGTAACTCGAGAATATACCCCAGGTTCCCGCCGCAACTCGAGAAAAACCATGAGACTTCCCCCTCGCCGCGAGATGAGGCCCGATTCCCCTGCACTGCGTGCAGAGCAATTCTGTGTTGAACATCACACATGAAAGGAGCCTTGATTTCCTTCATGGCACTCCAGAGAAACCCCAAGAACAATGTTTCAAGACTAGAGGGATCCTGAGGTCACTGTAGCAACACGAAAGAGCTCCGTGGACCCAAAATCAACTCGAGATGAGAGGTTAGTTCCTGGCTTCGACTCCAGAGGAATACCACCTTACCACAAGCACCTCAAGAGGAGGCTTCTCTCAGCTCTAGGTATGTGAGAGGGACCCTGAGTTTGGGGCCTCAAGTGGAATGGACACCGCGATGCCCTGACTCGAAATAAGGCCGGATATCCCTGCAGTGACTGGAATGCAGGCTCGTCTTGCATCTCCCAAGACGAAAGGGTGTCTTAATCCCCTGTGGAGACCACAGAGAAAGACCTAGTTCCCCACCTCATCAGGACCGGGGGCCTCAAATCCTTTGAAAACTCCAGAGGTATGCGGAGATCAGTGCCTCCAAATGAGACGATGCCTGACTCCTCGTGAAACTTGATAGGAGACCCAGGATTCCTGTGGCACGTGGAAAGGGACCCTTGGTCTCCCGTCTCAGCTGGAGAGGCGTCCCAATTGCCCTGCAAAGCCTCGAGGAGAATCCCGAGTTGTCCCTCGCAACTAGGCAGGAGTCCTGACGTGGCTGAACAAACACGTGGGTGGAAGGGCCATCCCCGTCGTAACTCGAGAATATACCCCAGGTTCCCGCCGCAACTCGAGAAAAACCATGAGACTTCCCCCTCGATGCGAGATGAGGCCCGATTCCCCTGTATTGCGTGCAGAGCAATTCCGTCTTGCACATCACACATGAAAGGAGCCTTGATTTCCTTGATGGCACTCCAGAGAAACCCCAAGAACACTGTTTCAAGGATAGAGGGATCCTGAGGTCACTGTAGCAACACGAAAGAACTCTGTGGACCAAAAATCAACTCGAAAAGAGAGGTTAGTCCCTGGATTCGTCTCCAGAGGAATACCATCTTACCACAAGCACCTCAAGAGGAGGCTTCTCTCAGCTCTAGGTATGTGAGAGGGACCCTGAGTTTGCGGCCTCAAGTGGAATGGACACCGCGATGCCCTGACTCGAAATAAGGCCGGATATCCCTGCAGTGACTTCAATGCAGGCTCGTCTTGCATCTCCCAGGACGAAAGGATGTCTGAATCCCCTGTGGAAAGCACAGAGAAAGACTGAGTTCCCCACCTCATCGCGACCGATAGCCTCACATCCTTTGAAAATTCCAGAGGTACGCGGAGATCAGTGCCTCCAAAGGAGACGATGCCTGACTCCTCGTGAAAGTTGATAGGAGTCCCAGGATTCCTGTGGCACTTGGAAAGGGACCCTTGGTCTCCCGCCTCAGCTGGAGAGGCGTCCCAATTGCCTTGCCAAGCCTCGAGGAGAATCCCGAGTTGTGTCTCGCAACTAGGCAAGAGTCCTGACGTGGCTGAACAAACACGTGTGTGGAAGGGCCATCCCCGTCGTAACTCGAGAATATACCCCAGGTTCCCGCCGCAACTCGAGAAAAACCATGAGACTTCCCCCTCGCCGCGAGATGAGGCCCGATTCCCCTGCACTGCGTGCAGAGCAATTCTGTGTTGAACATCACACATGAAAGGAGCCTTGATTTCCTTCATGGCACTCCAGAGAAACCCCAAGAACACTGTTTCAAGGCTAGAGGGATCCTGAGGTCACTGTAGCAACACGAAAGAGCTCCGTGGACCCAAAATCAACTCGAGATGAGAGGTTAGTTCCTGGCTTCGACTCCAGAGGAATACCACCTTACCACAAGCACCTCAAGAGGAGGCTTCTCTCAGCTCTAGGTATGTGAGAGGGACCCTGAGTTTGGGGCCTCAAGTGGAATGGACACCGCGATGCCCTGACTCGAAATAAGGCCGGATATCCCTGCAGTGACTGGAATGCAGGCTCGTCTTGCATCTCCCAAGACGAAAGGGTGTCTTAATCCCCTGTGGAGACCACAGAGAAAGACCTAGTTCCCCACCTCATCAGGACCGGGGGCCTCAAATCCTTTGAAAACTCCAGAGGTATGCGGAGATCAGTGCCTCCAAAGGAGACAATGCCTGACTCCTCGTGAAACTTGGTAGGAGACCCAGGATTCCTGTGGCACGTGGAAAGGGAACCTTGGTCTCCCGTCTCAGCTGGAGAGGCGTCCCAATTGCCCTGCAAAGCCTCGAGGAGAATCCCGAGTTGTCCCTCGCAACTAGGCAGGAGTCCTGACGTGGCTGAACAAACACGTGGGTGGAAGGGCCATCCCCGTCGTAACTCGAGAATATACCCCAGGTTCCCGCCGCAACTCGAGAAAAACCATGAGACTTCCCCCTCGATGCGAGATGAGGCCCGATTACCCTGTATTGCGTGCAGAGCAATTCCGTCTTGCACATCACACATGAAAGGAGCCTTGATTTCCTTGATGGCACTCCAGAGAAACCCCAAGAACACTGTTTCAAGGATAGAGGGATCCTGAGGTCACTGTAGCAACACGAAAGAACTCTGTGGACCAAAAATCAACTCGAAAAGAGAGGTTAGTCCCTGGATTCGTCTCCAGAGGAATACCACCTTACCACAAGCACCTCAAGAGGAGGCTTCTCTCAGCTCTAGGTATGTGAGAGGGACCCTGAGTTTGCGGCCTCATGTTGAATGGACACCGCGATGCCCTGACTCGAAATAAGGCCGGATATCCCTGCAGTGACTTCAATGCAGGCTCGTCTTGCATCTCCCAGGACAAAAGGATGTCTGAATCCCCTGTGGAAAGCACAGAGAAAGACTTAGTTCCCCACCTCATCGCGACCGATAGCCTCACATCCTTTGAAAACTGCAGAGGTACGCGGAGTTCAGTGCCTCCAAAGGAGACGATGCCTGACTCCTCGTGAAACTTGATAGGAGTCCCAGGATTCCTGTGGCACTTGGAAAGGGACCCTTGGTCTCCCGCCTCAGCTGGAGAGGCGTCCCAATTGCCCTGCCAAGCCTCGATTAGAATCCCGAGTTGTCCCTCGCAACTAGGCAGGAGTCCTGACGTGGCTGAACACACACGTGTGTGGAAGGGCCATCCCCGTCGTAACTCGAGAATATACCCCAGGTTCCCGCCGCAACTCGAGAAAAACCATGAGACTTCCCCCTCGCCGCGAGATGAGGCCCGATTCCCCTGCACTGCGTGCAGAGCAATTCCGTGTTGCACATCACACATGAAAGGAGCCTTGATTTCCTTGATGGCACTCCAGAGAAACCCCAAGAACACTGTTTCAAGGCTAGAGGGATCCTGAGGTCACTGTAGCAACACGAAAGAGCTCCGTGGGCCAAAAATCAACTCGAGATGAGAGGTTAGTCCCTGGCTTCGACTCCAGAGGAATACCACCTTACCACAAGCACCTCAACAGGAGGCTTCTCTCAGCTCTAGGTATGTGAGAGGGACCCTGAGTTTGCGGCCTCAAGTGGAATGGACACCGCAATGCCCTGACGCGAAATAAGGCCGGATATCCCTGCAGTGACTTGAATGCAGGCTCGTCTTGCATCTCCCAAGATGAAAGGATGTCTGAATCCCCTGTGGAGACCACAGAGAAACACCTAGTTCCCCACCTCATCGCGACCGGAGGCCTCACATCCTTTGAAAACTCCAGAGGTACGCGGAGATCAGTGCCTCCAAAGGAGACGATGCCTGACTCCTCGTGAAACTTGATAGGAGTCCCAGGATTCCTGTGGCACGTGGAAAGGGACCCTTGGTCTCCCGCCTCAGCTGGAGAGGCGTCCCAATTGCCTTGCCAAGCCTCGAGGAGAATCCCGAGTTGTGTCTCGCAACTAGGCAAGAGTCCTGACATGGCGGAACAAACACGTGTGTGGAAGGGCCATCCCCGTCGTAACTCGAGAATATACCCCAGGTTCCCGCCGCAACTCGAGAAAAACCATGAGACTTCCCCCTCACCACGAGATGAGGCCCGATTCCCGTGCACTGCGTGCAGAGCAATTCTGTGTTGCACATCACACATGAAAGGAGCCTTGATTTCCTTCATGGCACTCCAGAGAAACCCCAAGAACACTGTTTCAAGGCTAGAGGGATCCTGAGGTCACTGTAGCAACACGAAAGAGCTCCGTGGACCCAAAATCAACTCGAGATGAGAGGTTAGTCCCTGGCTTCGACTCCAGAGGAATACCACCTTACCACAAGCACCTCAAGAGGAGGCTTCTCTCAGCTCTAGGTATGTGAGAGGGACCCTGAGTTTGCGGCCTCAAGTGGAATGGACACCGCGATGCCCTGACTCGAAATAAGGCCGGATATCCCTGCAGTGACTGGAATGCAGGCTCGTCTTGCATCTCCCAAGACAAAAGGGTGTCTGAATCCCCTGTGGAGACCACAGAGAAAGACCTAGTTCCCCACCTCATCGCGACAGGAGGCCTCAAATCCTTTGAAAACTCCAGAGGTATGCGGAGATCAGTGCCTCCAAAGGAGACGATGCCTGACTCCTCGTGAAACTTGATAGGAGACCCAGGATTCCTGTGGCACGTGAAAAGGGACCCTTGGTCTCCCGCCTCAGTTGGAGAGGCGTTCCAATTGCCCTGCCAAGCCTCGAGGAGAATCCCGAGTTGTCCCTCGCAACTAGGCAGAGGTCCTGACGTGGCTGAACAAACACGTGGGTGGAAGGGCCATCCCCGTCGTAACTCGAGAATATACCCCAGGTTCCCGCCGCAACTCGAGAAAATCCTGAGACTTCCCCCTCGCCGCGAGATGAGGCCCGATTCCCCTGCACTGCGTGCAGAGCAATTCCGTGTTGCACATCACACATGAAAGGAGCCTTGATTTCCTTGATGGCACTCCAGAGAAACCCCAAGAACACTGTTTCAAAGCTAGAGGGATCCTGAGGTCACTGTAGCAACACGAAAGAGCTCCGTGGGCCAAAAATCAACTCGAGATGAGAGGTTAGTCCCTGGCTTCGACTCCAGAGGAATACCACCTTACCACAAGCACCTCAAGAGGAGGCTTCTCTCAGCTCTAGGTATGTGAGAGGGACCCTGAGTTTGCGGCCTCAAGTGGAATGGACACCGCGATGCCCTGACGCGAAATAAGGCTGGATATCCCTGCAGTGACTTGAATGCAGGCTCGTCTTGCATCTCCCAAGACGAAAGGGTGTCTGAATCCCCTGAGGAGACCACAGAGAAAGACCTAGTTCCCCACCTCATCGCGACAGGAGGCCTCAAATCCTTTGAAAACTCCAGAGGTACGCGGAGATCAGTGCCTCCAAAGGAGACGATGCCTGACTCCTCGTGAAACTTGATAGGAGACCCAGGATTACTGTGGCACGTGGAAAGGGACCCTTGGTCTCCCGTCTCAGCTGGAGAGGCGTCCCAATTGCCCTGCAAAGCCTCGAGGAGAATCCCGAGTTGTCCCTCGCAACTAGGCAGGAGTCCTGACATGGCTGAACACACACGTGTGTGGAAGGGCCATCCCCGTCGTAACTCGAGAATATACCCCAGGTTCCCGCCACAACTCGAGAAAAACCATGAGACTTCCCCCTCGCCGCGAGATGAGGCCCGATTCCCCTGCACTGCGTGCAGAGCAATTCCGTGTTGCACATCACACATGAAAGGAGCCTTGATTTCCTTGATGGCACTCCAGAGAAACCCCAAGAACACTGTTTCAAGGCTAGAGGGAACCTGAGGTCTCTGTAGCAACACGAAAGAGCTCCGTGGACCAAGAATCAACACGAGATGAGAGGTTAGTCCCTGGCTTCGACTCCTGAGGAATACCACCTTACCACAAGCACCTCAAGAGGAGGCTTCTCTCAGCTCTAGGTATGTGAGAGGGATCCTGAGTTTGCGGCCTCAAGTGGAATGGACACCGCGATGCCCTGACTCGAAATAAGGCCGGATATCCCTGCAGTGACTTGAATGCAGGCTCGTCTTGCATCTCCCAAGAAGAAAGGATGTCTGAATCCCCTGTGGAGACCACAGAGAAACACCTAGTTCCCCACCTCATCGCGACCGGAGGCCTCACATCCTTTGAAAACTCCAGAGGTACGCGGAGATCAGTGCCTCCAAAGGAGACGATGCCTGACTCCTCGTGAAACTTGATAGGAGTCCCAGGATTCTTGTGGCACGTGGAAAGGGACACTTGGTCTCCCGCCTCAGCTGGAGAGGCGTTCCAATTGCCCTGCCAAGCCTCGAGGAGAATCCCGAGTTGTCCTTCGCAACTAGGCAAGAGTCCTGACGTGGCTGAACAAACACGTGGGTGGAAGGGCCATCCCCGTCGTAACTCGAGAATATACCCCAGGTTCCCGCCGCAACTCGAGAAAAACCATGAGACTTCCCCCTCGATGCGAGATGAGGCCCTATTCCCCTGCACTGCGTGCAGAGCAATTCTGTGTTGCACATCACACATGAAAGGAGCCTTGATTTCCTTGATGGCACTCCAGAGAAACCCCAAGAACACTGTTTCAAGGATAGAGGGATCCTGAGGTCACTGTAGCAACACGAAAGAACTCTGTGGACCAAAAATCAACTCGAAAAGAGAGGTTAGTCCCTGGATTCGTCTCCAGAGGAATACCACCTTACCACAAGCTCCTCAAGAGGAGGCTTCTCTCAGCTCTAGGTATGTGAGAGGGACCCTGAGTTTGCGGCCTCAAGTGGAATGGACACCGCGATGCCCTGACTCGAAATAAGGCCTGATATCCCTGCAGTAACTTCAATGCCGGCTCGTCTTGCATCTCCCAGGACGAAAGGATGTCTGAATCCCCTGTGGAAAGCACAGAGAAAGACTTAGTTCCCCACCTCATCGCGACCGATAGCCTCACATCCTTTGAAAACTCCAGAGGTACGCGGAGATCAGTGCCTCCAAAGGAGACGATGCCTGACTCCTCGTGAAAATTGATAGGAGTCCCAGGATTCCTGTGGCACTTGGAAAGGGACACTTGGTCTCCCGCCTCAGCTGGAGAGGCGTCCCAATTGCCCTGCCAAGCCTCGAGGAGAATCCAGAGTTGTCCCTCGCAACTAGGCAGGAGTCCTGACGTCGCTGAAGAAACACGTGGGTGGAAGGGCCATCCCCATCGTAACTCGAGAATATACCCCAGGTTCCCGCCGCAACTCGAGAAAAACCATGAGACTTCCCCCTCGCCGCGAGATGAGGCCCGATTCCCCTGCACTGCGTGCAGAGCAATTCCGTGTTGCACATCACACATGAAAGGAGCCTTGATTTCCTTGATGGCACTCCAGAGAAACCCCAAGAACACTGTTTCAAGGCTAGAGGGATCCTGAGGTCACTGTAGCAACACGAAAGAGCTCCGTGGGCCAAAAATCAACTCGAGATGAGAGGTTAGTCCCTGGCTTCGACTCCAGAAGAATACCACCTTACCACAAGCACCTCAAGAGGAGGCTTCTCTCAGCTCTAGGTATGTGAGAGGGACCCTGAGTTTGCGGCCTCAAGTGGAATGGACACCGCGATGTCCTGACGCGAAATAAGGCTGGATATCCCTGCAGTGACTTGAATGCAGGCTCGTCTTGCATCTCCCAAGATGAAAGGATGTCTGAATCCCCTGTGGAGACCACAGAGAAAGACCTAGTTCCCCACCTCATTGCGACCGGAGGCCTCACATCCTTTGAAAACTCCAGAGGTACGCGGAGATCAGTGCCTGCAAAGGAGACGATGCCTGACTCCTCGTGAAACTTGATAGGAGTCCCAGGATTCCTGTGGCACGTGGAAAGGGACCCTTGGTCTCCCGCCTCAGCTGGAGAGGCGTCCCAATTGCCTTGCCAAGTCTCGAGGAGAATCCCGAGTTGTGTCTCGCAACTAGGCAAGAGTCCTGACGTGGCTGAACAAACACGTGTGTGGAAGGGCCATCCTCGTCGTAACTCGAGAATATACCCCAGGTTCCCGCCGCAACTCGAGAAAAACCATGAGACTTCCCCCTCGCCGCGAGATGAGGCCCGATTCCCCTGCACTGCGTGCAGAGCAATTCCGTGTTGCACATCACACATGAAAGGAGCCTTGATTTCCTTGATGGCACTCCAGAGAAACCCCAAGAACACTGTTTCAAGGCTAGAGGGATCCTGAGGTCACTGTAGCAACACGAAAGAGCTCCGTGGGCCAAAAATCAACTCGAGATGAGAGGTTAGTCCCTGGCTTCGACTCCAGAGGAATACCACCTTACCACAAGCACCTCAAGAGGAGGCTTCTCTCAGCTCTAGGTATGTGAGAGGGACCCTGAGTTTACGGCCTCAAGTGGAATGGACACCGCGATGCCCTGACTGGAAATAAGGCCGGATATCCCTGCAGTGACTGGAATGCAGGCTAGTCTTGCATCTCCCAAGACGAAAGGGTGTCTGAATCCCCTGTGGAGACCACAGAGAAAGACCTAGTTCCCCACCTCATCGCGACAGGAGGCCTCAAATCCTTTGAAAACTCCAGAGGTATGCGGAGATCTGTGCCTCCACAGGAGACGATGCCTGACTCCTCGTGAAACTTGATAGGAGACCCAGGTTTCCTGTGGCACGTGGAAAGGGACCCTTGGTCTCCCGTCTCAGCTGGAGAGGCGTCCCAATTGCCCTGCAAAGCCTCGAGGAGAATCCCGAGTTGTCCCTCGCAACTAGGCAGGAGTCCTGACATGGCTGAACACACACGTGTGTGGAAGGGCCATCCCCGTCGTAACTCGAGAATACACCCCAGGTTCCCGCCGCAACTCGAGAAAAACCATGAGACTTCCCCCTCGCCGCGAGATGAGGCCCGATTCCCCTGCACTGCGTGCAGAGCAATTCCGTGTTGCACATCACACATGAAAGGAGCCTTGATTTCCTTGATGGCACTCCAGAGAAACCCCAAGAACACTGTTTCAAGGATAGAGGGATCCTGAGGTCACTGTAGCAACACGAAAGAGCTCCGTGGACCAAAAATCAACACGAGATGAGAGGTTAGTCCCTGGCTTCGACTCCTGAGGAATACCACCTTACCACAAGCACCTCAAGTGGAGGCTTCTCTCAGCTCTAGGTATGTGAGAGGGATCCTGAGTTTGCGGCCTCAAGTGGAATGGACACCGCGATGCCCTGACTCGAAATAAGGCCGAATATCCCTGCAGTGACTTGAATGCAGGCTCGTCTTGCATCTGCCAAGAAGAAAGGATGTCTGAATCCCCTGTGGAGACCACAGAGAAACACCTAGTTCCACACCTCATCACGACCGGAGGCCTCACATCCTTTGAAAATTCCAGAGGTACGCGGAGATCAGTGCCTCCAAAGGAGACGATGCCTGACTCCTCGTGAAAATTGATAGGAGTCCCAGGATTCTTGTGACACGTGGAAAGGGACCCTTGGTCTCCCGCCTCAGCTGGAGAGGCGTCCCAATTGCCCTGCCAAGCCTCGAGGAGAATCCCGAGTTGTCCCTCGAAACTAGGCAGGAGTCCTGACGTGGCTGAACAAACACGTGGGTGGAAGGGCCATCCCCGTCGTAACTCGAGAATATACCCCAGGTTCCTGCCGCAACTCGAGAAAAACCATGAGACTTCCCCCTCGATGCGAGATGAGGCCCGATTCCCCTGTACTGCGTGCAGAGCAATTCCGTCTTGCACATCACACATGAAAGGAGCCTTGATTTCCTTGATGGCACTCCAGAGAAACCCCAAGAACACTGTTTCAAGGATAGAGGGATCCTGAGGTCACTGTAGCAACACGAAAGAACTCTGTGGACCAAAAATCAACTCGAAAAGAGAGGTTAGTCCCTGGAATCGTCTCCAGAGGAATACCACCTTACCACAAGCACCTCAAGAGGAGGCTTCTCTCAGCTCTAGGTATGTGAGAGGGACCCTGAGTTTGCGGCCTCAAGTGGAATGGACACCGCGATGCCCTGACTCGAAATAAGGCCGGATATCCCTGCAGTGACTTCAATGCAGGCTCGTCTTGCATCTCCCAGGACGAAAGGATGTCTGAATCCCCTGTGGAAAGCACAGAGAAAGACTTAGTTCCCCACCTCATCGCGACCGACAGCCTCACATCCTTTGAAAACTCCAGAGGTACGCGGAGATCAGTGCCTCCAAAGGAGACGATGCCTGACTCCTCGTGAAACTTGATAGGAGTCCCAGGATTCCTGTGGCACTTGGAAAGGGACACTTGGTCTCCCGCCTCAGCTGGAGAGGCTTCCCAATTGCCCTGCCAAGCCTCGAGGAGAATCCCGAGTTGTGTCTCGCAACTAGGCAGGAGTCCTGACGTGGCTGAAGAAACACGTGTGTGGAAGGGCCATCCCCGTCGTAACTCGAGAATATACCCCAGGTTCCCGCCGCAACTCGAGAAAAACCATGAGACTTCCCCCTCGCCGCGAGATGAGGCCCGATTCCCCGGCACTGCGTGCAGAGCAATTCCGTGTTGCACATCACACATGAAAGGAGCCTTGATTTCCTTGATGGCACTCCAGAGAAACCCCAAGAACACTGTTTCAAGGCTAGAGGGATCCTGAGGTCACTGTAGCAACACGAAAGAGCTCCGTGGGCCAAAAATCAACTCGAGATGAGAGGTTAGTCCCTGGCTTCGACTCCAGAGGAATACCACCTTACCACAAGCACCTCAAGAGGAGGCTTCTCTCAGCTCTAGGTATGTGAGAGGGACCCTGAGTTTGCGGCCTCAAGTGGAATGGACACCGCGATGCCCTGACTGGAAATAAGGCCGGATATCCCTGCAGTGACTTGAATGCAGGCTCGTCTTGCATCTCCCAAGATGAAAGGATGTCTGAATCCCCTGTGGAGACCACAGAGAAAGACCTAGTTCCCCATCTCATCGAGACCGGAGGCCTCACATCCTTTGAAAACTCCAGAGGTACGCGGAGATCAGTGCCTCCAAAGGAGACGATCCCTGACTCCTCGTGAAACTTGATAGGAGTCCCAGGATTCCTGTGGCACGGGGAAAGGGACCCTTGATCTCCCGCCTCAGCTGGAGAGGCGTCCCAATTGCCTTGCCAAGCCTCGAGGAGAATCCCGAGTTGTGTCTCGCAACTAGGCAAGAATCCTGACATGGCTGAACAAACACGTGTATGGAAGGGCCATCCCCGTCGTAACTCGAGAATATACCCCAGGTTCCCGCCGCAACTCGAGAAAACCATGAGACTTCCCCCTCGCCGCGAGATGAGGCCCGATTCCCCTGCACTGCGTGCACAGCAATTCTGTGTTGCACATCACACATGAAAGGAGCCTTGATTTCCTTCATGGCACTGCAGAGAAACCCCAAGAACACTGTTTCAATAATAGAAGGATCCTGAGGTCACTGTAGCAACACGAAAGAGCTCCGTGGACCAAAAATCAACTCGAGATGAGAGGTTAGTCCCTGGCTTCGACTCCAGAGGAATACCACCTTACCACAAGCACCTCAAGAGGAGGCTTCTCTCAGCTCTAGGTATGTGAGAGGGACCCTGAGTTTGCGGCCTCAAGTGGAATGGACACCGCGATGCCCTGACTCGAAATAAGGCCGGATATCCCTGCAGTGACTGGAATGCAGCCTAGTCTTGCATCTCCCAAGACGAAATGGTGTCTGAATCCCCTGTGGAGACCACAGAGAAAGACCTAGTTCCCCACCTCATCGCGACAGGAGGCCTCAAATCCTTTGAAAACTCCAGAGGTATGCGGAGATCAGTGCCTCCAAAGGAGACGATGCCTGACTCCTCGTGAAACTTGATAGGAGACCCAGGTTTCCTGTGGCACGTGGAAAGATACCCTTGGTCTCCCGTCTCAGCTGGAGAGGCGTCCCAATTGCCCTGCCAAGCCTCGAGGAGAGTCCCGAGTTGTCCCTCGCAACTAGGCAGGAGTCCTGATGTGGCTGAACAAACACGTGGGTGGAAGGGCCATCCCCGTCGTAACTCGAGAATATACCCCAGGTTCCCGCCGCAACTCGAGAAAAACTATGAGACTTCCCCCTCGATGCGAGATGAGGCCCGATTCCCCTGTATTGCGTGCAGAGCAATTCCGTCTTGCACATCACACATGAAAGGAGCCTTGATTACCTTGATGGCACTCCAGAGAAACCCCAAGAACACTGTTTCAAGGCTAGAGGGATCCTGAGGTCACTGTAGCAACACGAAAGAGCTCCGTGGGCCAAAAATCAACTCGAGATGAGAGGTTAGTCCCTGGCTTCGACTCCAGAGGAATACCACCTTACCACAAGCACCTCAAGAGGAGGCTTCTCTCAGCTCTAGGTATGTGAGAGGGACCCTGAGTTTGTGGCCTCAAGTGGAATGGACACCGTGATGCCCTGATGTGAAATAAGGCCGGATATCCCTGCAGTGACTTGAATGCAGGCTCGTCTTGCATCTCCCAAGATGAAAGGATGTCTGAATCCCCTGTGGAGACCACAGAGAAAGACCTAGTTCCCCACCTCATTGAGACCGGAGGCCTCACATCCTTTGAAAACTCCAGAGGTACGCGGAGATCAGTGCCTCCAAAGGAGACGATGCCTGACTCCTCGTGAAACTTGATAGGAGTCCCCGGATTCCTGTGGCACGTGGAAAGGGAACCTTGGTCTCCCGCCTCAGCTGGAGAGGCGTCCCAATTGCCTTGCCAAGCCTCGAGGAGAATCCCGAGTTGTGTCTCGCAACTAGGCAAGAGTCCTGACATGGCTGAACAAACACGTGTGTGGAAGGGCCATCCCCGTCGTAACTCGAGAATATACCCCAGGTTCCTGCCGCAACTCGAGAAAAACCATGAGACTTCCCCCTCGCCGCGAGATGAGGCCCGATTCCCCGGCACTGCGTGCAGAGCAATTCCGTGTTGCACATCACACATGAAAGGAGCCTTGATTTCCTTCATGGCACTCCAGAGAAACCCCAAGAACACTGTTTCATGGCTAGAGGGATCCTGAGGTCACTGTAGCAACACGAAAGAGATCCGTGGACCAAGAATCAACACGAGATGAGAGGTTAGTCCCTGGCTTCGACTCCTGAGGAATACCACCTTACCACAAGCACCTCAAGAGGAGGCTTCTCTCAGCTCTAGGTATGTGAGAGGGATCCTGAGTTTGCGGCCTCAAGTGGAATGGACACCGCGATGCCCTGACTCGAAATAAGGCCGGATATCCCTGCAGTGACTTGAATGCAGGCTCGTCTTTCATCTCCCAAGATGAAAGGATATCTGAATCCCCTGTGGAGACCACAGAGAAACACCTAGTTCCCCACCTCATCGCGACCGATAGCCTCACATCCTTTGAAAACTCCAGAGGTACGCGGAGATCAGTGCCTCCAAAGGAGACGATGCCTGACTCCTCGTGAAACTTGATAGGAGTCCCAGGATTCTTGTGGCACGTGGAAAGGGACCCTTGGTCTCCCGCCTCAGCTGGAGAGGCGTCCCAATTGCCCTGCCAAGCCTCGAGGAGAATCCCGAGTTGTCCCTCGCAACTAGGCAGGAGTCCTGACGTGGCTGAACAAACACGTGGGTGGAAGGGCCATCCCCGTCGTAACTCGAGAATATACCCCAGGTTCCCGCCGCAACTCGAGAAAAACTATGAGACTTCCCCCTCGATGCGAGATGAGGCCCGATTCCCCTGTATTGCGTGCAGAGCAATTCCGTCTTGCACATCACACATGAAAGGAGCCTTGATTTCCTTCATGGCACTCCAGAGAAACCCCAAGAACACTGTTTCAAGGATAGAGGGATCCTGAGGTCACTGTAGCAACATGAAAGAGCTCCGTGGGCCAAAAATCAACTCGAGATGAGAGGTTAGTCCCTGGCTTCGACTCCAGAGGAATACCACCTTACCACAAGCACCTCAAGAGGAGGCTTCTCTCAGCTCTAGGTATGTGAGAGGGACCCTGACTTTGCGGCCTCAAGTGGAATGGACACCGCGATGCCCTGACGCCAAATAAGGCTGGATATCCCTGCAGTGACTTGAATGCAGGCTCGTCTTGCATCTCCCAAGATGAAAGGATGTCTGAATCCCCTGTGGAGACCACAGAGAAAGACCTAGTTCCCCACCTCATCGCGACCGGAGGCCTCACATCCTTTGAAAACTCCAGAGGTTCGCGGAGATAAGTGCCTCCAAAGGAGACGATGCCTGACTCCTCGTGAAACTTGATAGGAGTCCCAGGATTCCTGTGGCACGTGGAAAGGGACCCTTGGTCTCCCGCCTCAGCTGGAGAGGCGTCCCAATTGCCTTGCCAAGCCTCGAGGAGAATCCCGAGTTGTCCCTCGCAACTAGGCAGGAGCCCTGACATGGCTGAACAAACACGTGTGTGGAAGGGCCATCCCCGTCGTAACTCGAGAATATACCCCAGGTTCCCGCCGCAACTCGAGAAAAACCATGAGACTTCCCCCTTGCCGCGAGATGAGGCCCGATTCCCCTGCACTGCGTGCAGAGCAATTCTGTGTTGCACATCACACATGAAAGGAGCCTTGATTTCCTTGATGGCACTCCAGAGAAACCCCAAGAACACTGTTTCAAGGCTAGAGGGATCCTGAGGTCACTGTAGCAACACGAAAGAGCTCCGTGGGCCAAAAATCAACTCGAGATGAGAGGTTAGTCCCTGGCTTCGACTCCAGAGGAATACCACCTTACCACAAGCACCTCAAGAGGAGGCTTCTCTCAGCTCCAGGTATGTGAGCGGGACCCTGAGTTTGCGGCCTCAAGTGGAATGGACACCGCGATGCCCTGACTCGAAATAAGGCCGGATATCCCTGCAGTGACTGGAATGCAGGCTCGTCTTGCATCTCCCAAGACGAAAGGGTGTCTGAATCCCCTGTGGAGACCACAGAGAAAGACCTAGTTCCCCACCTCATCGCGACCGGAGGCCTCACATCCTTTGAAAACTCCAGAGGTACGCGGAGATCAGTGCCTCCAAAGGAAACGATCCCTGACTCCTCGTGAAACTTGATAGGAGTCCCAGGATTCTTGTGGCACGTGGAAAGGGACCCTTGGTCTCCCGCCTCAGCTGGAGAGGCGTCCCAATTGCCTTGCCAAGCCTCGAGGAGAATCCCGAGTTGTGTCTCGCAACTAGGCAAGAGTCCTGACATGGCTGAACAAACACGTGTGTGGAAGGGCCATCCCCGTCGTAACTCGAGAATATACCCCAAGTTCCCGCCGCAACTCGAGAAAACCATGAGACTTCCCCCTCGCCGCGAGATGAGGCCCGATTCCCCTGCACTGCGTGCAGAGCAATTCTGTGTTGCACATCACACATGAAAGGAGCCTTGATTTCCTTCATGGCACTCCAGAGAAAACCCAGGAACACTGTTTCAAGAATAGAGAGATCCTGAGGGCACTGTAGCAACACGAAAGAGCTCCGTGGACCAAAAATCAACTCGAGATGAGAGGTTAGTCCCTGGCTTCGACTCCAGAGGAATACCACCTTACCACAAGCACCTCAAGAGGAGGCTTCTCTCAGCTCTAGGTATGTGAGAGGGACCCTGAGTTTGCGGCCTCAAGTGGAATGGACACCGCGATGCCCTGACTCGAAATAAGGCCGGATATCCCTGCAGTGACTTGAATGCAGGCTCGTCTTGCATCTCCCAAGAAGAAAGGATGTCTGAATCCTCTGTGGAGACCACAGAGAAACACCTAGTTCCCCACCTCATCGCGACCGAAGGCCTCAAATCCTTTGAAAACTCCAGAGGTACGCGGAGATCAGTGCCTCCAAAGGAGACGATGCCTGACTCCTCGTGAAACTTGATAGGAGTCCCAGGATTCTTGTGGCACGTGGAAAGGGACCCTTGGTCTTCCGCCTCAGCTGGAGAGGCGTTCCAATTGCCCTGCCAAGCCTCGAGGAGAATCCCAAGTTGTCCCTCGCAACTAGGCAGGAGTCCTGACGTGGCTGAACAAACACGTGGGTGGAAGGGCCATCCCCGTCGTAACTCGAGAATATACCCCAGGTTCCCGCCGCAACTCGAGAAAAACCATGAGACTTTCCCCTCGATGCGAGATGAGGCCCGATTCCCCTGTACTGCGTGCAGAGCAATTCCGTCTTGCACATCACACATGAAAGGAGCCTTCATTTCCTTCATGGCACTCCAGAGAAACGCCAAGAACACTGTTTCAAGGATAGAGGGATCCTGAGGTCACTGTAGCAACACGAAAGAACTCTGTGGACCAAAAATCAACTCGAAAAGAGAGGTTAGTCCCTGGATTCGTCTCCAGAGGAATACCACCTTACCACAAGCACCTCAAGAGGAGGCTTCTCTCAGCTCTATGTATGTGAGAGGGACCCTGAGTTTGTGGCCTCAAGTGGAATGGACACCGCGATGCCCTGACTCGAAATAAGGCCGGATATCCCTGCAGTGACTTCAATGTAGGCTCGTCTTGCATCTCCCAGGACGAAAGGATGTCTGAATCCCCTGTGGAAAGCACAGAGAAAGACTTAGTTCCCCACCTCATCGCGACCGATAGCCTCACATCCTTTGAAAACTCCAGAGGTACGCGGAGATCAGTGCCTCCAAAGGAGACGATGCCTGACTCCTCGTGAAACTTGATAGGAATCCCAGGATTCCTGTGGCACTTGGAAAGGGACACTTGGTCTCCCGCCTCAGCTGGAGAGGCGTCCCAATTGCCCTGCCAAGCCTCGAGGAGAATCCAGAGTTGTCCCTCGCAACTAGGCAGGAGTCCTGACATGGCTGAACACACACGTGTGTGGAAGGGCCATCCCCGTCGTAACTCGAGAATATACCCCAGGTTCCCGCCGCAACTCGAGAAAAACTATGAGACTTCCCCCTCGATGCGAGATAAGGCCCGATTCCCCTGCACTGCGTGCAGAGCAATTCCGTCTTGCACATCACACATGAAAGGAGCCTTGATTTCCTTGATGGCACTCCAGAGAAACCCCAAGAACACTGTTTCAAGGATAGAGGGATCCTGAGGTCACTGTAGCAACATGAAAGAGCTCCGTGGGCCAAAAATCAACTCGAGATGAGAGGTTAGTCCCTGGCTTCGACTCCAGAGGAATACCACCTTACCACAAGCACCTCAAGAGGAGGCTTCTCTCAGCTCTAGGTATGTGAGAGGGACCCTGAGTTTGCGGCCTCAAGTGGAATGGACACCGCGATGCCCTGACTCGAAATAAGGCCGGATATCCCTGCAGTGACTTCAATGCAGGCTCGTCTTGCATCTCCCAGGACAAAAGGATGTCTGAATCCCCTGTGGAAAGCACAGAGAAAGACTTAGTTCCCCACCTCATCGCGACCGATAGCCTCACATCCTTTGAAAATTCCAGAGGTACGCGGAGATCAGTGCCTCCAAAGGAGACGATGCCTGACTCCTCGTGAAACTTGATAGGAGTCACAGGATTCCTGTGGCACTTGGAAAGGGACACTTGGTCTCCCGCCTCAGCTGGAGAGGCGTCCCAATTGCCCTGCCAAGCCTCGAGGAGAATCCAGAGTTGTCCCTCGCAACTAGGCAGGAGTCCTGACGTGGCTGAACAAACACGTGGGTGGAAGGGCCATCCCCGTCGTAACTCGAGAATATACCCCAGGTTCCCGCCGCAACTCGAGAAAAACCATGAGACTTCCCATTCGCCGCGAGATGAGGCCCGATTCCCCTGCACTGCGTGCAGAGCAATTCCGTGTTGCACATCACACATGAAAGGAGCCTTGATTTCCTTGATGGCACTCCAGAGAAACCCCAAGAACACTGTTTCAAGGCTAGAGGGATCCTGAGGTCACTGTAGCAACACGAAAGAGCTCCGTGGGCCAAAAATCAACTCGAGATGAGAGGTTAGTCCCTGGCTTCGACTCCAGAGGAATACCACCTTACCACAAGCACCTCAAGAGGAGGCTTCTCTCAGCTCTAGGTATGTGAGAGGGACCCTGAGTTTGCGGCCTCAAGTGGAATGGACACCGCGATGCCCTGACTCGAAATAAGGCCGGATATCCCTGCAGTGACTTGAATGCAGGCTCGTCTTGCATCTCCCAAAAAGAAAGGATGTCTGAATCCCCTGTGGAGACCACAGAGAAACACCTAGTTCCCCACCTCATCGCGACCGAAGGCCTCAAATCCTTTGAAAACTCCAGAGGTACGCGGAGATCAGTGCCTCCAAAGGAGACGATGCCTGACTCCTCGTGAAACTTGATAGGAGTCCCAGGATTCTTGTGGCACGTGGAAAGGGACCCTTGGTCTTCCGCCTCAGCTGGAGAAGCGTTCCAATTGCCCTGCCAAGGCTCGAGGAGAATCCCAAGTTGTCCCTCGCAACTAGGCAGGAGTCCTGACGTGGCTGAACAAACACGTGTGTGGAAGGGCCATCCCCGTCGTAACTCGAGAATATACCCCAGGTTCCCGCCGCAACTCGAGAAAAACCATGAGACTTCCCCCTCGATGCGAGATGAGGCCCGATTCCCCTGTACTGCGTGCAGAGCAATTCCGTCTTGCACATCACACATGAAAGGAGCCTTCATTTCCTTCATGGCACTCCAGAGAAACGCCAAGAACACTGTTTCAAGGATAGAGGGATCCTGAGGTCACTGTAGCAACACGAAAGAACTCTGTGGATCAAAAATCAACTCGAAAAGAGAGGTTAGTCCCTGGATTCGTCTCCAGAGGAATACCACCTTACCACAAGCACCTCAAGAGGAGGCTTCTCTCAGCTCTAGGTATGTGAGAGGGACCCTGAGTTTGCGGCCTCAAGTGGAATGGACACCGCGATGCCCTGACTCGAAATAAGGCCGGATATCCCTGCAGTGACTTCAATGCAGGCTCGTCTTGCATCTCCCAGGACGAAAGGATGTCTGAATCCCCTGTGGAAAGCACAGAGAAAGACTTAGTTCCCCACCTCATCGCGACCGATAGCCTCACATCCTTTGAAAACTCCAGAGGTACGCGGAGATCAGTGCCTCCAAAGGAGACGATGCCTGACTCCTCGTGAAACTTGATAGGAGTCCTAGGATTCCTGTGGCACTTGGAAAGGGACACTTGGTCTCCCGCCTCAGCTGGAGAGGCGTCCCAATTGCCCTGCCAAGCCTCGAGGAGAATCCCGAGTTGTGTCTCGCAACTAGGCAGGAGTCCTGACGTCGCTGAAGAAACACGTGGGTGGAAGGGCCATCCCCGTCGTAACTCGAGAATATACCCCAGGTTCCCGCCGCAACTCGAGAAAAACCATGAGACTTCCCCCTCGCCGCGAGATGAGACCCGATTCCCCTGCACTGCGTGCAGAGCAATTCCGTGTTGCACATCACACATGAAAGGAGCCTTGATTTCCTTGATGGCACTCCAGAGAAACCCCAAGAACACTGTTTCAAGGCTAGAGGGATCCTGAGGTCACTGTAGCAACACGAAAGAGCTCCGTGGGCCAAAAATCAACTCGAGATGAGAGGTTAGTCCCTGGCTTCGACTCCAGAGGAATACCACCTTACCACAAGCACCTCAAGAGGAGGCTTCTCTCAGCTCTAGGTATGTGAGAGGGACCCTGAGTTTGCGGCCTCAAGTGGAATGGACACCGCGATGCCCTGACGCGAAATAAGGCTGGATATGCCTGCAGTGACTTGAATGCAGGCTCGTCTTGCATCTCCCAGGACGAAAGGATGTCTGAATCCCCTGTGGAGACCACAGAGAAAGACCTAGTTCCCCACCTCATCGCGAACGGAGGCCTCACATCCTTTGAAAACTCCAGAGGTACGCGGAGATCAGTGCCTCCAAAGGAAACGATGCCTGACTCCTCGTGAAACTTGATAGGAGTCCCAGGATTCCTGTGGCACGTGGAAAGGGACCCTTGGTCTCCCGCCTCAGCTGGAGAGGCGTCCCAATTGCCTTGCCAAGCCTCGAGGAGAATCCCGAGTTGTGTCTCGCAACTAGGCAAGAGTCCTGACATGGCTGAACAAACACGTGTGTGGAAGGGCCATCCCCGTCGTAACTCGAGAATATACCCCAGGTTCCCGCCGCAACTCGAGAAAACCATGAGACTTCCCCCTCGCCGCGAGATGAGGCCCGATTCCCCTGCACTGCGTGCAGAGGAATTCTGTGTTGCACATCACACATGAAAGGAGCCTTGATTTCCTTCATGGCACTCCAGAGAAAACCCAAGAACACTGTTTCAAGAATAGAGGGATCCTGAGGTCACTGTAGCAACACGAAAGAGCTCCGTGGACCAAAAATCAACTCGAGATGAGAGGTTAGTCCCTGGCTTCGACTCCAGAGGAATACCACCTTACCACAAGCACCTCAACAGGAGGCTTCTCTCAGCTCTAGGTATGTGAGAGGGACCCTGAGTTTGCGGCCTCAAGTGGAATGGACACCGCGATGCCCTGACTCGAAATAAGGCCGGATATCCCTGCAGTGACTTCAATGCAGGCTCGTCTTGCATCTCCCAAGACGAAAGGGTGTCTGAATCCCCTGTGGATACCACAGAGAAACACCTAGTTCCCCACCTCATCGCGACCGGAGGCCTCACATCCTTTGAAAACTCCAGAGGTACGCGGAGATCAGTGCCTCCAAAGGAGACGATGCCTGACTCCTCGTGAAACTTGATAGGAGTCCCAGGATTCCTGTGGCACTTGGAAAGGGACACTTGGTCTCCCGCCTCAGCTGGAGAGGCGTCCCAATTGCCCTGCCAAGCCTCGAGGAGAATCCAGAGTTGTCCCTCGCAACTAGGCAGGAGTCCTGACGTCGCTGAAGAAACACGTGGGTGGAAGGGCCATCCCCGTCGTAACTCGAGAATATACCCCAGGTTCCCGCCGCAACTCGAGAAAAACCATGAGACTTCCCCCTCGCCGCGAGATGAGGCCCGATTCCCCTGCACTGCGTGCAGAGCAATTCCGTGTTGCACATCACACATGAAAGGAGCCTTGATTTCCTTGATGGCACTCCAGAGAAACCCCAAGAACACTGTTTCAAGGCTAGAGGGATCCTGAGGTCACTGTAGCAACACGAAAGAGCTCCGTGGACCAAAAATCAACTCGAGATGAGAGGTTAGTCCCTGGCTTCGACTCCAGAGGAATACCACCTTACCACAAGCACCTCAAGAGGAGGCTTCTCTCAGCTCTAGGTATGTGAGAGGGACCCTGAGTTTGCGGCCTCAAGTGGAATGGACACCGCGATGCCCTGACGCGAAATAAGGCTGGATATCCCTGCAGTGACTTGAATGCAGGCTCGTCTTGCATCTCCCAAGATGAAAGGATGTCTGAATCCCCTGTGGAGACCACAGAGAAAGACCTAGTTCCCCACCTCATCGCGACCGGAGGCCTCACATCCTTTGAAAACTCCAGAGGTACGCGGAGATCAGTGCCTCCAAAGGAGACGATGCCTGACTCCTCGTGAAACTTGATAGGAGTCCCAGGATTCCTGTGGCACGTGGAAAGGGACCCTTGGTCTCCCGCCTCAGCTGGAGAGGCATCCCAATTGCCTTGCCAAGCCTCGAGGAGAATCCCGAGTTGTCCCTCGCAACTAGGCAGGAGTCCTCACGTGGCTGAACAAACACATGTGTGGAAGGGCCATCCCCGTCGTAACTCGAGAATATACCCCAGGTTCCCGCCGCAACTCGAGAAAAACCATGAGACTTCCCCCTCGCCGCGAGATGAGGCCCGATTCCCCTGCACTGCGTGCAGAGCAATTCTGTGTTGCACATCACACATGAAAGGAGCCTTGATTTCCTTGATGGCACTCCAGAGAAAACCCAAGAACACGGTTTCAAGGCTAGAGGGATCCTGAGGTCACTGTAGCAACACGAAAGAGCTCCGTGGGCCAAAAATCAACACGAGATGAGAGGTTAGTCCCTGGCTTCGACTCCAGAGGAATACCACCTTACCACAAGCACCTCAAGAGGAGGCTTCTCTCAGCTCTAGGTATGTGAGAGGGACCCTGAGTTTGCGGCCTCAAGTGGAATGGACACCGCGATGCCCTGACTCGAAATAAGGCCGGATATCCCTGCAGTGACTGGAATGCAGGCTCGTCTTGCATCTCCCAAGACGAAAGGGTGTCTGAATCCCCTGTGGAGACCACAGAGAAAGACCTAGTTCCCCACCTCATCGCGACAGGAGGCCTCAAATCCTTTGAAAACTCCAGAGGTATGCGGAGATCAGTGCCTCCAAAGGAGACGATGCCTGACTCCTCGTGAAACTTGATAGGAGACCCAGGATTCCTGTGGCACGTGGAAAGGGACTCTTGGTCTCCCGTCTCAGCTGGAGAGGCGTCCCAATTGCCCTGCAAAGCCTCGAGGAGAATCCCGAGTTGTCCCTCGCAACTAGGCAGGAGTCCTGACATGGCTGAACACACACGTGTGTGGAAGGGCCATCCCCGTCGTAACTCGAGAATATACCCCAGGTTCCCGCCGCAACTCGAGAAAAACCATGAGACTTCCCCCTCGATGCGAGATGAGGCCCGATTCCCCTGTACTGCGTGCAGAGCAATTCCGTCTTGCACATCACACATGAAAGGAGCCTTGATTTCCTTGATGGCACTCCAGAGAAACCCCAAGAACACTGTTTCAAGGATAGAGGGATCCTGAGGTCACTGTAGCAACACGAAAGAACTCTGTGGACCAAAAATCAACTCGAAAAGAGAGGTTAGTCCCTGGATTCGTCTCCAGAGGAATACCAGCTTACCACAAGCACCTCAAGAGGAGGCTTCTCTCAGCTCTATGTATGTGAGAGGGACCCTGAGTTTGCGGCCTCAAGTGGAATGGACACCGCGATGCCCTGACTCGAAATAAGGCCGGATATCCCTGCAGTGACTTCAATGCAGGCTCGTCTTGCATCTCCCAGGACGAAAGGATGTCTGAATCCCCTGGGGAAAGCACAGAGAAAGACTTAGTTCCCCACCTCATCGCGACCGATAGCCTCACATCCTTTGAAAACTCCAGAGGTACGCGGAGATCAGTGCTTCCAAAGGAGACGATGCCTGACTCCTCGTGAAACTTGATAGGAGTCCCAGGATTCCTGTGGCACTTGGAAAGGGACACTTGGTCTCCCGCCTCAGCTGGAGAGGCGTCCCAATTGCCCTGCCAAGCCTCGAGGAGAATCCAGAGTTGTCCCTCGCAACTAGGCAGGAGTCCTGACGTCGCTGAAAAAACACGTGGGTGGAAGGGCCATCCCCGTCGTAACTCGAGAATATACCCCAGGTTCCCGCCGCAACTCGAGAAAAACCATGAGACTTCCCCCTCGCCGCGAGATGAGGCCCGATTCCCCTGCACTGCGTGCAGAGCAATTCCGTGTTGCACATCACACATGAAAGGAGCCTTGATTTCCTTGATGGCACTCCAGAGAAACCCCAAGAACACTGTTTCAAGGCTAGAGGGATCCTGAGGTCACTGTAGCAACACGAAAGAGCTCCGTGGGCCAAAAATCAACTCGAGATGAGAGGTTAGTCCCTGGCTTCGACTCCAGAGGAATACCACCTTACCACAAGCACCTCAAGAGGAGGCTTCTCTCAGCTCTAGGTATGTGAGAGGGACCCTGAGTTTGCGGCCTCAAGTGGAATGGACACCGCGATGCCCTGACGCGAAATAAGGCTGGATATCCCTGCAGTGACTTGAATGCAGGCTCGTCTTGCATCTCCCAAGATGAAAGGATGTCTGAATCCCCTGTGGAGACCACAGAGAAAGACCTAGTTCCCCACTTCATCGCGACCGGAGGCCTCACATACTTTGAAAACTCCAGAGGTACGCGGAGATCAGTGCCTCCAAAGGAGACGATGCCTGACTCCTCGTGAAACTTGATAGGAGTCCCAGGATTCCTGTGGCACTTGGAAAGGGACCCTTGGTCTCCCGCCTCAGCTGGAGAGGCGTCCCAATTGCCCTGCCAAGCCTCGAGGAGAATCCCGAGTTGTCCCTCGCAACTAGGCAGGAGTCCTGACGTGGCTGAACAAACACGTGGGTGGAAGGGCCATCCCCGTCGTAACTCGAGAATATACCCCAGGTTCCCGCCGCAACTCGAGAAAAACCATGAGACTTCCCCCTCGCCGCGAGATGAGGCCCGATTCCCCTGCACTGCGTGCAGAGCAATTCCGTGTTGCACATCACACATGAAAGGAGCCTTGATTTCCTTGATGGCACTCCAGAGAAACCCCAAGAACACTGTTTCAAGGCTAGAGGGATCCTGAGGTCACTGTAGCAACACGAAAGAGCTCCGTGGGCCAAAAATCAACTCGAGATGAGAGGTTAGTCCCTGGCTTCGACTCCAGAGGAATACCACCTTACCACAAGCACCTCAAGAGGAGGCTTCTCTCAGCTCTAGGTATGTGAGAGGGACCCTGAGTTTGCGGCCTCAAGTGGAATGGACACCGCGATGCCCTGACGCGAAATAAGGCTGGATATCCCTGCAGTGACTTGAATGCAGGCTCGTCTTGCATCTCCCAAGATGAAAGGATGTCTGAATCCCCTGTGGAGACCACAGAGAAAGACCTAGTTCCCCACCTCATCGCGACCGGAGGCCTCACATCCTTTGAAAACTCCAGAGGTACGCGGAGATCAGTGCCTCCAAAGGAGACGATGCCTGACTCCTCGTGAAACTTGATAGGAGTCCCAGGATTCCTGTGGCACGTGGAAAGGGACCCTTGGTCTCCCGCCTCAGCTGGAGAGGCGTCCCAATTGCCTTGCCAAGCCTCGAGGAGAATCCCGAGTTGTGTCTCGCAACTAGGCAAGAGTCCTGACGTGGCTGAACAAACACGTGTGTGGAAGGGCCATCCCCGTCGTAACTCGAGAATATACCCCAGGTTCCCGCCGCAACTCGAGAAAAACCATGAGACTTCCCCCTCGCCGCGAGATGAGGCCCGATTCCCCTGCACTGCGTGCAGAGCAATTCCGTGTTGCACATCACACATGAAAGGAGCCTTGATTTCCTTGATGGCACTCCAGAGAAACCCCAAGAACACTGTTTCAAGGATAGAGGGATCCTGAGGTCACTGTAGCAACACAAAAGAGCTCCGTGGACCCAAAATCAACTCGAGATGAGAGGTTAGTCCCTGGCTTCGACTCCAGAGGAATACCACCTTACCACAAGCACCTCAAGAGGAGGCTTCTCTCAGCTCTAGGTATGTGAGAGGGACCCTGAGTTTGCGGCCTCAAGTGGAATGGACACGGCGATGCCCTGACTCGAAATAAGGCCGGATATCCCTGCAGTGACTGGAATGCAGGCTCGTCTTGCATCTCCCAAGACGAAAGGGTGTCTGAATCCCCTGTGGAGACCACAGAGAAAGACCTAGTTTCCCACCTCATCGCGACAGGAAGCCTCATATCCTTTGAAAACTCCAGAGGTACGCGGAGATCAGTGCCTCCAAAGGAGACGATGCCTGACTCCTCTTGAAACTTGATAGGAGTCCCAGGATTCTTGTGGCACGTGGAAAGGGACCCTTGGTCTCCCGCCTCAGCTGGAGAGGCGTTCCAATTGCCCTGCCAAGCCTCGAGGAGAATCCCGAGTTGTCCCTCGCAACTAGGCAGGAGTCCTGACGTGGCTGAACAAACACGTGGGTGGAAGGGCCATCCCCGTCGAAACTCGAGAATATACCCCAGGTTCCCACCGCAACTCGAGAAAAACCATGAGACTTCCCCCTCGCCGCGAGATGAGGCCCGATTCCCCTGCACTGCGTGCAGAGCAATTCCGTGTTGCACATCACACATGAAAGGAGCCTTGATTTCCTTGATGGCACTCCAGAGAAACCCCAAGAACACTGTTTCAAGGATAGAGGGATCCTGAGGTCACTGTAGCAACACGACAAAGCTCCGTGGGCCAAAAATCAACTCGAGATGAGAGGTTAGTCCCTGGCTTCGACTCCAGAGGAATACCACCTTACCACAAGCACCTCAAGAGGAGGCTTCTCTCAGCTCTCGGTATGTGAGAGGGACCCTGAGTTTGCGGCCTCAAGTGGAATGGACACGGCGATGCCCTGACGCGAAATAAGGCTGGATATCCATGCAGTGACTTGAATGCAGGCTCGTCTTGCATCTCCCAAGATGAAAGGATGTCTGAATCCCCTGTGGAGACCACAGAGAAAGACCTAGTTCCCCACCTCATCGCGACCGGAGGCCTCACATCCTTTGAAAACTCCAGAGGTACGTGGAGATCAGTGCCTCCAAAGGAGACGATGCCTGAATCCTCGTGAAACTTGATAGGAGTCCCAGAATTCCTGTGGCACGTGGAAAGGGACCCTTGGTCTCCCGCCTCAGCTGGAGAGGCGTCCCAATTGCCTTGCCAAGCCTCGAGGAGAATCCAAAGTTGTGTCTCGCAACTAGGCAAGAGTCCTGACGTGGCTGAAGAAACACGTGGGTGGAAGGGCCATCCCCGTCGTAACTCGAGAATATACCCCAGGTTCCCGCCGCAACTCGAGAAAAATCATGAGACTTCCCCCTCGCCGCGAGATGAGGCCCGATTCCCCTGCACTGCGTGCAGAGCAATTCCGTGTTGCACATCACACATGAAAGGAGCCTTGATTTCCTTGATGGCACTCCAGAGAAACCCCAAGAACACTGTTTCAAGGATAGAGGGATCCTGAGGTCACTGTAGCAACACAAAAGAGCTCCGTGGACCCAAAATCAACTCGAGATGAGAGGTTAGTCCCTGGCTTCGACTCCAGAGGAATACCACCTTACCACAAGCACCTCAAGAGGAGGCTTCTCTCAGCTCTAGGTATGTGAGAGGGACCCTGAGTTTGCGGCCTCAAGTGGAATGGACACGGCGATGCCCTGACTCGAAATAAGGCCGGATATCCCTGCAGTGACTGGAATGCAGGCTCGTCTTGCATCTCCCAAGACGAAAGGGTGTCTGAATCCCCTGTGGAGACCACAGAGAAAGACCTAGTTTCCCACCTCATCGCGACAGGAAGCCTCATATCCTTTGAAAACTCCAGAGGTACGCGGAGATCAGTGCCTCCAAAGGAGACGATGCCTGACTCCTCTTGAAACTTGATAGGAGTCCCAGGATTCTTGTGGCACGTGGAAAGGGACCCTTGGTCTCCCGCCTCAGCTGGAGAGGCGTTCCAATTGCCCTGCCAAGCCTCGATTAGAATCCCGAGTTGTCCCTCGCAACTAGGCAGGAGTCCTGACGTGGCTGAACAAACACGTGGGTGGAAGGGCCATCCCCGTCGAAACTCGAGAATATACCCCAGGTTCCCACCGCAACTCGAGAAAAACCATGAGACTTCCCCCTCGCCGCGAGATGAGGCCCGATTCCCCTGCACTGCGTGCAGAGCAATTCCGTGTTGCACATCACACATGAAAGGAGCCTTGATTTCCTTGATGGCACTCCAGAGAAACCCCAAGAACACTGTTTCAAGGATAGAGGGATCCTGAGGTCACTGTAGCAACACGACAAAGCTCCGTGGGCCAAAAATCAACTCGAGATGAGAGGTTAGTCCCTGGCTTCGACTCCAGAGGAATACCACCTTACCACAAGCACCTCAAGAGGAGGCTTCTCTCAGCTCTCGGTATGTGAGAGGGACCCTGAGTTTGCGGCCTCAAGTGGAATGGACACGGCGATGCCCTGACGCGAAATAAGGCTGGATATCCATGCAGTGACTTGAATGCAGGCTCGTCTTGCATCTCCCAAGATGAAAGGATGTCTGAATCCCCTGTGGAGACCACAGAGAAAGACCTAGTTCCCCACCTCATCGCGACCGGAGGCCTCACATCCTTTGAAAACTCCAGAGGTACGTGGAGATCAGTGCCTCCAAAGGAGACGATGCCTGAATCCTCGTGAAACTTGATAGGAGTCCCAGAATTCCTGTGGCACGTGGAAAGGGACCCTTGGTCTCCCGCCTCAGCTGGAGAGGCGTCCCAATTGCCTTGCCAAGCCTCGAGGAGAATCCAAAGTTGTGTCTCGCAACTAGGCAAGAGTCCTGACGTGGCTGAAGAAACACGTGGGTGGAAGGGCCATCCCCGTCGTAACTCGAGAATATACCCCAGGTTCCCGCCGCAACTCGAGAAAAATCATGAGACTTCCCCCTCGCCGCGAGATGAGGCCCGATTCCCCTGCACTGCGTGCAGAGCAATTCTGTGTTGCACATCACACATGAAAGGAGCCTTGATTTCCTTGATGGCACTCCAGAGAAAACCCAAGAACACTGTTTCAAGGCTAGAGGGATCCTGAGGTCACTGTAGCAACACGAAAGAGCTCCGTGGACCAAAAATCAACTCGAGATCAGAGGTTAGTCCCTGGCTTCGACTCCAGAGGAATACCACCTTACCACAAGCACCTCAAGAGGAGGCTTCTCTCAGCTCTAGGTATGTGAGAGGGACCCTGAGTTTGCGGCCTCAAGTGGAATGGACACCGCGATGCCCTGACTCGAAATAAGGCCGGATATCCCTGCAGTGACTGGAATGCAGGCTCGTCTTGCATCTCCCAAGACGAAAGGGTGTCTGAATCCCCTGTGGAGACCACAGAGAAAGACCTAGTTCCCCACCTCATCGCGACAGGAGGCCATAAATCCTTTGAAAACTCCAGAGGTATGCGGAGATCAGTGCCTCCAAAGGAGACGATGCCTGACTCCTCGTGAAACTTGATAGGAGACCCAGGATTCCTGTGGCACGTGGAAAGGGACTCTTGGTCTCCCGTCTCAGCTGGAGAGGCGTCCCAATTGCCCTGCAAAGCCTCGAGGAGAATCCCGAGTTGTCCCTCGCAACTAGGCAGGAGTCCTGACATGGCTGAACACACACGTGTGTGGAAGGGCCATCCCCGTCGTAACTCGAGAATATACCCCAGGTTCCCGCCGCAACTCGAGAAAAACCATGAGACTTCCCCCTCGCCGCGAGATGAGGCCCGATTCCCCTGCACTGCATGCAGAGCAATTCCGTGTTGCACATCACACATGAAAGGAGCCTTGATTTCCTTGATGGCACTCCAGAGAAACCCCAAGAACACTGTTTCAAGGCTAGAGGGATCCTGAGGTCACTGTAGCAACACGAAAGAGCTCCATGGACCAAGAATCAACACGAGATGAGAGGTTAGTCCCTGGCTTCGACTCCTGAAGAATACCACCTTACCACAAGCACCTCAAGAGGAGGCTTCTCTCAGCTCTAGGTATGTGAGAGGGATCCTGAGTTTGCGGCCTCAAGTGGAATGGACACCGCGATGCCCTGACTCGAAATAAGGCCGGATATCCCTGCAGTGACTTCAATGCAGGCTCGTCTTGCATCTCCCAAGAAGAAAGGATGTCTGAATCCCCTGTGGAGACCACAGAGAAACACCTAGTTCCCCACCTCATCACGACCGGAGGCCTCACATCCTTTAAAATCTCCAGAGGTATGCGGAGATCAGTGCCTCCAAAGGAGACGATGCCTGACTCCTCGTGAAACTTGATAGGAGTCCCAGGATTCTTGTGGCACGTGGAAAGGGACCCTTGGTCTCCCGCCTCAGCTGGAGAGGCGTTCCAATTGCCCTGCCATGCCTCGAGGAGAATCCCGAGTTGTCCCTCGCAACTAGGCAGGAGTCCTGACGTGGCTGAACAAACACGTGGGTGGAAGGGCCATCCCCGTCGTAACTCGAGAATATACCCCAGGTTCCCGCCGCAACTCGAGAAAAACCATGAGACTTCCCCCTCGCCGCGAGATGAGGCCCGATTCCCCTGTACTGCGTGCAGAGCAATTCCGTCTTGCACATCACACATGAAAGGAGCCTTGATTTCCCTGATGGCACTCCAGAGAAACCCCAAGAACACTGTTTCAAGGATAGAGGGATCCTGAGGTCACTGTAGCAACACGAAAGAACTCTGTGGACCAAAAATCAACTCGAAAAGAGAGGTTAGTCCCTGGATTCGTCTCCAGAGGAATACCACCTTACCACAAGCACCTCAAGAGGAGGCTTCTCTCAGCTCTAGGTATGTGAGAGGGACCCTGAGTTTGCGGCCTCAAGTGGAATGGACACCGCGATGCCCTGATTCGAAATTAAGCCGGATATCCCTGCAGTGACTTCAATGCAGGCTCGTCTTGCATCTCCCAGGAAGAAAGGATGTCTGAATCCCCTGTGGAAAGCACAGAGAAAGACTTAGTTCCCCACCTCATCGCGACCGATAGCCTCACATCCTTTGAAAACTCCAGAGGTACGCGGAGATCAGTGCCTCCAAAGGAGATGATGCCTGACTCCTCGTAAAACTTCATAGGAGTCCCAGGATTCCTGTGGCACTTGGAAAGGGACACTTGGTCTCCCGCCTCAGCTGGAGAGGCGTCCCAATTGCCCTGCCAAGCCTCGAGGAGAATCCAAAGTTGTCCCTCGCAACTAGGCAGGAGTCCTGACGTCGCTGAAGAAACACGTGGGTGGAAGGGCCATCCCCGTCGTAACTCGAGAATATACCCCAGGTTCCCGCCGCAACTCGATAAAAACCATGAGACTTCCCCCTCGCCGCGAGATGAGGCCCGATTCCCCTGCACTGCGTGCAGAGCAATTCCGTGTTGCACATCACACATGAAAGGAGCTTGATTTCCTTGATGGCACTCCAGAGAAACCCCAAGAACAATGTTTCAAGGCTAGAGGGATCCTGAGGTCACTGTAGCAACACGAAAGAGCTCCGTGGGCCAAAAATCAACTCGAGATGCGAGGTTAGTCCCTGGCTTCGACTCCTGAGGAATACCACCTTACCACAAGCACCTCAAGAGGAGGCTTCTCTCAGCTCTAGGTATGTGAGAGGGACCCTGAGTTTGCGGGCTCAAGTGGAATGGACACCGCGATGCCCTGACGCGAAATAAGGCTGCATATCCCTGCAGTGACTTGAATGCAGGCTCGTCTTGCATCTCCCAAGATGAAAGGATGTCTGAATCCCCTGTGGAGACCACAGAGAAAGACCTAGTTCCCCACCTCATCGCGACCGGAGGCCTCACATCCTTTGAAAACTCCAGAGGTACGCGGAGATCAGTGCCTCCAAAGGAGACGATGCCTGACTCCTCGTGAAACTTGATAGGAGTCCCAGGATTCCTGTGGCACGTGGAAAGGGAACCTTGGTCTCCCGCCTCAGCTGGAGAGGCGTCCCAATTGCCTTGCCAAGCCTCGAGGAGAATCCCGAGTTGTGTCTCACAACTAGGCAAGAGTCCTGACGTGGCTGAACAAACACGTGTGTGGAAGGGTCATCCCCGTCGTAACTCGAGAATATACCCCAGGTTCCCGCCGCAACTCGAGAAAAACCATGAGACTTCCCCATCGCCGCGAGATGAGGCCCGATTCCCCTGCACTGCGTGCAGAGCAATTCCGTGTTGCACATCACACATGAAAGGAGCCTTGATTTCCTTGATGGCACTCCAGAGAAACCCCAAGAACACTGTTTCAAGGCTAGAGGGATCCTGAGGTCACTGTAGCAACACGAAAGAACTCGGTGGACCAAAAATCAACTCGAAAAGAGAGGTTAGTCCCTGGATTCGTCTCCAGAGGAATACCACCTTACCACAAGCACGTCAAGAGGAGGCTTCTCTCAGCTCTAGGTATGTGAGAGGGACCCGGAGTTTGCGGCCTCAAGTGGAATGGACACCGCGATGCCCTGACTCGAAATAAGGCCGGATATCCCTGCAGTGACTTCAATGCAGGCTCGTCTTGCATCTCCCAGGACGAAAGGATGTCTGAATCCCCTGTGGAAAGCACAGAGAAAGACTTAGTTCCCCACCTCATCGCGACCGATGGCCTCACATCCTTTGAAAACTTCAGAGGTACGCGGAGATCAGTGCCTCCAAAGGAGACGATGCCTGACTCCTCGTGAAACTTGATAGGAGTCCCATGATTCCTGTGGCACTTGGAAAGGGACCCTTGGTCTCCCGCCTCAGCTGGAGAGGCGTCCCAATTGCCCTGCCAAGCCTCGAGGAGAATCCAGAGTTGTCCCTCGCAACTAGGCAGGAGTCCTTACATCGCTGAAGTAACACGTGGGTGGAAGGGCCATCCCCGTCGTAATCGAGAATATACCCCAGGTTCCCGCCACACTCGAGAAAAACCATGAGACTTCCCCCTCGCCGCGAGATGAGGCCCGATTCCCCTGCACTGCGTGCAGAGCAATTCCGTGTTGCACATCACACATGAAAGGAGCCTTGATTTCCTTGATGGCACTCCAGAGAAACCCCAAGAACACTGTTTCAAGGCTAGAGGGATCCTGAGGTCACTGTAGCAACACGAAAGAGCTCCGTGGGCCAAAAATCAACTCGAGATGAGAGGTTAGTCCCTGGCTTCGACTCCAGAGGAATACCACCTTACCACAAGCACCTCAAGAGGAGGCTTCTCTCAGCTCTAGGTATGTGAGAGGGACCCTGAGTTTGCGGCCTCAAGTGGAATGGACACCGCGATGCCCTGACGCGAAATAAGGCTGGATATCCCTGCAGGGACTTGAATGCAGGCTCGTCTTGCATCTCCCAAGATAAAAGGATGTCTGAATCCCCTGTGGAGACCACAGAGAAAGACCTAGTTCCCCACCTCATCGCGACAGGAGGCCTCAAATCCTTTGAAAACTCCAGAGGTATGCGGAGATCAGTGCCTCCAAAGGAGACGATGCCTGACTCCTCGTGAAACTTGATAGGAGACCCAGGATTCCTGTGTCACGTGGAAAGGGACCCTTGGTCTCCCGTCTCAGCTGGAGAGGCGTCCCAATTGCTCTGCAAAGCCTCGAGGAGAATCCCGAGTTGTCCCTCGCAACTAGGCAGGAGTCCTGACATGGCTGAACACACACGTGTGTGGAAGGGCCATCCCCGTCGTAACCCGAGAATATACCCCAGGTTCCCGCCGCAACTCGAGAAAAACCATGAGACTTCCCCCTCGCCGCGAGATGAGGCCCCATTCCCCTGCACTGCGTGCAGAGCAATTCCGTGTTGCACATCACACATGAAAGGAGCCTTGATTTCCTTGATGGCACTCCAGAGAAACCCCAAGAACACTCTTTCAAGGCTAGAGGGATCCTGAGGTCACTGTAGCAACACGAAAGAGCTCCGTGGACCAAGAATCAACACGAGATGAGAGGTTAGTCCCTGGCTTCGACTCCTGAGGAATACCACCTTACCACAAGCACCTCAAGAGGAGGCTTCTCTCAGCTCTAGGTATGTGAGAGGGACCCTGAGTTTGCGGCCTCAAGTGGAATGGACACCGCGATGCCCTGACGCGAGATAAGGCTGGATATCCCTGCAGTGACTGGAATGCAGGCTCGTCTTGCATCTCCGAAGAAGAAAGGATGTCTGAATCCCCTGTGGAGACCACAGAGAAACACCTAGTTCCCCACCTCATCGCGACAGGAGGCCTCACATCCTTTGAAAACTCCAGAGGTACGCGGAGATCAGTGCCTCCAAAGGAGACGATGCCTGACTCCTCGTGAAACTTGATAGGAGTCCCAGGATCCTTGTGGCACGTGGAAAGGGACCCTTGGTCTCCCGCCTCAGCTGGAGAGGCGTTCCAATTGCCCTGCCAAGCCTCGAGGAGAATCCCGAGTTGTCCCTCGCAACTAGGCAGGAGTCCTGACGTGGCTGAACAAACACGTGGGTGGAAGGGTTATCCCCGTCGTAACTCGAGAATATACCCCAGGTTCCCGCCGCAACTCGAGAAAAACCATGAGACTTCCCCCTCGATGCGAGATGAGGCCCGATTCCCCTGTACTGCGTGCAGAGCAATTCCGTCTTGCACATCACACATGAAAGGAGCCTTGATTTCCTTGATGGCACTCCAGAGAAACCCCAAGAACACTGTTTCATGGCTAGAGGGATCCTGAGGTCACTGTAGCAACACGAAAGAACTCTGTGGACCAAAAATCAACTCGAAAAGAGAGGTTAGTCTCTGGATTCGTCTCCAGAGGAATACCACCTTACCACAAGCACCTCAAGAGGAGGCTTCTCTCAGCTCTAGGTATGTGAGAGGGACCCTGAGTTTGCGGCCTCAAGTGGAATGGACACCGCGATGCCCTGACTCGAAATAAGGCCGGATATCCCTGCAGTGACTTCAATGCAGGCTCGTCTTGCATCTCCCAGGACGAAAGGATGTCTGAATCCCCTGTGGAAAGCACAGAGAAAGACTTAGTTCCCCACCTCATCGCGACCGATAGCCTCACATCCTTTGAAAACTCCAGAGGTACGCGGAGATCAGTGCCTCCAAAGGAGACGATGCCTGACTCCTCGTGAAACTTGATAGGAGTCCCAGGATTCCTGTGGCACTTGGAAAGGGACACTTGGTCTCCCGCCTCAGCTGGAGAGGCGTCCCAATTGCCCTGCCAAGCCTCGAGGAGAATCCAGAGTTGTCCCTCGCAACTAGGCAGGAGTCCTGACGTCGCTGAAGAAACACGTGGGTGGAAGGGCCATCCCCGTCGTAACTCGAGAATATACCCCAGGTTCCCGCCGCAACTCGAGAAAAACCATGAGACTTCCCCCTCGCCGCGAGATGAGGCCCGATTCCCCTGCACTGCGTGCAGAGCAATTCCGTGTTGCACATCACACATGAAAGGAGCCTTGATTTCCTTGATGGCACTCCAGAGAAACCCCAAGAACACTGTTTCAAGGCTAGAGGGATCCTGAGGTCACTGTAGCAACACGAAAGAGCTCCGTGGGCCAAAAATCAACTCGAGATGAGAGGTTAGTCCCTGGCTTCGACTCCAGAGGAATACCACCTTACCACAAGCACCTCAAGAGGAGGCTTCTCTCAGCTCTAGGTATGTGAGCGGGACCCTGAGTTTGCGGACTCAAGTGGAATGGACACCGCGATGCCCTGACGCAAAATAAGGCTGGATATCCCTGCAGTGACTTGAATGCAGGCTCGTCTTGCATCTCCCAAAATGAAAGGATATCTGAATCCCCTGTGGAGACCACAGAGAAAGACCTAGTTCCCCATCTCATCGCGACCGGAGGCCTCACATCCTTTGAAAACTCCAGAGGTACGCGGAGATCAGTGCCTCCAAAGGAGACGATGCCTGACTCCTCGTGAAACTTGATAGGAGTCCCAGGATTCCTGTGGCACGTGGAAAGGGACCCTTGGTCTCCCGCCTCAGCTGGAGAGGCGTCCCAATTGCCCTGCCAAGCCTCGAGGAGAATCCCGAGTTGTGTCTCGCAACTAGGCAAGAGTCGTGACGTGGCTGAACAAACACGTGTGTGGAAGGGCCATCCCCGTCGTAACTGGAGAATATACCCCAGGTTCCCGCCGCAACTCGAGAAAAACCATGAGACTTCCCCCTCGCCGCGAGATGAGGCCCGATTCCCCTGCACTGCGTGCAGAGCAATTCTGTGTTGCACATCACACATGAAAGGAGCCTTGATTTCCTTCATGGCACTCCAGAGAAACCCCAAGAACACTGTTTCAAGGCTAGAGGGATCCTGAGGTCACTGTCGCAACACGAAAGAGCTCCGTGGACCAAAAATCAACTCGAGATGAGAGGTTAGTCCCTGGCTTCGACTCCAGAGGAATACCACCTTACCACAAGCACCTCAAGAGGAGGCTTCTCTCAGCTCTAGGTATGTGAGAGGGACCCTGAGTTTGCGGCCTCAAGTGTAATGGACACCGCGATGCCCTGACTCGAAATAAGGCCGGATATCCCTGCAGTGACTGGAATGCAGGCTCGTCTTACATCTCCCAAGACGAAAGGGTGTCTGAATCCCCTGTGGAGACCACAGAGAAAGACCTAGTTCCCCACCTCATCGCGACCGGAGGCCTCACATCCTTTGAAAACTCCAGAGGTACGCGGAGATCAGTGCCTCCAAAGGAGACGATGCCTGACTCCTCGTGAAACTTGATAGGAGTCCCAGGATTCTTGTGGCACGTGGAAAGGGACCCTTGGTCTCCCGCCTCAGCTGGAGAGGCGTCCCAATTGCCCTGCCAAGCCTCGAGGAGAATCCCGAGTTGTCCCTCGCAACTAGGCAGGAGTCCTGACGTGGCTGAAGAAACACGTGGGTAGAAGGGCCATCCCCGTCGTAACTCGAGAATATACCCCAGGTTCCCGCCGCAACTCGAGAAAAACCATGAGACTTCCCCCTCGATGCGAGATGAGGCCCGATTCCCCTGTACTGCGTGCAGAGCAATTCCGTCTTGCACATCACACATGAAAGGAGCCTTGATTTCCTTGATGGCACTCCAGAGAAACCCCAAGAACACTGTTTGAAGGATAGAGGGATCCTGAGGTCACTGTAGCAACACGAAAGAACTCTGTGGACCAAAAATCAACTCGAAAAGAGAGGTTAGTCCCTGGATTCGTCTCCAGAGGAATACCACCTTACCACAAGCACCTCAAGAGGAGGCTTCTCTCAGCTCTAGGTATGTGAGAGGGACCCTGAGTTTGCGGCCTCAAGTGGAATGGAAACCGCGATGCCCTGACTCGAAATAAGGCCGGATATCCCTGCAGTGACTTCAATGCAGGCTCGTCTTGCATCTCCCAGGACGAAAGGATGTCTGAATCCCCTGTGGAAAGCACAGAGAAAGACTTAGTTCCCCACCTCATCGCGACCAATAGCCTCACATCCTTTGAAAACTCCAGAGGTACGCGGAGATCAGTGCCTCCAAAGGAGACGATGCCTGACTCCTCGTGAAACTTGATAGGAGTCCCAGGATTCCTGTGGAACTTGGAAAGGGACACTTGGTCTCCCGCCTCAGCTGGAGAGGCGTCCCAATTGCCCTGCCAAGCCTCGAGGAGAATCCCGAGTTGTCCCTCGCAACTAGGCAGGGGTCCTGACGTCGCTGAAGAAACACGTGGGTGGAAGGGCCATCCCCGTCGTAACTCGAGAATATACCCCAGGTTCCCGCCGCAACTCGAGAAAAACCATGAGACTTCCCCCTCGCCGCAAGATGAGGCCCGATTCCCCTGCACTGCGTGCACAGCAATTCTGTGTTGCACATCACACATGAAAGGAGCCTTGATTTCCTTCATGGCACTCCAGAGAAACCCCAAGAACACTGTTTCAAGGATAGAGGGATCCTGAGGTCACTGTAGCAACACGAAAGAGCTCCGTGGACCAAAAATCAACTCGAGATGAGAGGTTAGTCCCTGGCTTCGACTCCTGAGGAATACCACCTTACCACAAGCACCTCAAGAGGAGGCTTCTCTCAGCTCTAGGTATGTGAGAGGGATCCTGAGTTTGCGGCCTCAAGTGGAATGGACACCGCGATGCCCTGACTCGAAATAAGGCCGGATATCCCTGCAGTGACTTGAATGCAGGCTCGTCTTGCATCTCCCAAGAAGAAAGGATGTCTGAATCCCCTGTGGAGACCACAGAGAAACACCTAGTTCCCCACCTCATCGCGACCGGAGGCCTCACATCCTGTGAAAACTCCAGAGGTACGCGGAGATCAGTGCCTCCAAAGGAGACGATGCCTGACTCCTCGTGAAACTTGATAGGAGTCCCAGGATTCTTGTGGCACGTGGAAAGGGACCCTTGGTCTCCCGCCTCAGCTGGAGAGGCGTTCCAATTGCCCTGCCAAGCCTCGAGGAGAATCCCGAGTTGTCCCTCGCAACTAGGCAGGAGTCCTGACGTGGCTGAACAAACACGTGGGTGGAAGGGCCATCCCCGTCGTAACTCGAGAATATACCCCAGGTTCCTGCCGCAACTCGAGAAAAACCATGAGACTTCCCCCTCGATGCGAGATGAGGCCCGATTCCCCTGTACTGCGTGCAGAGCAATTCCGTCTTGCACATCACACATGAAAGGAGCCTTGATTTCCTTGATGGCACTCCAGACAAACCCCAAGAACACTGTTTCAAGGATAGAGGGATCCTGAGGTCACTGTAGCAACACGAAAGAACTCTGTGGACCAAAAATCAACTCGAAAAGAGAGGTTAGTCCCTGGATTCGTCTCCAGAGGAATACCACCTTACCACAAGCACCTCAAGAGGAGGCTTCTCTCAGCTCTAGGTATGTGAGAGGGACCCTGAGTTTGCGGCCTCAAGTGGAATGGACACCGCGATGCCCTGACTCGAAATAAGGCCGGATATCCCTGCAGTGACTTCAATGCAGGCTCGTCTTGCATCTCCCAGGACGAAAGGATGTCTGAATCCCCTGTGGAAAGCACAGAGAAAGACTTAGTTCCCCACCTCATCGCGACCGATAGCCTCACATCCTTTGAAAACTCCAGAGGTACGCGGAGATCAGTGCCTCCAAAGGAGACGATGCCTGACTCCTCGTGAAACTTGATAGGAGTCCCAGGATTCCTGTGGCACTTGGAAAGGGACACTTGGTCTCCCGCCTCAGCTGGAGAGGCGTCCCAATTGCCCTGCCAAGCCTCGAGGAGAATCCAGAGTTGTCCCTCGCAACTAGGCAGGAGTCCTGACGTCGCTGAAGAAACACGTGGGTGGAAGGGCCATCCCCGTCGTAACTCCAGAATATACCCCAGGTTCCCGCCGCAACTCGAGAAAAACCATGAGACTTCCCCCTCGCCGCGAGATGAGGCCCGATTCCCCTGCACTGCGTGCAGAGCAATTCCGTGTTGCACATCACACATGAAAGGAGCCTTGATTTCCTTGATGGCACTCCAGAGAAACCCCAAGAACACTGTTTCAAGGCTAGAGGGATCCTGAGGTCACTGTAGCAACACGAAAGAGCTCCGTGGGCCAAAAATCAACTCGAGATGAGAGGTTAGTCCCTGGCTTCGACTCCAGAGGAATACCACCTTACCACAAGCACCTCAAGAGGAGGCTTCTCTCAGCTCTAGCTATGTGAGAGGGACCCTGAGTTTGCGGCCTCAAGTGGAATGGACACCGCGATGCCCTGACTCGAAATTAGGCCGGATATCCCTGCAGTGACTGGAATGCAGGCTCGTCTTGCATCTCCCAAGACGAAAGGGTGTCTGAATCCCCTGTGGAGACCACAGAGAAAGACCTAGTTCCCCACCTCATCGCGACAGGAGGCCTCAAATCCTTTGAAAACTCCAGAGGTATGCGGAGATCAGTGCCTCCAAAGGAGACGATGCCTGACTCCTCGTGAAACTTGAGAGGAGATCCAGGATTCCTGTGGCACGTGGAAAGGGATCCTTGGTCTCCTGTCTCAGCTGGAGAGGCGTCCCAATTGCCCTGCAAAGCCTCGAGGAGAATCCAGAGTTGTCCCTCGCAACTAGGCAGGAGTCCTGACTTGGCTGAACACACACGTGTCTGGAAGGGCCATCCCCGTCGTAACTCGAGAATATACCCCAGGTTCCTGCCGCAACTCGAGAAAAACCATGAGACTTCCCCCTCGCCGCGAGATGAGGCCCAATTCCCCTGCACTGCGTGCAGAGCAATTCCGTGTTGCACATCACACATGAAAGGAGCCTTGATTTCCTTGATGGCACTCCAGAGAAACCCCAAGAACACTGTTTCAAGGCTAGAGGGATCCTGAGGTCACTGTAGCAACACGAAAGAGCTCCGTGGACCAAGAATCAACACGAGATGAGAGGTTAGTCCCTGGCTTCGACTCCTGAGGAATACCACCTTACCACAAGCACCTCAAGAGGAGGCTTCTCTCAGCTCTAGGTATGTGAGAGGGATCCTGAGTTTGCGGCCTCAAGTGGAATGGACACCGCGATGCCCTGACTCGAAATAAGGCCGGATATCCCTGCATTGACTTGAATGCAGGCTCGTCTTGCATCTCCCAAGAAGAAAGGATGTCTGAATCCCCTGTGGAGATCACAGAGAAACACCTAGTTCCCCACCTCATCGCGACCGGAGGCCTCACATCCTTTGAAAACTCCAGAGGTACGCGGAGATCAGTGCCTCCAAAGGAGACGATGCCTGACTCCTCGTGAAACTTGATAGGTGTCCCAGGATTCTTGTGGCACGTGGAAAGGGACCCTTGGTCTCCCGTCTCAGCTGGAGAGGCGTCCCAATTGCCCTGCCAAGCCTCGAGGAGAATCCCGAGTTGTCCCTCGCAACTAGGCAGGAGTCCTGACATGGCTGAACAAACACGTGGGTGGAAGGGCCATCCCCGTCGTAACTCGAGAATATACCCCAGGTTCCCGCCGCAACTCGAGAAAAACCATGAGACTTCCCCCTCAATGTGAGATGAGGCCCGATTCCCCTGAACTGCGTGCAGAGCAATTCCGTCTTGCACATCACACATGAATGGAGCCTTGATTTCCTTGATGGCACTCCAGAGAAACCCCAAGAACACTGTTTCAAGGCTAGAGGGATCCTGAGGTCACTGTAGCAACACGAAAGAATTCTGCGGACCAAAAATCAACTCGAAAAGAGAGTTTAGTCCCTGGATTCGTCTCCAGAGGAATACCATCTTACCACAAGCACCTCAAGAGGAGGCTTCTCTCAGCTCTAGGTATGTGAGAGGGACCCTGAGTTTGCGGCCTCAAGTGGAATGGATACCGCGATGCCCTGACTCGAAATAAGGCCGGATATCCCTGCAGTGACTTCAATGCAGGCTCGTCTTGCATATCCCAGGACGAAAGGATGTCTGAATCCCCTGTGGAGACCACAGAGAAAGACCTAGTTCCCCACCTCATCGCGACCGGAGGCCTCACATCCTTTGAAAACTCCAGAGGTACGCGGAGATCAGTGCCTCCAAAGGAGACGATGCCTGACTCCTCGTGAAACTTGATAGGAGTCCCAGGATTCCTGTGGCACTTGAAAAGCGACCCTTGGTCTCCCGTCTCAGCTGGAGAGGCGTCCCAATTGCCTTGCCAAGCCTCGAGGAGAATCCCGAGTTGTGTCTCGCAACTAGGCAAGAGTCCTGACATGGCTGAACAAACACGTGGGTGGAAGGGCCATCCCCGTCGTAACTCGAGAATATACCCCAGGTTCCCGCCGCAACTCGAGAAAAACCATGAGACTTCCCCCTCGCCGCGAGATGAGGCCCGATTCCCCTGCACTGCGTGCAGAGCAATTCTGTGTTGCACATCACACATGAAAGGAGCCTTGATTTCCTTCATGGCACTCCAGAGAAACCCCAAGAACACTGTTTCAAGGCTAGAGGGATCCTGAGGTCACTGTAGCAACACGAAAGAGCTCCGTGGACCAAAAATCAACTCGAGATGAGAGGTTAGTCCCTGGCTTCGACTCCAGAGGAATACCACCTTACCACAAGCACCTCAAGAGGAGGCTTCTCTCAGCTCTAGGTATGTAAGAGGGACCCTGAGTTTGCGGCCTCAAGTGGAATGGACACCGCGATGCCCTGACTCGAAATAAGGCTGGATATCCCTGCAGTGACTTGAATGCAGGCTCGTCTTGCATCTCCCAAGATGAAAGGGTGTCTGAATCCCCTGTGGAGACCACAGAGAAAGACCTAGTTCCCAACCTCATCGCGACAGGAGGCCTCAAATCCTTGAAAACTCCAGAGGTATGCGGAGATCAGTGCCTCCAAAGGAGACGATGCCTGACTCCTCGTGAAACTTGATAGGAGACCCAGGATTCCTGTGGCACATGGAAAGGGACACTTGGTCTCCCGTCTCAGCTGGAGAGGCGTCCCAATTGCCCTGCAAAGCCTCGAGGAGAATCCCGAGTTGTCCCTCGCAACTAGGCAGGAGTCCTGACATGGCTGAACACACACGTGTGTGGAAGGGCCATCCCCGTCGTAACTCGAGAATATACCCCAGGTTCCCGCCGCAACTCGGGAAAAACCATGAGACTTCCCCCTCGCCGCGAGATGAGGCCCGATTCCCCTGCACTGCGTGCAGAGCAATTCCGTGTTGCACATCACACATGAAAGGAGCCTTGATTTCCTTGATGGCACTCCAGAGAAACCCCAAGAACACTGTTTCAAGGCTAGAGGGATCCTGAGGTCACTGTAGCAACACGAAAGAGCTCCGTGGACCAAGAATCAACACGAGATGAGAGGTTAGTCCCTGGCTTCGACTCCTGAGGAATACCACCTTACCACAAGCACCTCAAGAGGAGGCTTCTCTCAGCTCTAGGTATGTGAGAGGGATCCTGAGTTTGCGGCCTCAAGTGGAATGGACACCGCGATGCCCTCACGCGAAATAAGGCCGGATATCCCTGCAGTGACTTGAATGCAGGCTCGTCTTGCATCTCCCAAGAAGAAAGGATGTCTGAATCCCCTGGGGAGACCACAGAGAAACACCTAGTTCCCCACCTCAACGCGACCGGAGGCCTCACATCCTTTGAAAACTCCAGAGGTACGCGGAGATCAGTGCCTCCAAAGGAGACAATGCCTGACTCCTCGTGAAACTTGATAGGAGTCCCAGGATTCTTGTGGCACGTGGAAAGGGACACTTGGTCTCCCGCCTCAGCTGGAGAGGCGTTCCAATTGCCCTGCCAAGCCTCGAGGAGAATCCCGAGTTGTCCCTCGCAAGTAGGCAGGAGTCCTGACGTGGCTGAAGAAACACGTGGGTGGAAGGGCCATCCCCGTCGTAACTCGAGAATATACCCCAGGTTCCCGCCGCAACTCGAGAAAAACCATGAGACTTCCCCCTCGATGCGAGATGAGGCCCGATTCCCCTGTACTGCGTGCAGAGCAATTCCGTCTTGCACATCACACATGAAAGGAGCCTTGATTTCCTTGATGGCACTCCAGAGAAACCCCAAGAACACTGTTTCAAGGCTAGAGGGATCCTGAGGTCACTGTAGCAACACGAAAGAACTCTGTGGACCAAAAATCAACTCGAAAAGAGAGGTTAGTCCCTGGATTCGTCTCCAGAGGAATACCACCTTACCACAAGCACCTCAAGAGGAGGCTTCTCTCAGCTCTAGGTATGTGAGAGGGACCCTGAGTTTGCGGCCTCAAGTGGAATGGACACCGCGATGCCCTGACTCGAAATAAGGCCGGATATCCCTGCAGTGACTTCAATGCAGGCTCCTCTTGCATCTCCCAGGACGAAAGGATGTCTGAATCCCCTGTGGAAAGCACAGAGAAAGACTTAGTTCCCCACCTCATCGCGACCGATAGCCTCACATCCTTTGAAAACTCCAGAGGTACGCGGAGATCAGTGCCTCCAAAGGAGACGATGCCTGACTCCTCGTGAAACTTGATAGGAGTCCCAGGATTCCTGTGGCACTTGGAAAGCGACTCTTGGTCTCCCGCCTCAGCTGGAGAGGCGTCCCAATTGCCCTGCCAAGCCTCGAGGAGAATCCAGAGTTGTCCCTCGCAACTAGGCAGGAGTCCTGACGTCGCTGAAGAAACACGTGTGTGGAAGGGCCATCCCCGTCGTAACTCGAGAATATACCCCAGATTCCCGCCGCAACTCGAGAAAAACCATGAGACTTCCCCCTCGCCGCGAGATGAGGCCCGATTCCCCTGCACTGCGTGCAGAGCAATTCCGTGTTGCACATCACACATGAAAGGAGCCTTGATTTCCTTGATGGCACTCCAGAGAAACCCCAAGAACACTGTTTCAAGGATAGAGGGATCCTGAGGTCACTGTAGCAACACGAAAGAGCTCCGTGGGCCAAAAATCAACTCGAGATGAGAGGTTAGTCCCTGGCTTCGACTCCAGAGGAATACCACCTTACCACAAGCACCTCAAGAGGAGGCTTCTCTCAGCTCTAGGTATGTGAGAGGGACCCTGAGTTTGCGGCCTCAAGTGGAATGGACACCGCGATGCCCTGACGCGAAATAAGGCCGGATATCCCTGCAGTGACTGGAATGCAGGCTCGTCTTGCATCTCCCAAGAAGAAAGGATGTCTGAATCCCCTGTGGAGACCACAGAGAAAGACCTAGTTCCCCACCTCATCGCGACCGGAGGCCTCACATCCTTTGAAAATTCCAGAGGTACACGGAGATCAGTGCCTCCAAAGGAGACGATGCCTGACTTCTCGTGAAACTTGATAGGAGTCCCAGGATTCCTGTGGCACTTGGAAAGGGACACTTGGTCTCCCGCCTCAGCTGGAGAGGCGTCCCAATTGCCCTGCCAAGCCTCGAGGAGAATCCCGAGTTGTCCCTCGCAACTAGGCAGGAGTCCTGACATGGCTGAACACACACGTGTGTGGAAGGGCCATCCCCGTCGTAACTCGAGAATATACCCCAGGTTCCCGCCGCAACTCGAGAAAAACCATGAGACTTCCCCCTCGCCGCTAGATGAGGCCCGATTCCCCTGCACTGCGTGCAGAGCAATTCCGTGTTGCACATCACACATGAAAGGAGCCTTGATTTCCTTCATGGCACTCCAGAGAAAACCCAAGAACACTGTTTCAAGGCTAGAGGGATCCTGAGGTCACTGTAGCAACACGAAAAAGCTCCGTGGGCCAAAAATCAACTCGAGATGAGAGTTTAGTCCCTGGCTTCGACTCCAGAGGAATACCACCTTACCAGAAGCACCTCAAGAGGAGGCTTCTCTCAGCTCTAGGTATGTGAGAGGGACCCTGAGTTTGCGGCCTCAAGTGGAATGGACACCGTGATGCCCTGACGCGAAATAAGGCTGGATATCCCTGCAGTGACTTGAATGCAGGCTCGTCTTGCATCTCCCAAGATGAAAGGATGTCTGTATCCCCTGTGGAGACCACAGAGAAACACCTAGTTCCCCACCTCATCGCGACCGGAGGCCTCACATCCTTTGAAAACTCCAGAGGTACGCGGAGATCAGTGCCTCCAAAGGAGACGATGCCTGACTCCTCGTGAAACTTAATAGGAGTCCCAGGATTCCTGTGGCACGTGGAAAGGGACCCTTGGTCTCCTGCCTCAGCTGGAGTGGCATCCCAATTGCCTTGCCAAGCCTCGAGGAGAATCCCGAGTTGTGTCTCGCAACTAGGCAAGAGTCCTGACGTGGCTGAACAAACACGTGTGTGGAAGGGCCATCCCCGTCGTAACTGGAGAATATACCCCAGGTTCCCGCCGCAACTCGAGAAAAACCATGAGACTTCCCCCTCGCCGCGAGATGAGGCCCGATTCCCCTGCACTGCGTGCAGAGCAATTCCGTGTTGCACATCACACATGAAAGGAGCCTTGATTTCCTTGATGGCACTCCAGAGAAACCCGAAGAACACTGTTTCAAGGCTAGAGGGATCCTGAGGTCACTGTAGCAACACGAAAGAGCTCCGTGGGCCAAAAGTCAACTCGAGATGAGAGGTTAGTCCCTGGCTTCGACTCCAGAGGAATACCACCTTACCACAAGCACCTCAAGAGGAGGCTTCTCTCAGCTCTAGGTATGTGAGAGGGACCCTAAGTTTGCGGCCTCAAGTGGAGTGGACACCGCGATGCCCTGACGTGAAATAAGGCTGGATATCCCTGCAGTGACTGGAATGCAGGCTCGTCTTTCATCTCCCAAGAAAAAAGGATGTCTGAATCCCCTGTGGAGACCACAGAGAAACACCTAGTTCCCCACCTCATCGCGACCGGATGCCTCACATCCTTTGAAAACTCCAGAGGTATGCGGAGATCAGTGCCTCCAAAGGAGACGATGCCTGACTCCTCGTGAAACTTGATAGGAGTCCCAGGATTCCTGTGGCACGTGGAAAGGGACCCTTGGTCTCCCGCCTCAGCTGGAGAGGCGTCCCAATTGCCTTGCCAAGCCTCGAGGAGAATCCAGAGTTGTGTCTCGCAACTAGGCAAGAGTCCTGAGGTGGCTGAACAAACACGTGTGTGGAAGGGCCATCCCCGTCGTAACTCGAGAATATACCCCAGGTTCCCGCCGCAACTCGAGAAAAACCATGAGACTTCCCCCTCGCCGCGAGATGAGGCCCGATTCCCCTGCACTGCGTGCAGAGCAATTCCGTGTTGCACATCACACATGAAAGGAGCCTTGATTTCCTTGATGGCACTCCAGAGAAACCCCAAGAACACTGTTTCAAGGCTAGAGGGATCCTGAGGTCACTGTAGCAACACGAAAGAGCTCCGTGGACCAAGATCAACACGAGATGAGAGGTTAGTCCCTGGCTTCGACTCCTGAGGAATACCACCTTACCACAAGCACCTCAAGAGGAGGCTTCTCTCAGCTCTAGGTATGTGAGAGGGATCCTGAGTTTGCGGCCTCAAGTGGAATGGACACCGCGATGCCCTGACTCGAAATAAGGCCGGATATCCCTGCAGTGACTTCAATGCAGGCTCGTCTTGCATCTCCCAAGAAGAAAGGATGTCTGAATCCCCTGTGGAGACCACAGAGAAACACCTAGTTCCCCACCTCATCGCGACCGGAGGCCTCACATCCTTTGAAAACTCCAGAGGTACGCGGAGATCAGTGCCTCCAAAGAGACGATACCTGACTCCTCGTGAAACTTGATAGGAGTCCCAGGATTCTTGTGGCACGTGGAAAGGGACCCTTTGTCTCCCGCCTCAGCTGGAGAGGCGTTCCAATTGCCCTGCCAAGCCTCGAGGAGAATCCCGAGTTGTCCCTCGCAACTAGGCAGGAGTCCTGACGTGGCTGAAGAAACACGTGGGTGGAAGGGCCATCCCCGTCGTAACTCGAGAATATACCCCAGGTTCCCGCCGCAACTCGAGAAAAACCATGAGACTTCCCCCTCGATGAGAGATGAGGCCCGATTCCCCTGTACTGCGTGCAGAGCAATTCCGTCTTGCACATCACACATGAAAGGAGCCTTGATTTCCTTGATGGCACTCCAGAGAAACCCCAAGAACACTGTTTCAAGGATAGAGGGATCCTGAGGTCACTGTAGCAAGACGAAAGAACTCTGTGGACCAAAAATCAACTCGAAAAGAGAGGTTAGTCCCTGGATTCGTCTTCAGAGGAATACCACCTTACCACAAGCACCTCAAGAGGAGGCTTCTCTCAGCTCTAGGTATGTGAGAGGGACCCTGAGTTTGCGGCCTCAAGTGGAATGGACACCGAGATGCCCTGACTAGAAATAAGGCCGGATATCCCTGCAGTGACTTCAATGCAGGCTCGTCTTGCATCTCCCAGGACGAAAGGATGTCTGAATCCCCTGTGGAAAGCACAGAGAAAGACTTAGTTCCCCACCTCATCGCGACCGATAGCCTCACATCCTTTGAAAACTCCAGAGGTACGCGGAGATCAGTGCCTCCAAAGGAGACGATGCCTGACTCCTCGTGAAACTTGATAGGAGTCCCAGGATTCCTGTGGCACGTGGAAAGGGACACTTGGTCTCCCGCCTCAGCTGGAGAGACGTCCCAATTGCCTTGCCAAGCCTCGAGGAGAATCCCGAGTTGTGTCTCGCAACTAGGCAAGAGTCCTGAGGTGGCTGAACAAACACTTGTGTGGAAGGGCCATCCCCGTCGTAACTCGAGAATATACCCCAGGTTCCCGCCGCAACTCGAGAAAAACCATGAGACTTCCCCCTCGCCGCGAGATGAGGCCCGATTCCCCTGCACTGTGTGCAGAGCAATTCTGTGTTGCACATCACACATGAAAGGAGCCTTGATTTCCTTCATGGCACTCCAGAGAAACCCCAAGAACACTGTTTCAAGGCTAGAGGGATCCTGAGGTCACTGTAGCAACACGAAAGAGCTCCGTGGACCAAAAATCAACTCGAGATGAGAGGTTAGTCCCTGGCTTCGACTCCAGGGGAATACCACCTTACCACAAGCACCTCAAGAGGAGGCTTCTCTCAGCTCTAGGTATGTGAGAGGGACCCTGAGTTTGCGGCCTCAAGTGGAATGGACACCGCGATGCCCTGACTCGAAATAAGGCTGGATATCCCTGCAGTGACTGGAATGCAGGCTCGTCTTGCATTTCCCAAGACGAAAGGGTGTCTGAATCCCCTGTGGAGACCACAGAGAAAGACCTAGTTCCCCACCTCATCGCGACAGGAGGCCTCAAATCCTTTGAAAACTCCAGAGGTATGCGGAGATCAGTGCCTCCAAAGGAGACGATGCCTGACTCCTCGTGAAACTTGATAGGAGACCCAGGATTCCTGTGGCACATGGAAAGGGACCCTTGGTCTCCCGTCTCAGGTGGAGAGGCGTCCCAATTGCCCTGCAAAGCCTC